>NC_057796.1:285818080-285896229 GCF_018294505.1 Triticum aestivum
CCGCTACTGCTACTGCTACTCCTACTCCTACTGCTACTCCTACTGCTACTGCTACTGCTACTGCTACTCCTCCACTATGTACTCCTACTGCCACTCGTACTACTACTACTGCTACTGCTACTCCTCCACTATGTACTTCTACTGCTACTGCTACTGCTACTACTGCTGGTGCTACTACTACTACTCCTCCTACTACTACTCCTACTACTACTGCCACTGCTACTGCTACTGCTACTGCTACTGCTACTCCTACTGCTACTCCTACTGCTCGTAGATCTCCTGATTCCTCGCCTCTGCGTCGGCGTGTGCTGCGGCCACGGCGGCGGTAAGGCTCTTTGCGTGCACGATGAGGCGGTCCTCCTCCTCTCGCAGGAACTCGATGTAGCGCGCAAGGTCGCTGACGCACGTGCGGGCCTCCACCTCCGCCTCCCTCCTCGGGCGGCGGCGGTGGAGCGGGTGATGATCCCGGTGGTCGACGGTGGTATGGCGGCCACGACGGCCGACGATGGGGTAGCGACCACGAGCACCACCTCCCTCCTTCGGGCCGCGGTGGCGGAGCGGGTGATGGCCACGGTGGCCGACGGTGGGGTGGCGGCCAGGACGGCCACCTCCCGCCTTCGGGCCGCGATGATGGAGCAGGCGATGGCCCTGGCTTTCGGCAGTGGTGTGGCGGCCATGGTGGCCGACAGTGGGGTGGCGGCCACGACGGCCACTTCCCGTCTTCGGGCCGCGGCGGCGGAGTAGGCGATGGCCCTGGCTTTCGACGGTGGTGTGGCGGCAATGGTAGCTGGCAATAGCTGTCGACGGGCAGCGGCGGCGGAGCTATGGTGGGTGTTCCGCGCACACTCAACAGGGACGCCACGCGCACTACACTACGCCAGGGACTGCGCCACCGCCGCGGTGTAGCCTCCCAGCTGGAGCTGTCCTCTGATGACGATGGAGTGGGTGAGCGACGACGACGGACCGGTGCCATTGGCGATTTTGGGAGAAGCAGACGAGATAAGCTACAGGGAGGGAGGGGAAAATGCGACGCAGGACTCGCCGGCCGTGAGGGTTTATATACTAGGCTGGTAAGCATTAGGATTTTGGGGGATTTCACCGAGTCGGGCGGGAAGCTTGCATGGGAACCTGCTCGGTTGCGCGGGAACGGGGTCACCACCATTTGGCCAAAATAATGCCCCCCCCGCGCTGCTCAAGCTTACGCTCGAAACCGTCTGCAGCAGCGGGGTGACAAGACGTGCGAGAGGAGGACGAAAGGACACGTACATATACGGTTAATAAAGAAAACGTTTGCGATTTAATTACCTACTATACCCCCGTCCTTGTTTATAAGTAGGATTTAACTAATTAAATATGAATGCATGTCGCCAAAGATTATATCGTTGAATTCGTATTTGAACATAGTTTCTAGTTATATTGTAACATGCATTAACATTTTGTTGGTTAAATTTAAGGTTACATACCAGCAAGCGTTTGCCCACAGCACACACGGCTTATTCCATCACAAATATCTCGGATGGATCAACTACATGCCATGTATCACACACACAACTCTAATCTGATTCGTGCTTGATGTCTTCTTCATTGCTCGCGCAGTTCGTCTTATTTGCCATGTATCACTGTGCCGGCCTCCACACGCGTCCCTCGGCAGGATCTGCTCGCCGTTAGGCGCCGCGGCGCGCTCTGCTCGCGTCCGTCGGTGCGCTCGGCTTGTGGATAGCTTTTCCTTGTGTGTTCAACTGCTATATGCATATATATGGTTGCTCGCCATTGAGGCGATGCGGAGTGCTCTGCTCGCGTCCCTCCACACGTGCTCTGCCAGTGGTTGGGCCTGCGCACGACCACGTCAGGGGCCCCATATGCATGCGGTTGCACCGCACACCTTGCCACGCGATGTAGTTACGTGCGACACGATGGAGTTACGCGCTGCAAATTAGAACTGCCATCAGGGCATGCCGATATTCCAGGTCGTCCAGCTTCCCCTTTAATTCCAGCGGCCATTATAACCTTAGTCTCTTCAACGTTTCGATCGCGCCCCACAACACAAGAAGCACACCCATGACGACACATAGAGAGGGCATGTCTAGCGGCGCTCCAATGGAGTTCGGCGAGCATAAAGTGGGGACCCATGTGAGGGAGATGGATCTCTCGGTGTTGTACACCGTCGACCCGGCCTTGGTGGATGACTACATCAACACCGTTGAGCAGTTGCTTGCTCGAGACAAGTACAAGGTGGTCGGCATCGACCTCCAGTACACCATAGGTCATCCCAACATAGATCAGAAGGTTGCCGTCGCCCAGTTGTGTGTGCGCCATCATGTCCTCATCTACCACTACTGCATGGCCACAGAGCCTTCCGACCATTTCGCCAGGTTTGTCAACATCACCGACTACAAGTTCGCTATTGTGGAAACCATCGACCATGTAAAAGCGTTCAGGGTTACGGGCTTGGCCTGCGAGAACCTTCTCGAAATCCATGAGCACTACAGGGTCTGGGGCAGCATGAAGAAGGACTCCCTAGTTGAACTCGCCTCGGCCATCATCGACCCACACTATGAAAAGATGAAGCGGGATGCCAACAGAACATGTCCCGTATCCTGGCACGGGGCCTGGATGTGGCAACTGGATGAACCTCACCTCAGGTTCGCGGCCAAGAGTGTGTACACATGCTACGAGATGCACAGGCGGATCGTTGACATGAGGAAGTGCCTCATTACCCAAATCGACGAGGCCGGACCGAGCCACAAGCAGAGCAAGCGTCACAAGAAGTAGATGATGATCAGGTGATCGTTTATCCTAGTTAATCATGCATGTAATATATAGTTTACTTTGGTGTGTGGAAATGTCATGTGTGTAGTAGCCACATATGTAATTATGCATGTAATAGTTTACTTTGGTGTGTGCAAATACCATGGTTGTAGTAGCCACCTATGTAAGTGGATGTTTAATTTGGATATGCAACCATGTCCTTATAAGTGTGTGTATATATATGTTGTTGTTCTGTATGCAATCCCATCGCACAACACACACGTCTTATAAGCAGCAATCGTCTGTGTTATTATCGGTCTTCGCACACATTTCTGATTACAGACATGTTTGTCGCGTATCACACACATCTTGTTATATTGAACCATTTCTGTTCTCTTGTCTCAATGCAAACAGTTCATCGGAGTGAACCGCATGCCGTATATCGCACACAACTTGATCTGGCTGACCGTTTCTTTTGTGTTGCCTAATCACAAACAATTCATCCGAGTGAACCGTATATTGTATATCGCACACACCTTCATCTGGCTGCCTGTTTCTTTTGTTCCTCCTCATCGCAAACAGTTAATTGAACTAAACCTTATGCCCTGCATCACGCACGCAACTAAAATCTGAACCGTGTTTGATGCATCTCTCATCGCAAATGTTTGCACCTTTTTGACGGGTTTTTTACACCATCGTTTGCGATTATTGCATCGCACACAGTTTCGTTGAAGGGTCTCTGATCGTAGTGTCGCGTTAGCAGCATCCTGTAGTAGTGAAAACTTGGGAAAATAACCTCTTTAAGCATTTTAATGGAGGTGTTATGATCACCACTACTAGTTGGAATAGCTTCAACCCACTTAGTGACATAATCAACAACAACTAAAATATGTGTATACCCGTTAGAGGAAGGAAAAGGTCCCATATAATCAAAACCCCAAACATCAAATGGTTCAACAACGAGTGAATAATTCATAGACATTTCTTAATGCTTATCGATATTACCAATTCTTTGTCATTCATCACAAGACAAGACAAACTTACGGGCATCCTTGAAAAGAGTAGGCCAATAAAAACTAGACTATAATACCTTGTGAGCAGTTCTACTCTCCCGCATGATGTCCTCCATAGGCTTCGGAGTGACATTTCCGTAGGATTTGTTCCTGTTCATGCTCAGGTACACAACGTCTAATGATACCATCTACTCCTTCTTTATAAATATGTTTGTCATCCCAAAAGTAATGTCTTAAAGCATAAAAGAATTTTTTTCTTTTGTTGGTATGTGAAACTAGGTGGTATAAATTTAGCAACAATGTAATTAGCATAGTCAGCATATCAAGGAGTACTATGAGAAGCATTTATTACAGCTAGTTGTTCATCCGGAAAGCTATGATCAATAGGTAGTGAGTCATCAAGAATATTTTCTAACCTAGACAAGTTATCAGCTACGGGGTTCTCAACTCCTTTCCTATCAGTGATATGTAAGTCAAATTCTTGTAGCAAGAGAACCTGCCTAATGAGTCTAGATTTAGCATCTTTCTTTTTCATAAGATATTTTATAGCAGCATGATTAGTGTGAACAATTACTTTGGAATCAACAATGTAAGATCTGAATTTATCACAAGCAAACACAACTGCTAAAAATTCCTTTTCAGTAGTAGCATAGTTTCTTTTAGCCATTGTCTAGAATTTTGCTAGCATAATGGATAACATTTAATTTCTTATCAACTCTTTCTAGAACAGCACCAACAACATAATCACTAGCATCACACATAATTTCAAAAGGCAAGTTCGAATCAGGTGGTTGAACAATAGGTGCAGAAGTTAAGGCTTTCTTAAGTGTTTCAAAGGCTTCTACACAATCATCATAAAAAACAAATGGAACATCCTTTTGTAAAAGATTAGTAAGAGTCCTATAAATTTTAGAGAAGTCTTTAATAAACCTCCTATAGAAACTAGCATGACCAAGGAAACTATGAATACCTTTGATGTCCTTAGGATATGATTTTTTCTCAATTGCGTCAACTTTAGCTTTATCCACCTCAATACCTCGTTCAGAAATTTTATGCCCCAAGACAATGACTTCATTTACCATAAAGTGGCACTTCTCCCAATTCAAGACAAGATTAGTTTGTTCACATCTCTTCAAAACTCGATCAAGGTTGCTTAAGCAATCATCAAAAGAAGTTCTGTAAACGGAGAAATGATACATGAAAACCTGAATAATCTTTTCACAAAGATCAGAGAATATAGCAGTCATAAATCTTTGAAAGGTAGCAGGTGCATTCCATAAACCAAAAGGCATATGTCTATAAGCACAGGTTCCAAAAGGACAAGTAAAAGTGGTTTTCTCTTGATCAGGTTGTGAAACAAGTATTTGAGAGAAACCAGAAAATCCATCAAGGAAACAAAAGTGTTTGTGCTTAGATAATCTTTCTAGCATTTGATCAGTGAAAGGCAGAGGGTAATGATCTTTTCTAGTAGCTTTATTTAATTTTTTTAAATCAATTACCATTCTATAGCCAGTAACAATTCTTTGTGGGAATAGTTCATTTTTATCATTAGGAACAACAGTAATGCCTCCTTTCTCAGGGACACAATGAACAGGACTTACCCATCTACTATCAACTATGGGATAGATTATACCTGCTTCCAAAAGTTTTAGTATTTCAGTTCTTACCACTTCCTTCATCTTAGGGTTCAACTGCCGTTGGTGATCAACAATGGGGTTTAGCATCAAGTTCCATATTAATCTTGTGCTGACAGAGAGTGGGACTAATGCCCTTATGATCATCAAGAGTATATCCAATAGCAGCATTGTGCTTCTTCAATTTTTTTAATAATCTTTGTTCTTTATTTCTAAAAGGTTAACACTAATAATAACAATATATAGCTTTTTCTCATCAAGATAAGCATACTTCAAAGTGTCAGCCAGTTGCTTTAATTCAAATACATGATCACCTATAGGTGGACGAGTTCCTTCTAGAGTTTCAATAGGCAAATTGTGTTTAAGGAGAGGTTGTTGTTCAACGAACATTTTGTCTATTTCATTTCTTTCATGCAAATGCATATCATTTTCATGGTCTAGCAAATATTGTTCTAGTGGATCAGTAGGAGGTACGGCAATAGAAGCAAGACCAATTATCTCATCCTTACTAGGTGATTCTTTATCATGAGGTTGTCTACGAAACTTTGAGAAATTAAACTCATGAGACACATCACCAAAGCTAACACTGATAGTTTGTTTTTCACAATCTATCTTAGCATTGACAGTGTTCAAGAAAGATCTACCAAAGATTATGGGACAAAAATCATCTTGTGGGGAACCAAGAACTTGAAAATCAGCAGGGTATTTTATTTTCCCACACAAGACTTCAACATCTCTAAAAATCCCAAGTGGTTTGATGGTATCTCTATTAGCAAGTTTAATAGTGACATCTATGTCTTCTATTTCAGCGAGTGTTATGTCATTCATAATTTCTTGGTATAAAGTAAAAGGAATAGCATTCACACTAGCACCTAAATCACATAAACCATGATAGCAATGATCTCCTATTTTAACTGAGACAATAGGCATGCCAACAACAGGTCTACGTTTATCTTTTTCATCGGGTTTGGCAATTCTAGCAGCTTCATCACAAAAATGAATAACATGCCCATCAATGTTTCGACCAAGAGATCTTTTACCATAGCAACACTAGGTTCTACTTTGATTTGTTCAGAGGGTTTAGGTGCTTTAATATTACTTTTTTGAACCATGCTGGATACCTTAGCATGTTCCTTTATCCTAACAGGGAAAGGTGGTTTTTCAATATAAGCAGTAGGCCCAACCGGATCAACATTGTAAATGATAGTTTCATCTTTACCAATAACCGGTTATTTAATTTCTTCTTAATAGGGGGATGATATTTAAAACACTTCTTAGGGATATCAACATGAGTAGCAAATGATTCACAAAAAGGGGCTACTATCTCAGAGTCAAGTCCATATTTAGTCCTAAACTTGTGAAAAGTATCGGTATTCATAAAAGATTTAACACAATCAAACTCAAGCTTAATACCTGACTCTTTACCTTCATCGAGTTCCCAATCATCAGAGTTGCGTTGAATTCTTTCTAAAAGATCCCGCCTGAATTCAAAAGTCTTCTTCATAAAAGAACCAGTACAAGAAGTATCGAGCATGGATTGATCATCACGAGAAAGCCAAGCATAAAAATGTTAAATAATAATCTCTCTTGAGAGCTCATGTTGGGGCATGAATATAACATTTACTTAAGCCTCCTTCAAGCTAGAGCGATACTTTCTCCTTCACGAGGCCAAAACTTATATATAATTCTGATCACGATGAACTAGATGCATAGGGTATTTTTTGGGTGAAATTCCAATTTCAATCGATTCTAGTCCCAAGATCCAATATCATCGCATAGCCTATACCATGTAAATGCTTTTCCCTTTAAAGATAAAGGGAAAACCTTCTTCTTAATTTCATCTCCGGTTAAACCTGCAACCTTAAATAATCCACAAATTTCATCAACATGTATCAGATGCATATCAGGATGTTTAGTTCCGTCTCCTGCATAAGGATTAGCTAGCAGTTGTTCTATCATACCCGAAGGAATTTCATAACCAATATTTTGAGTAGGTGCAGTAGGTTGAGGGGCAACTCTTTGTGCTTCCGGTCGAAATGAAGATACCCCGAACAAACCCCACAAAGGATGGTTTTCCATAGTAGCAAGTGACAATAAATTTCAACACGTAATAAAAAAATTCCTTACCGATTTCCACTTACCAAGAGCGCTTCACTCCCGGCAACGGCGCCCGAAAAGAGTCTTGATGACCCACAAGTATAGGGGATCAATCGTAGTCCTTTCGATAAGTAAGAGTGTCCAACCCAACAAGGGGCAGAAGGAAATGACAAGTGGTTTTTGGCAAGGTAATTTCTGCAAGCACTGAATTGCCGGTAACAGGTAGTTTGATAGCAAGATAATTTTTCACGAAAAAGTAGCTGTACTGGTGAATAAAGTGCAGCAAGGTAGCCCAATCCTTTTTGTAGCAAAGGACAGGCCAAAAACGGTCTCTTATAATCAGCAAAGCGTCCTTGAGGGCACTGGGAATTTCATCTAGTCACTTTCGTCATGTTGGTTTGATTCGCGTGCGCTACTTTGATAATTTGATATGTGAGTGGACCAGTGCTTGGGTGTTGTTCTTACTTGAACAAACCTCCCACTTATGATTAACCCCCTCGCAAGCATCCGCAACTACGAGAAAAGTATTAAGATAAAATCTAACCATAGCATTAAACATATGGATCCAAATCAGTCCCTTACGAAGTAGCGCATATATAAAATAGGGTTTAAGCTTCTATCACTCTAGCAACCCATCATCTAATAACTACTCCACAATGCATTCCCTTAGGCCCAAAGATGGTGAGGTTTCATGTAGACGTTCACATAACACCACTAAGGGAATCACAACATACATATCATCAAAATATCGAACACATATCAAATTCACATGACTACTTGCAACATGACTTCTCCCGTGACCTCAAGAACAAAGGTAACTACTCAGAAATTATATTCATGATCAAGATGAGAGGGGTATTAAATAGCATAATGGATCTGAACATATAATCTTCCACCGAATAAACAATATAGTAATTAACTACGAGATGTAATCAACACTACTAGTCACCCACAGGTACCAAACTGAGGTTCCGGTACAAAGAGTGAACACAAGAGATGAACTAGGGTTTGAGATGAGTTGGTGCTGTTGAAAATGTTGATGAAGATTAGCCTCCCGAAGATGAGAGGGTTGTTGGTGATGACGATAGCTTCGATTTCCCCCTTCGGGAGGGATGTTCCCCGGCGGAATCACTTCGCCGGAGGGCAAAAGTGCTCCTGCCAAGTTCCACCTCTTTGTGTAAACCTTGCATGTTAGGAGAGAAAAGGCATTAGAATCACTCCATAAAGCATTATTATGCATAAAAACATTATAAATAACAGTAGGAAAACATGATGCAAAATGGACGTATCACGCCCCTGAGGAGGTTTTCTGCCACTGAGAAGGGGAAGGCGGCGCTGGAGGAAGTGGAGCCGCCGAAGCCAATGAGGGGGAGGGGTCGCCCTCACTCATCTGTCACCATGCTCGGGGCGCTTCCCCGGTGGTGCGCGGGCTCCGGCAGCCGCGGAGGAAACTCTGCCCGTGGGCGCGGACGTGGGGGGCGAGGCGGCCGTAGACGGGGCGGGCTGAATAGCACAACCGCCCGGCGGCCCTAGTCGTGGGTCACTCCGTCGATGCGGCCCGCGTGTTCATCGTAGGCATGCACGGCGATCCCTGCTCCTGGACACCTTCGCAGGGGAAATGGCAGAGCGCACACCTCTGGGCATGTGGCTACAACCTGACGGCTGCTGCAACGGCCCCTCCTAGGTGGCGACAGACTTCACTCCCACCGGCTTCTTGTTCTTGAGGCGTGGGTGGAACTCATTTGCCCTCGCCCGCGGCTTGAAGAGGGGACACATCCTCCACTTAGAGTATGACGGGGCCGCCACGCTCTTTATGAAGACTTCAGGGTCATCGGCTGCCGCCTGATGTGCTACATGGAGAGCGACAATAGCGACTCTGCCGATGATGACGATGGCGACGTGTCCCCTCTAACGGAATCCGAAGCAGCGGAAGCTCCCCCAATGTCAAGAGCGAGGACGAGGACTCCGACTAGGGCGCGGACGATGCCCGAGCCGGCGCGCTGGGGTATCGGCCTCCGTTCGGAGCTTTTCTTTTGTTTTCTTCTCTTCCCTACATCGGAACGATATGGGCCCCGTGGGGGCGTGTAAGAAACTGTGGTGCTTGCGTCTTAAATTTAACGCTTTTGTGGTCCAAAGTTAAGTTCGATCTCGACGCTCCTCATTAAGTTCACCGTCTTCTTCGCGGTTGCCCTAATGCTTTGTGTCGCTAGGTCCCAGCCCCGAGCATGCCTCAGCCGTCGATGGTATGCCAGGTGGCGATGCCTGAGACAAGGCCAGGAGGTGAGGGGCCCGAGGTCCGGTAGGAGCTCTCGAGGCGCGAGGCTAAGGAGGTCTCCCTTGATGCGCAAGCGGCTCACGCGAGAGAAGAGGCTTCCGCCCTGGACGAAGTCACGAGGAGAAGGAACGCTAACAAAGACCTTCGAGCAGCGTGGGGCGGTTAACTTAGCTTTTCGGGGAACAGCATGAAGCGGACGCGACTCATGGGAAGTTCCCACGGCGTCGGGGCGCGTCTCTCCGAAGTTTCCTTCTCTATCCGTCTTCTATCTATGACAGATCAATGTAAGCTTAGCGGGGGGTGCGTGAAAAATTGATGCCCCTTGTATCTTTACCAATGCCTTGGTGGTTAAATTGCAAATCTCCTCCCCACTCTTCGTCATGAGGCTCGCCCCTATTTTTCTTGCTTGCTGAAAAATGCTCTACATCCTCACGACCCGGCCCTCGAGCAAGCCTCAGCTGCCATTGGTATGTCAGGTCGCGATGCCTAGAAGAAGGCCAGGGGTGAGGGGCACGAGAGCCAGTGAGAGCCCGCAGGGCGCGATGCTCTGGGAGCCCCCTTTCAACGTGCAAGCGACTCGTGTGAAAAAGAGGCGACCGACTTCGCCAGGGTCGCATGGAAAAGAAATCCCGACAGCAACGGATGCCCTGCGTGGATTAGTTGTACTTGGCTTTCACGAATGGTGGCTCTATTTGAACCATTGCCCGCGGCGCGGCTATTCGAGATGCGCCACCCGAGGCTGGACCTCTTGAGGCAATGCAAGGTGCTATTCACGCGATGTCCAAGCATCTGGCTCCTGAAGCCGTTGCATGTCGACATGTTACAAGGCACAGGGGGCGACACACGCTTGCTAACTTACTCGTGACTATTCAGTGAGGAGATAAGGCACCAAGGACCTAGTGAGGTGACGTGCACGGGGCCGGCCCGCGAGCCAGAGCTCGGTCGCTTGGATTTATCTGCGCAGCAGGGACGGACCCGAGCAGAGGCACCATGCCCATAGCCCCCGCTCATGGAATGGTCAAGGGTAGAGTTGCAGCGCGCGGCGCCCAAGAGGTGGCGCCCCCGATGGCGACATGGCACCAAGCACGAAGTTAAGCAATTAGCATATCACAATAACCACGACCAGGTTCAGTACACGACCAAAAAGGCGGCTATAGGGACGAACCCTCGCCAGCTTGAGGATGATGCAGCCTGTGGGGCACCCTCAACTGAACAAACCAAAAAGTCACCTGGCGATCATGCTGCTGCGGGAGCGTCGGGGTGCTTGACGAAGCGCGCCGCGAAGGTTCACCCTTTAGAGGCCGGAGGGCTCCTTAGGCCTCGAGGGGCTTGTGAGGGCCGAAGGCTTGTGAGGCACCATCGCGATGCGTGCGAACCTTTGGTAGGTGACACTGGTGAGGGAGTCCTGGACTAAGGGGTCCTCGGGCGTCCGGCCTGTTATCCATGGGCCGAACTGATGGGCTATGAAGACATGAAGGCCGAAGACTGTACCCGTGTCCGGATTGGACTCTCCTTGGCGTGGAAGGCAAGCTTGGCGACCAACAATGAAGATTCCTTCTTATGTAACCGACTCTATGTAACCCTAGATCCCTCCGGTGCCTATATAAACCGGGGGGGCATAGTCCGGATAGGATACTCATTATCATAGTCATACAGGCTAGACTTCTAGGGTTTAGCCATTATGATCTGGTGGTAGATCAACTCTTGTAACCCTCATATTCATCAAGATCAATCAAGCAGGAAGTAGGGTATTACCTCCATAGAGAGGGCTCGAACCTGGGTAAACATCGTGTCCCCCGTCTCCTGCAACCATCGACCTTAGACGCATAGTTCGGGACCCCCTACCCGAGATCCGTCGGTTTTGACACCGACATTGGTGCTTTCATTGAGAGTTCCACTGTGCCGTCAATGAAAGGTTCGATGGCCCCTTCAATCATCCATAGTGATGCTGTCCAAGGAGAAACCTTCCTCCCGGGACAGATTTTTCGTATTCAGCGGCTTTGTACTGCGGGCCAACTCGCTTGGCCATCTGGAGCAGATCGATAGCTACGCCCCTGGCCATCGGGTCGGATTTGGAAGCTTGAACTATGTCGCAGATATCCATGGAGACTTGATCTTCAATGGATTTGAGACCGCGGCGATCGCTCCCCCTCGCTCCGTTGAACATGACTTAAATCTGTCATCGGACCAGATTCAGGATATGATTCCTGTAACTGCCACGGCCGTAGGTCCGGAGCAGATTGCACCATCCGAAGCCACAGAGTCCGCGGCGTTGGAGCCGCACACACACTCAACACCAGGGAATATTTGCGTCAACGGAACTCCGGACTCGTCTCCGGTTATAAGTTTCGGACCATGTACGCCTGCGGACACCGAGCTGGATCGGTTATCGATTTTTGAATTCAGCGCCGCAGACATCTTCCAGCACTCGCCTTTGGGTGATGTGCTAAATTATTTAAAGAATTTGTCCTTGGAGGAGGACTCACGGCCGAACTATGTTCGGTTCGAGCTAGAGGCTGATAATGGAGAATTTCGCTTCCCACCCGCCACCCACTTCATAGCCACTTTCGAGGACTTAACCGACACGCCTGATTATGGCTCCGAAGACATTGACGGCATAGATGACGATGCCGACAGGGAGCAAGGCCAAGACCCGCCAGTCACCAGACGTGGGACGGCCACCCATTCGTACGACGTGTACATGGTCGATACACTTAAAAAAGCTCACGACGATGACAAAGGAGATCCAGTTGAGAATAAACCTCCCGAGACACAGTCTAAGTACCGGCGCCCTAAACACCGCTCCAATTCACATCGCAACAACACTGACACCGGAGAAAATAGTACTCCGGACGATGCCGAAAACAATGAAGACCCTGTTGGAGCAAGATCCGAACAGGAGGAACAGGAAAACGGGCAAGCCAGCCCCGAGGAACAGGCCCTGCCCAGCAACAATTCGGAGGACGACAACTACCTTCCGCTCTCCGAAGATGAGGTAAGCCTCGGCGACGAAGACTTCATCGTACCCAAAGAGCCCCTCGAGCAAGAGCGCTTCAAGCGCAGGCTAATAGCTACTGCAAGGAGCCTGAAAAAGAAGCAGCAGCAGCTTCAAGCTGACCAAGACCTACTCAACGATAGATGGACCGAAGTCCTGGTCGCCGAAGAATACAGCCTTAGCGGCTTAGCCAAAAGCTCCCCGAAGCATAGATTGCTACAGCAATTCAATGACGAGGCATTGGAGCCTGTACCATCATCACACAATGCAGCTGGTCGCCGACAATTCTGTCTGGATAAAGAGGCAACTCAAGCCAAATACCAGACCGCCCCACCTCGCCATAAAGGCAAGGATAACGCAGCTCACGATCGTCCAGACGACCTGCAGCGGGACTTGGACAGTAGAGCAGGACACGCAAGATCGATCTATGGATCGCGAAGGCATGCCTCGACACGCGACGATGGCTACCTATTCGGACGTGACAAACCTAGCCACGCCCAAGCCGAAAACCGCAAATGGACTCCTTCGGAGTTATGTCGCAGTGTGGCCCAACATAGAGGCGCCGCACACCCGCTTTGCTTCACCGATAAAGAAATGGATCATGAATTCCCCGAAGGATTCAAACCCGTCAATATTGAATCATACGACGGAACAACCGATCCCGCGGTATGGATAGAAGATTTTATCCTCCACATCCATATGGCCCGTGGGGACGACCTCCATGCCATTAAATACCTCTCACTAAAGCTAAAAGGGCCAGCTCGACACTGGTTAAACAGCCTGCCTGAAAATTCCATAGGCAGCTGGGAGGACTTGGTAGAGGCCTTCCTCGATAACTTTTGAGGAACATATGTCCAGCCACCGGATGCCGATGACCTAAGTCACATTGTCCAGCAGCCTGGAGAGTCAGCCAGGAAGCTCTAGACTTGGTTCTTAGTCAAAAAGAACCAAATCGCCGACTGTCCGGACGCGGAAGCCCTGGCGGCTTTCAGACACAGTGTCCAGGACGAATGGCTTGCGCGCCACCTCGGCCAAGAAGGACCTAAATCCACGACAGCCCTCACTGCTCTGATGACCCGCTTTTGTGCGGGAGAAGACAGCTGGCTCGCTCGTAGAAGCAACAATGCCAGCGACCCGAGCACTTCCAAAATTCGAGACGGCAACGGCAAGCCAGGACGAAGCAAATACAACAGTCGCAATGATCATGAAAGATCACGCGACACAACGGTCAACGCCGGATTCAGCAATCCCAAGCCCGGCCAACGGAAGAAGCCATTCAAGGCGAAACAAGACGAACCATCCAACCTAGACAGGATATTGGACCGACCCTGCCAGATTCACGGCCACCCCAATAAACCAGCTAATCATACTAACATAAACTGCTAGGTCTTTAAACAGGCCGGCAAGCTCAACGTCGAACACAAGGGGAGGAGGCCGCCAGGCGACAGGGATGGCGGAGAGGTTCACCAATGAAATACCGGGGGTCAGAAGCAATTTCCACCCGAGGATCAACTACTCTCGGAGCGAAAATAGCAGTCCGGCTTCCGCCGCCCACCTCGTACACCTGCAAAATTTGTGCCACGCATACATCACTACGCACTCCAAATACCATGGGCATTGGTGGAAGCACACCACGAACAAACCTGCAAGCATACCTGTAACAATTTTTATCCATTTTCTTTTTATTTTTTCCTTCAGTGTCTCTTAGAAACAGGTGACGAACAGGACAAACATCTGAAACTGGCTCTATCGGAGTTCGGATCCGTACACTCACCTAAGGGGCTGTCTCCGTCAAGGATTCCCCCCGCCGAGGACTGGCGGCGCAGACGTGCGACACGAGGTCCAAAATAACTTTTTGTAGACCGCACTCTCTATGTCGAGCCTGTACTATACCTGTTCCTCCACCTCCGACCCCGAGCATGTCAAATAGCCGGGAGGATGGCTTTTATATATATAATAAATAATCATTGGCATATTGCTCAGCTCCCAGTATCCGAATTAATCATCCATGTTGTTTCACCACTAAATACGACTCTCATGGTTGTTTCATAGGCATAGCTTGGCATAACCTGCCAGGGGCTCGGTATGGGAATAAATTAGTTGCCAGCAAAAGCCCGAACAACTCTATAGCGTACTTCGGCGTCGCAAGTTTGGCCTTATATGCATCAGCTCCGAATCATTGTCTTGGGTCAATAGTTGGGTTGCCCGGCTCCTGTGCTCACTACCCTACGTTCCGCTCTATCGGCTAGGGTAGTAAATGGAGAACTACTGCGATTGTGCTTCCGGTTCATCTGGTCAAGTACCTCACTAGAGAAAGCCGAAAACTGACTGTCATGATGCGGCGAGAGCTGGTCAACCACTTGGCGACCTCTTGGAATCTTTAGCGATTCTCCGTGTCACACGAAGGATCTTTTTCAGGTCAAATATGTAAGGCACCATACGCCGCATACATACCAGGGGCTATGTCGTAGTCCCACCATAAAACTCCTATGGCTAAGTGAAAGTGTTAACGCCCTATAGTCCGATTGCTTGGTTCGCCGCATTATCACCTCCTTCATGGACCAAGACGTTGGATAAAGAGTGATTAAATGCTTTTCCGAACACCCCCGCACTTCCTACGAGGGGGCTGAAGCCGACGACTGGAAAACTTTCAGATTATATTAAAACGGCCGCACAGGAGGAATTCAAGCTTTCGAGCAAAACATAAAAATAGATTAAACTATAAAGTCTTTTACAATTCTCATACACCTCAGTCGAACATTATGTCTTTCGAGCACTGACCCTCAATCAAGCGGGCGGCCTCTAGGACGTCTTCAAAATAATGCTCCGGTTTCGGACGGTCCTTGCCTTTGGGTGGACTCTTCATTGCAACATCGATGGCCTTCATCTTCCCCCAAAATGTCTTGACTCGGGCAAAAGCCATCCGTGCACCCTCAATGCACGTTGACCGCTTCACAGCGTTGATACGTGGCACCGCGTCAACAAGCCTCTGCACCAAACCGAAATAGCTATTCGGAACAGGCTCGGTTGGCCACAACCAGATTATGACATCCTTCATGGCAGCCGGATATCCTATGAAGTTTGGCCCATTGGGACATCTGTTCATTGAGCAACAGAGGGCGCTTTGATGCACTAAACTGCGACCAAAAAAGCTTCTCCGTTGCATACCCATCTCGCGCTTGGTAATACTACGCCGCATCGGAAGAACTCTTCGGCAAGTCCAAGAACTCGTCCGGAGAACTCCACACTTGGTTAAGCTGAACATAGTTCGGGTCACCGAACTTAGTTTGCAGCAGAAATGGCTTTCCAGCCGCAATCTCCCTACCCTGCCGAACCTCCTCACGGGCTGCTCTGGATTCCGATCGCGCTTCCCTCGCCTCTTGTAAGGCCTTGTCCAGTTCAGTCATTAAGGCTTTATTCTCCTTCTCCAGAAATTCACAGCGGCCAGTGGCATTTTCTAGTTCGAGCGCCACCATGGATATCTTCTCCTCGTCTTGGCGCCGTGCAGCTTGTTCGGCTTTCAGCTCAGCCGATGCCTTTTCGGCAGCAGCATTGCTACGCCGGGCCTGCTCCTTGGCCCGGGCCAGCTCCACTCGAAAAACTGCAGCGGCGGCAGCACCATCTGCAGCCACGCATACCCCAGCACACAGATTTTAGCATCATGCTTATACCACAAAAAATATATGGGGATTGCACCGAATACATAACTTGCGACTCGTCAAGATGCATGTTGATTAATGCAAGATCATCCCCTGCCACATCAATCTTCCGCTGCAACTCAGCAATTTCCATAGTCCGGGAAGTGGCCAAGGGGGAAGTAGCCTGTGTTCAAGTTTATCAGGTTAGTCCTCAAACGATCCTTTTCGATCCTCCGTTTGCTTCCTCGGGGAAGACAACCCGAGTCTCAGGGGCTACTACCTATACACAGGCGCATCTTTGCAAATGAAACATAGCTGAAAACATTATGTCACAAACCTCGAAGCCCTTCAGTAGGCTCATGAAGGCTTCATTTAATCCACTTTTCGCGGACAAAATCTTCTCAATCACTGTACCCATCAAGGTATGTTGTTCCCCCGCGACAGATGCTTTCCGCAACATGTCCTGCAATATATCCGGAGTCTCCAGGTCTCCGGAAGCCGCTCTAGGAGCACAACCATCCTTTGAAGGAATCTGTTCACCCGTCTCCAGAATCACTGTCGGCTACGAGCCAGACAGTCCGGGGCCTTTGTTATCATCAGCCCCATAATCCCAGATGGCGGGAGATCCACCTTCGGGTACTGCCTCTTATGTCCCCTGTGTAACTTGTTGATTAAGAGGGACCCTCCGTGATGACACTTCAGAGTCATCCGCCTTATTGGGCGAAGATGGAGGAGGCGTTTCACTCTCCATCATCTCTGGGAGGAGACTTCCCGAAGAAGAGGATCGGCCAGAAAAACTCTGTGCCGACCTGTAAAAATGCATGAACGCGTTACGTATATCTTCGGTAACAGCAATGGAGCGGGACGCTATCAAAGTACTCCGGATTCACTTACAGTTTGGCCGAGGGCTTATCCCCTTGTTGGAGCTATTCAACGACGTCGCTTTCCGAACCCAAGCCGCTCGACGGTGGCATCTTGCCCTTCTTGGAAGACCGCCCCTCCCAATCTTCGGAGGCGGCCGTTTTCCTCCTGCTTGGAGAAGGGATACTGGGTCCTCTTCCGCCTCTGTCCTCAGGAGAGGAAAGGTCGATTTCTCTGGACTCGGTGTCCGACTTACCACCGGAACCAAGGTCATCGTGGGTCTTCTCACTCTCCTCTTTACCCTCCCATACCGGCGCCTGGTATGGTGCCGAGGCCAGCATCCTTGTTAGCATAGGAGTACCTAAGTCTTCGGGAAGGGGAGCCGGACACCTAATCCGTTCCACCTTCTTTATCCAGCCCTAAAAAAGGATGATTCTGTCAGTATCTTGCCACTAGGGTATCTGATTATGAGGTATTCGGCAAACGGGTACTTACCGGGGTATCCGGATGGTTACAGTCTAGGCCGATATCTTCGGTGGTGTCCGGCCATTGCCTTCGTTTCCCGAAGAATAATCTCCACATTCCTTCGTGCGTAGTGCCGAAGAAGTGTTGAAGAGTCCGCGGCCCTTCTGGATTGAACTCCCACATGCGGAGAGGCCGTCGCTGGCACGACAGGGTCCGGCGAACTAGCATTACTTGAACGACATTGACGATATTGATGTCTCTCTCAATGAGGCTTCAGATGTGACTTTGCAGAGTTCACACCTCATTCGTTGATCCCCAGTCCAACCCCTTATTAATCCACGATGCAAGCTGAATTGGGGGGCTGGATCAAAATGCAGGCGCAGCTGCCCACTAAGAGCCACGGGGCTCGGTGATATAGAACCACCCCTGCTGCCATAAATTGGAAGATTTGGCGAAGGATCCTTTCAGCCAAACAGCGCTAGCAAGCTTGCTCACTGTAGCGCCACCGCACTCAGCTTGCTCCCCTTCTATCACTTGTGGCTTCACATCAAAGGTCTTCAGCCAAGAGCCGAAGTGCGGAGGAGTTCGGAGGAAGGCTTCGCACGTGACGATAAACGCCGAGATAAGAAGAATAGAGTCCGGGGCCAGATCGTGAAAATCTAGCCCGTAATAGAACATGAGCCCTCGGACGAAGGGGTTCAGTGCAAACCCTAACCCACGGAGGAAGTGGGATACGAACACGACCCTCTCGCTGGATCTGGGGGTGGGAATAACCTGCCCCTCGGGAGGAAGCCGGTGATGGATTTCTGCGGTCAGGTACCTCGTCGCCCGAAGCTTGGCAATATCTCCCTCCGTGACAGAAGAAGCTACCCACCGGCCTTGACGGCTGGATCCAGACATGATTGGGGCTTGAGGCAACCGAAACCAGGTGTTGGAACTTGGGGTAGCAGGGGTCGAGGAAGAAGCAAGCGTGAAAGAAAAAGACGGGTCTGTACCCATATATAAAGGCTGTGAATATCAGACGTCTCCTCCTGGGCCTCGAAACTTGCCTATTCCCAAGGAGTTGTACCCAAGTGATGGTTGGGTTACCCACGTCCGAGTTGGCAAGAATCCCCTAAAGAAGGGGGGACACGATCTCCGCTTGGATAGGACATGCCAATAAAACCACGTCTCGAGACGTGGGATGATGGGCCAGCTGCCGGTTCGAAAATAATGGCCGAGCAGGCGTGATGTGATATTACCAAAAAGTTGTCAGCAGATTGAACTCGTGGAATATTACATCCTCTACAGTTGTGTATACAGGTCCGGATACAATCATTACATCCGAAGACTATCTTGGAGTTCCGAAGGAGGGGAACCCGCCTTGCAATGCCGAAGACAATCTGCGCGCCGGACTCCTCGTCATTGAAGCCAGGTTCAGGGGCTACTGAGGGAGTCCTGGACTAAGGGGTCCTCGGGCGTCCGGCCTGTTATCCATGGGCCGGACTGATGGGCTGTGAAGACATGAAGGCCGAAGACTATACCCGTGTCCGGATTGGACTCTCCTTGGCGTGGAAGGCAAGCTTGGCGACCAACTATGAAGATTCCTTCTTATGTAACCG
Source organism: Triticum aestivum (assembly GCF_018294505.1). NCBI lineage: Eukaryota > Viridiplantae > Streptophyta > Magnoliopsida > Poales > Poaceae > Triticum > Triticum aestivum. Next base: position 285,837,408 of record NC_057796.1, read on the forward strand.
ACTCTATGTAACCCTAGATCCCTCCGGTGCCTATATAAACCGGGGGGCATAGTCCGGATAGGATACTCATTATCATAGTCATACAGGCTAGACTTCTAGGGTTTAGCCATTACGATCTCGTGGTAGATCAACTCTTGTAACCCTCATATTCATCAAGATCAATCAAGCAGGAAGTAGGGTATTACCTCCATAGAGAGGGCCCGAACCTGGGTAAACATCGTGTCCCCCGTCTCCTGCAACCATCGACCTTAGACGCATAGTTTGGGACCCCCTACCCGAGATCCGCCGGTTTTGACACTAACAGCTGGCATTCACCAAGCCGAAGGGCATTCAGTTCTAGTTGGTGACGAGACCCCTGCTTTGGCCAAGGCGTGACGGTCAGAAGAGGTCCTGAGAACGGCTCTATTGAGGCCGCGATGCCGACGCACACGCGCACCTTACTGCCCATGTCGGGGGCGGCAACTGAATTGATGGGACGCGCGGGGCGACGCTTGCGACGCATGGCTCGAGCTTTCCGCAGCTTGTGAATCTCGTGGGTGATGAACTCCTGTGCTTCTAGCGCCTGGCGCCTTACGCCTTGCTTGAGGGGGCACGCATTGAAGCGCGCCTCCAAAGGATGCCTGACCACCTCCCTTGACACACCGATCAGGTCGGACACCCTCCAGGTGGAAGCCCTCGAACCTGGCTGTAACACCCCAAAAATTTGACCTTGTTTTATTAATTAAAATTTTGCCAGGAAATTAGATTTTTATTTTTCTGGATTTCTCCTTTGATTTCAGAACCCCTCTTCTCTTTAATATTATGGGTTTTTACCTCAAGTGGGAACTTTCCAAAAATATTTTTGGAACTTGTATGCCCTCTTTATAAAAACAATTCTTTATCAATGGATTTATTTGCATAATTATTTTTTTCATGAGCTTTATTCTTTTAAATGATCCTTCATAAATTTGGAGCCCCTTTTTGCACTGCAACCATTTGATAAATGCTTTTAAAATTTTCACCAAAATTTGGGGATGTCATGTGAGGTTTCCACATCACTTTTATGCAAAAATATCTTGTGGTCATTGGAGATTTTGAGCTCTACATCAATCTTTCAAATCTGGTCCAGTAGGTATTTTGCACTACAACCCATTTAAATATTGTTCTAAAAATTCTTCCAAGTGTTTGGGGATGTCAGGAGATGCATATAATGCAACTTCATGCAAAAACCCAGTGATGTTCTTTGAAAAATTTGAGTGTATCAACCTCATCTTCATTCTGGTCCAGTTTGGTGATTTGTACTGCAACCCCATTTTATTTTGCTCTAGTTCCCTTGAGCCTTTTCATACTTATAGTCCTCCCTACCAAACTCTTAAGTCCAGGAGTTTGGACCCATTGGAGTATTTTTGGTGCATGCAATGATAGCCTTCAGTTTCTGCCCAAATCTGGTTTTCTCAAAAACTTGCACTATCAACTTTCTGTTTTTGCCAAACTAACCTTACCACTTCCCTTAGCTCCTAAAGAGACTAGGATCTGGAGAGTTTGGCCACCCCAAGAATTGCCTAGTTGCCCATGGCATTCTGTCGAACACCCGGTGTGCAGGAACAATTTTGGCATGTCCTCTGGTCTGCATTGTGGACTTGAACCCCTGACCCATCCAACATGTCCACTAGCCTCCTAGCTGTCCCTAACCCTGGCCTGTTAGCTACCAGCCTCACCCAAGCTCTCTAGCGCGCACTGGCATTTCGTCGAACACCTGCTGTGTGTGCTCTGGGCGCGGCCAGAGCGCGCGTTTTGCACGTGCGTGCGCTCGGGTCGACGCGTCCCGTCACTGGTCCCAGCTCGCCTGCAGAGCCGCGCCATACACTCGCCCCCTCACAGCAAACCTCCAAGCCGCACTGGCGCCCTACAGCGTCGCCGGCAGAGCTCCCTTGGCGGCACGCCGGCGTCGGCAGCGGGCTCTGCCGTGGACGGCGCCGCCCAAGCCACCCGCGCGCGCCAGCTGCCCCGGGGAACAGCCCGTGCTTATCCACATGCTCGTCGGCACGCGCTCGTCGCCACCACGACGCCCTGCAGCTACAGCAACGGCGACTCGTCGTCAATCTTATCCACCGCAGGGAATACTTGAACCTCCTGACTCGGCCATAGATCGAGTCTTGTCCAGTAACCCCCATACTTGCTTTGTACTACCACTTGTCCCTGCCATAGGCAGGGTACGGTTCAGTAAGTTGTCAACCCCGTCCTAGCACACACTGTACAGAGAGGCAGTGATGAAGGTCCCATGGCCATGGATTAAAGCCTGTCATCCGGTCCGGGGGCATGGGTGTTTCCGGTTGGGACCGAGAGGGGGGCCACCCCTTAGAGCGCGCGTATAGAAATTTTGATCCCATGCTACGTCGAGGTTGTAGCCTCCCCACTTAGAGTTTGGCTTGACAGGTGTTGTGGGTGATTCCAGACATCGGTGAGTTAAGCTGGTGTGTGCAGGTCAGGCGTGTTTTCAATCAAAAGACCGTAGACGGAATTAGTCCCGATGGACTAAAGAAATCCGTTACCCGTGGGTAAAGAGTACACCCTCTGCAGAGATTATACATCTATTCAAATAGCCGTGTCCATGGTTAAGGACTATAGTCTGGGATAGGTCAAGTGTCGGTCTTAGTGTCGGTCTTCGGAGGAAGAACTGCTAAACCAGAACTTGGATCATGACTTGTGACTTGTGACGATTATGATTACTATTATTGTGGACTAACCATTTACTTTATTTGTATTATTGAGTATCCCTGGGACGGTTCCACCTCCTGGATACTCTCTGCAACTATTCTATTATAAGCCCTTTATGTGGTGTCACTCAGACGCCCGACTGTGGCATGCTTGTTATCTCTTTTATCTATAAGCCCTTTATGTGGTGTCGCATAGACGCCCGACTATGGCATGCTTGTTATTTCTTTTATCTATAAGCCCTTTATGTGGTGTCGCATAGACGCCCGCCTGTTTGTTATTTCTTTTATTTATAAGCCCTTTATGTGGTGTCGCCCAGACGCCCGACTGCGGCATTATTAATTTATTTGCACCCTTTTTCGAGGAGTCATTTCACACACTCGATCTCTACATTCTTTTTCTATATTGCATACTCATATTTTACCCGCATGCGTGCATCATGGATTTCGTATATTTCGTGACAGACGTTATGATCATAGAATATTTCGGAGCATGTTGATATATTATACCCGTGTTCTTGATGTTTGCGAGTACATTCAAACGTACTCACTGGCTTGTCCCTGGCTATTGTCTTGGCCAGATTTTTCTTGCGTGGAGGAGAGCGTTGCGATGACAGCCCCGGAACCCATGTAAAGGTGATAGCAGCCTCGCGAAGATAGGAGTTATCCTGGTCAGCTGTTCTTGTGGGAAATGGAGTCCCATAGATGCAGATGAACCACAAACCGCTTCCGCCATCAATCTTTAGAAACCAAATGTTGTACTCCTAGGCCACAATGGTCTTGTACTACATATTTTGTACCTTGCTTGGAATTCTTGTATCAAGTTGGTGTCTCATCAGCTAACAGTAATCCTGGGGCTGGTGAGCACAAGGGCCATTTTCAGGAGAATTTATATCCCGAAAATCCGGTCCTGACAGACTTGGTATCAGAGCCAGGCTGACAATTGGCTAATCCTATCCTAGCCAGGTCAATAGACCTAGGTTAACCAACCCACCAGACCTTAACCAAACCCCAGCCAAGCCTCTCGCGTAAGATAGCCACACAGTGACCCCGACGCTTTTGGCAGTCGGTGCCCAACCTATCAGCTTAGCCTGTCGATCACGCGCCAGTGACCGACACCTAATTTGTCTCATTCGCAAGCGTGCGAAGGAAGACTCCGCCCCTTTTTTCTATAAAAAGGGCGCGCTAGCCTCAACCCAGCACAGCACAGCCTCTTTCCCAAGCCAAGTCTCGATGCCTGGCCCCATGGTTCACAATGAGACCACAACAACCAACCTTGGAGGTTTTGTGACCGTGCTCGCAAACCTCACCCGCCGTGCCTATGCGTTAGAAGAGCCCCCAGAATATGTTGTGTACCAAGAGCTCATGAACGGTGAGAGCCGTCAGTTCTGGGCCACTGTACACATTTATGGTAGGGGTCTATCGCCAGAACGCCCCTACAGGTTCACTGGAAGGACAACTTCCTTTGAGCCACAAGCCATCCAACTGGCAGCCCGAGAAGCTATAGTTCAACTCCGGCACTTGTCGCCCAGAGTTAACTGTCGCCCGTTCTACTTCTACCCCAGTCGTAACGGGTATGGTAGGCCGCCCCAGGTTGCCAACGGAGATCACGAGACGGATCCTGCACTATTGCATCTGGTGCGCTATGTAAGTGCACTAGAGGAACTGTTCGATCAAATCACTCTTGATCTGATCGCAGCTCGTGGAGAACTGTTTCGCCGAGCCCCGGCGAGAGGAGAAGTGGAGCCCGACACCGACAACCCAGTCGTGTTGTTTGGACACCCGATCGAGCCCTTGAGGTCTGCCCCAGCCATCGACCAAAATACCTTGATGTCCCCAGAAGTGCTTCCTCGCTTTTTGGGAACACACTCCAACGGAGTGGTGACCAACAACCCCCGCGATAGTCATCATCGCTACCCAAACCCTGCAGCCCCTCAACCTCATCCGGCTAGTCCCGACGGTGAAACCCGTGGAGAAGATTTGACGTCCTCTAGACAAGCCCGCTTAGATATTAACGGAGTAGACTAAGTCACTCGAGTAGTAACGAGCCTTGTTATTTCTACGCCCTGTAATTGTGTGATCCTGTATCGCCATTATCAAGGGATGTCTGCTTGTGCGCTCCATTACCAAAAGACGTTTTCTCTGGACCCTGTCCTTTTGCCGTCTTTATTACAAACGTCATGGCTATGTTTATTTGTGTGTTGCAGCTTATGTTTGTACCTTAAATTCGTGCTATGCGCAAACTCTTGTTTTCAACTTATGGGTGTATATTTTTTTAATTCAACCCTTAGCAAATCTCGAGGACGAGATTTTTCTTAAGGGGGGTAGTGTTGTAACACCCCAAAAATTTGACCTTGTTTTATTAATAAAATTTTTGCCAGGAAATTAGATTTTTATTTTTCTGGATTTCTCCTTTGATTTCAGAACCCCTCTTCTCTTTAGTATTATGGGTTTTTACCTCAAGTGGGAACTTTCCAAAAATATTTTTGGAACTTGTATGCCCTCTTTATAAAAACAATTCTTTATCAGTGGATTTATTTGCATAATTATTATTTTCATGAGCTTTATTCTTTTAAATGATCCTTCATAAATTTGGAGCCCCTTTTTGCACTGCAACCATTTGATAAATGCTTTTAAAATTTTCACCAAAATTTGGGGATGTCATGTGAGGTTTCCACATCACTTTTATGCAAAAATATCTTGTGGTCATTGGAGATTTTGAGCTCTACATCAATCTTTCAAATCTGGTCCAGTAGGTATTTTGCACAACCCATTTAAATATTGTTCTAAAAATTCTTCCAAGTGTTTGGGGATGTCAGGAGATGCATATAATGCAACTTCATGCAAAAACCCAGTGATGTTCTTTGAAAAATTTGAGTGTACCAACCTCATCTTCATTCTGGTCCAGTTTGGTGATTTGTACTGCAACCCCATTTTATTTTGCTCTAGTGCCATTGAGCCTTTTCCTACTTATATTGCCTCCTACCAAACTCTTAAGTCCAGGAGTTTGGACCCATTGGAGTATTTTTGGTGCATGCAATGATAGCCTTCAATTTCTGCCCAAATCTGGTTTTCTCAAAAACTTGCACTATCAACTTTCTGTTTTTGCCAAACTAACCTTACCACTTCCCTTAGCTCCTAAAGAGACTAGGATCTGGAGAGTTTGGCCACCCCAAGAATTGCCTAGTTGCCCATGGCATTCTGTCGAACACCCGGTGTGCAGGAACAATTTTGGCATGTCCTCTGGTCTGCATTGTGGACTTGAACCCCTGACCCATCCAGCATGTCCACTAGCCTCCTAGCTGTCCCTAACCCTGGCCTGTTAGCTACCAGCCTCACCCAAGCTCTCTAGAGCGCACTGGCATTTCGTCGAACACCTGCTGTGCGTGCTCTGGGCGCGGCCAGAGCGCGCGTTTTGCACGTGCGTGCGCTCGGGTCGACGCGTCCCGTCACTGGTCCCAGCTCGACTGCAGAGCTGCGCCATACACTCGCCCCCTCACAGCAAACCTCCAAGCCGCACTGGCGCCCTACAGCGTCGCCGGCAGAGCTCCCTTGGTGGCAAGCTGGCGTCGGCAGCGGGCTCTGCCGTGGACGGCGCCGCCCAAGCCACCCGCGCGCGCCAGCTGCCCCGGGGAACAGCCCGTGCTTATCCACATGCTCGTCGGCACGCGCTCGTCGCTGCCACGACACCCTGCAGCTACAGCAACGGCGACTCGTTGTCAATCTTATCCACCGCCGCGGAGCCAGCTCCGTCGCGCTATAAAAGGGGACCCCGAGCTCAGCCGAGCACTCAGACAAACCCAGGCCACCCCCCATAGCACTCCCCTAGCCAGCAATGGACGAGGAGGGGCTCTCTTCCTCGCCTCCGGCCAGTTCGACCGCCGCCGAGCTCTGGAGCAACTCGTCGCAGCCAGGCCCTCCCCCGCCAATCCGATGCCACCAAGAGTTTCCCCATAGTCGTGCGGAGCTGCCTAGCGCCTCAGCTTCGACCAAGGACCACCGGAGTCCAAAACCCACTCTGCTCCCGAACCACCGTCCGCCGCGGAGCTCGCCGCCGGTGACTTCCTCCGTCCCCACCTGCCTAGCACCCACCGGGAGGACCGCCCCAGTCTGGCGGATCCATCCCTGCCCTCGGACCCAGTGGGGAGCTGCCGTTCGCCGACGGCGATCGCCGGAGCCCCGCCCCGTTCGGGCAGAGAGAAAGGAGGGAGAGGAAGAACGGTCAAACCTGACCAGTGGGCCCCCTGGACCCACTGTCAGTGACCCGCGCGGCCGTTCTCTGTGTTTAAGTGAAAGCGCAGAGTCCTGAGTACGTCTTCTCTGCTTTGAAAGCGTATTCCCCCCCGAAGCGTTTTCCTTTTTTCTGATTTTATTAAAACAGAACTTTGACTGATGTTTGACTGGCTATAACTTTTAAAATAAAACTCCAAATGAGTTGATTCTTTTTCCTACCTCTCTCAAATTTCATCTAGTTTATTTTAAGATTTATTTAAAAAATATTTGAGACACCTTTTTGTGCTATTTTTGAAATGTGTGTTGTTTGTATATTTCTCAAAATAGGATTTTTGGAGAAAAAGGCAACCTTCAAAGTGCACCCCCACATGCATACACTTGAAGGCAAGCATCCTGAACCCTGGCTTAATATTTTTTGGATGTTGTGATGCGGCTACAACATCACCTTGACTTGGAGCATACGCTATTTTATGTGACGATAAAAATCATATGCATGAGTGCATAGTGGAGTTTTCTTTGCTGTGATAAATGGATATATTGGTGATGGTATTCATCCTCGTAAGCTTCCCTTGCATACCGGAAGGAAGCCGGGAAAGTCGTGGTCTTGGGTAGAGACGGGCTTGTCCCTAGTACCTCGTCGGGACGAGTATGTCCGGTATGGCATGGTGAGGCTTGACGAGTGGTAAGTTTACCGGTTAATGGAAATGCTTTTGTTATGGGAATCATACAGGGAATACTTGAACCTCCTGAGTCGGCCATAGATCGAGTCTTGTCTAGTAACCCCCATACTTGCTTTGTACTACCACTTGTCCCTGCCATAGGCAGGGTACGGTTCAGTAAGTTGTCAACCCCGTCCTAGCACACACCGTACAGAGAGGCAGTGATGAAGGTCCCATGGCCATGGATTAAAGCCTGTCATCCGGTCCGGGGGCATGGGTGTTTCCGGTTGGGACCGAGAGGGGGGCCACCCCTTAGAGCGCGCGTATAGAAATTTTGATCCCATGCTACGTCGAGGTTGTAGCCTCCCCACTTAGAGTTTGGCTTGACAGGTGTTGTGGGTGATTCCAGACATCGGTGAGTTAAGCTGGTGTGTGCAGGTCAGGCGTGTTTTCAATCAAAAGACCGTAGACGGAATTAGTCCCGATGGACTAAAGAAATCCGTTACCCGTGGGTAAAGAGTACACCCTCTGCAGAGATTATACATCTATTCGAATAGCCGTGTCCATGGTTAAGGACTACAGTCTGGGATAGGTCAAGTGTCGGTCGTAGTGTCGGTCTTCGGAGGAAGAACTGCTAAACCAGAACTTGGATCATGACTTGTGACTTGTGACGATTATGATTACTATTATTGTGGACTAACCATTTACTTTATTTGTATTATTGAGTATCCCTGGGACGGTTCCACCTCCTGGATACTCTCTGCAACTATTCTATTATAAGCCCTTTATGTGGTGTCGCTCAGACGCCCGACTGTGGCATGCTTGTTATTTCTTTTAACTACTAGCCCTTTATGTGGTGTCGCATAGACGCCCGACTATGGCATGCTTGTTATCTCTTTTATCTATAAGCCCTTTATGTGGTGTCGCATAGACGCCCGACTGTGGCATGCTTGTTATTTCTTTTATCTATAAGCCCTTTATGTGGTGTCGCATAGACGCCCGACTGTGGCATGCCTGTTATTTCTTTTATATATAAGCCCTTTATGTGGTGTCGCATAGACGCCCGACTGTGGCCTGTTTGTTATTTCTTTTATTTATAAGCCCTTTATGTGGTGTCGCCCAGACGCCCGACTGCGGCATTGTTAATTTATTTGCACCCTTTTTCGAGGAGTCATTTCAGACACTCGATCTCTACATTCTTTTTCTATATTGCATACTCATATTTTACCCGCATGCGTGCATGATGGATTTCGTATATTTCGTGACAGACGTTATGATCATAGAATATTTCGAAGCATGTTGATATATTATACCCGTGTTCTTGATGTTTGTGAGTACATTCAAACGTACTCACTGGCTTGTCCCTGGTTATTGTCTTGGCCAGATTTTTCTTGCGTGGAGGAGAGCGTTGCGATGACAGCCCCGGAACCCATGTAAAGGTGATAGCAGCTTAGCGAAGATAGGAGTTATCCTGGTCAGCTGTTCTTGTGGGAAATGGAGTCCCATAGATGCAGATGAACCACAAACCGCTTCCGCCATCAACCTTTAGAAACCAAATGTTGCACTCCTAGGCCACAATGGTCTTGTACTTCATATTTTGTACCTTGCTTGGAATTCTTGTATCAAGTTGGTGTCTCATCAGCTAACAGTAATCCTGGGGCTGGTGAGCACAAGGGCCATTTTCAGGAGAATTTATATCCCGAAAATCTGGTCCTGACACTGGCCGAACGGAGGCGCTGGGCATGCCTTCCTATGTAGGAGGGAGGCATGCCCCGACAACATGGGCGGAGCCCTGGGTATTGTCATTCACCAACTGCTCCTTTGCTTCAGGCTGTTCCTCGGGGAGCAGCTGCTTCCTCTTCGCGGGCGTGTCCTCGGGTGGCGCAGCGACGCCCTCACTATCGGAGTTCTAAGCTGCGGCGGCATGGTAGGCATGCTCGAGCGAGCAAACTGCGTCCTTTTCATCACAGGCCACGGTGATGACACCGCTGCAGCCACGCATCTTGAGGACGTTGTAGCCGTGGTGGGTCGCCTCCATGAACTTGGCGAGTGCGGGGTATCCCAGAATGGCGTTGTACGGGAGGCAAATATGCGCTACGTCGAAATCAATGAGCTCGGTGTGGTAGTTGTCGCACTTGTTGAAGGTGACAGGGAGGCGCACGTGCCCAAGAGGGATGGTTGAGTCGTCGAGCACCCCGAAGAAGGGCCTGGTAGGCTGATACGTCTCCATCATGTATACTTTCCCAAACATTTTTCTCTTATTTTGGACTCTAGTTTGCGTTATTTGAATGGAACTAACCCGGACTCATGCTGTTTTTCGCAGAATTGCCATGGTGTTGTTTTGTCTAGTAATCAAAGTTGTCGGATTAACCTGAAAATTTATGGAGATTTTTTGTGGAATATATAAAAATTACTGGCGGAAAAATATAATAGAGGGGGCCACCCAGGTGCCACAAGCTCAGGGGGCACGCCCCCTAGGGCATGCCTCCCAGGCTTGTGGGCCCCCTGGACCTCCGGCAACCCTAACTCCAACTCCATATATACCTATTCGGCAAGGAAAAATGGAGAGAAGGATTCATCGCATTTTACGATACGGAGCCGCCACCACCTCCTATTCTTCATCGGGAGGGCTGATCTGGACACTAGTGCAGAGACGTGCTATACAAACGGGTTTTACCCCCTTTCCACGACGGAGTTTTAAACCGTCGCCTAGTGAGTGCGTGCGATAGGGGGTCCTTCCCACACGACCAAGAAACCACCGGGGATAGGCCCTCCGGCCACACATGCTGGGGCAAAATGAGCTTGTTGTGGGCAAGGCATTGAAGCCCAATAGTTTCCGTTCGTATGTACATCCCACACGGTGAATCCCAGAAAACGTTTCCGTTCGCATGTATATCACACACAGTTTTTTGTGTGGAAATGTTTGTGCAAGGTGGCCTAATGCAAACATTGGTCTACCGGAAGCCATGTGTGATTGTTAGTTGATCCAACACGCCTACTTTCTAGAAACCGTGTGGGTTGTTTGAGTTCATCGCCCACGGTGTTGTCTGAGTAACCGTCTACAATAGAAAAGCACAATAAGCAGGGTAATTAGCCTATTGTTGATAATCCATGTAGTAATCAAATTGACATCTCTTATAAAACACACCAGATATTTCATATCCATATAACGGCAACCAGGATTTCATAATCGAATTACATCAGATAGCTTCAGCACTCGGTTACACCAAAGAGGGATATAGCTAGCTACGCCATTACACAACAGCACCAAGTTTCACATGCAACATCGAAAACCTTTGGAAAGTAGCATCATACACAGTAAATAGACAGATGAATCTCATCTCGAAAACTGCAGAAGCGGAAGGTAAATATTGAGCCTTCAGTGATGTTGAATGTCCTTGCAACTGTAGGCCAGTGGCTATGGATAATTGCCCGCCCAACTTTCGTCCTCTTCAGGAAGACTTCAATACTGTACCATGGGTGTTGAATGAATACCTTCCTCGCCTCTTGACCATGCAGGTGGTTTGAGAGGTAATCATCAGTGAACTGCTTTGAAAAGTACTGAAAACAAAGATATGCATAAATCGCTGTTATAAATTTTGAAATGGCGCAAGGGGTAAAAACAAGGTAAAAGAGTTAGTACCATCCTATAGTTGACTGATGTCTTCTCCATTGTGCAAACAAAGATCTTGTTGTTATTTGTCTCTAGTTTCTTCATCCTAACAATCTTTCTGAGTTTTTGAATGGACTGATATTCATGGACATCTCATTTCCCCATATGCAAAATGGGTCGAATAATGGGTTTAAGCGTCTGACAGCAGGACCTACATGTGCAAGACCAAATTGTAAGAAACCTAAATATTAGAATGATTCCTGTAAATGCACAATAATGTGCTATCAGCGAAAGGACCATGCATGAGCAAACCTCGATGGTACACCGCAATGTCTCCCATTGTTTCCCTGCAACACATATAAGGAAGATCTTGATCAGGTTAACTGAGAGTTGCCATACTATCAGTAGAATATGTATTGAGTACAGCCAAATTCGGTTTATTTCTCACATGCATAACAATACAAAATTGTACCCACAACAAATGAAAATCAAATTACAGAATTGAACCAAACAGTTAAATGGACAGCAGACCAAATGAACCAAAACAGTTAACTGAGCACGACATTGCAGAATAGAAACATGCACTAGAAGATAAGATAGTCAACGAATCAAAGAATGCTTGAGAACATTACTACAAAATGTAGCAATTGTTGGACCAAACTGTTAACTGAACATTACATTTTAGAATATCAGATTGCATACTAGCATTACAGAGGACAAATCACTAGAAGGCACTGGCGGTGGCCTCGAGAAAACAACACGAACTCGATTTTAAAGTAGACAACCGCGTGGCGGTTTCGACGGTGGCCTCAAAGACGAGGTGCTCCTCCAAGATCTGGCGGTCGGCACGCATGCCAGCCATAGCGACCTCGTCCGCGCGTGCGGCCGTGATTTGCTTCTCCGCTGCCAGATGCTACTGAGCTCCACGTTATACTGCGTGCAAAATGGCTGTGAGCGGCGCTTAATTGGAGGACGGGGTCAGTGATTTCGGCGAAAGGTGTCGCGCTATCGGCCGGGGCATGTGGGACGGGGAAGGAGGAGGATGGTTTTGGTGGGGTGTGGATTACCTGACCATATCGACGAGGTTGCACAGCAAGAAGAAGGGTCGCCGGCGAGGAGGTCGCGCAACAAGAAGAAGGGTCAGCGGCGAGGAGGCGACGCTGCAAGAAGAAGGGTCGCCGACGAGGAGGCTGAGCTGCCAGTAAGCAGCAGTGAAGGTTTGAACTTGGAAAGCAAGGAGGAACAGTGGAAATGTGGCTTTTGGTGGGAGGGAGGGGCGGGGAGATAGATATTTCCGTGGTGGCAAAAAAATTCGCTTAGTGCCGCGAGAAACTGGCGCGCAAGTGTAGTTCAAGCACGGGCGGTGGACTGTAGACAATGAAGCTTCCCGCGTAAGCCAGACAAGATGGTGCGCCAAGATATTTTATATTGCATCCCACACGATTCTTGCTAGTAAACTGTTTGTGGTATACCTGATTTTTTCATTATGTTTTGAAAGACAAAATGGTGTTACGGAGGGAAAGGATGGTATTTGAATTGCTAGAACATTTATCTACAGTGAACATGCAACTACATGAGTGTCGTGTTAAAATTTGGAATTATTCCGGGTTCATTTGGAATTTTTATGCATTACTTGAGTTTCTAGGCATTAAATGTGCATAATTCAAATTTGAACTACAATCACATGCTCCAGTGCACCAAAGTTTGTTGAAAAATTACATGTGTGTCTTTGGGTGAATTTATAGGTCCCATGCAAGAATGGCAATGAAATTCAAACATCTGGGCACCGTGGCTCGGCCGGGAACATTGAGAAACTTGGTTTTTAAATTCCTATAAATCCCAAACTCACCTGAAAATCATGAAACTTGGCATGGAGACAATTCATGGCACCAGCATGTTGTGGTAAAGAAATTGGCCAAATTGGGACAAGTTTTGGCATAAGCTTCTTGCAAATTGTAGCTTCTCTGAAGAAGGCGTGTGGTTTCCAGAGGGAACGTGTCACCTTTGTGTGCGAAACGACATACACTGCCCCCCTCTTGATTTTTTTACAAAGCAAACATAGAACTGTATGAGTGTCGTGTTTAAATTTGGAATTATTCCAGGTTCATTTTGCCCTTTTTATGCATTAATTGAGTTTGTGGGCATTTAATGTGAATAATTCAAGTTTGAACTACAAGCACATGCTCCAGCGCACCAAGATTGGTTGAAAAATCACATGTGTGTCCTTGGGTGAATTTCTAGGTCCCATGTAAGAAATTGGAATGAAATTCAAATATCTTGGCGCCGTGGCTTGGCCGATAACATTGAGAAACTTGGTTTTTTAAATTCCTGTAAATTCAAAACTCGCCTGAAAATCATGAAACTTGGCATGGTGTCATTTCATGGCACCAACATGCTGTGGTAAAAAAATTGGCCGCATTTGGACAAGTTTTGGTATAAGCTTCTTGCAAACTGGAGCTTCTCTCAAGAAGACTTGTGGTTCCTGAGGGGGGACGTGTCACCTTTGTGCGCGAAATGATATACGCTGCCTCACCCCCCTTGATTTTTTACAGAGGCAACATAGAACTATATGAGTGTCGTGTTAAAATTTGGAATTATTCCGGGTTCGTTTGGCCTTTTTTATACATTAATTGAGTTTCTGGGCATTTATGTGGATAATTCAAATTTGAACTACAAGCACATGCTCCAGTGCACCAAAGTTAGTTGAAAAATCACATGTGTGTCGTGAATTTCTAGGTCCCATACAAGAAATGGGAATGAAATTCAAACATCTGGGCGTCGTGGCTCGGCCGGAAATATTTAGAAACTTGGTTTTTCTAATTCCTGTAAATCCAAAACACGCCTGAAAATCATGAAACCTGGCCTTGTGTCATGACATGGCACCAACATGCTGTGGTAATTTTATTGGCCAAATTGGGACAAGCTTTGGTATAAGCTTCTTGCAAACCGGAGCTTCTCTCAAGAAGGCTCGTGGTTCCGAGAGGGAACGTGTCACCTACGTGTGCGAAACGACATACACTGCCTTCTCCTGCCTTGATTTTTTTAGACAGACAGCTTAGACAAAATAGGAGTTTCATGCTAAATTTTGGAATTATTCCGGGTTCGTTTGGCCTTTTTTATACATTAATTGAATTTCCAGGTATTTATTGCACATAATTCAACTTTGAAGTACAAGCGCATGCTCCAGTGCACAAAAGTTAGTTGAAAAATCATTTATGTGTACTTGGCCGAATTTCTAGGTCCCATGCAAGAAGTGGGAATGGAATTCAAACATCTGGGCGTCTTGGCTCGGCCGGAAACATCGAGAAACTTAGTTTTAAAATTTCGATAAATCCAAAACTTGCGTGAAAAATCATGAAACTTGGCATGGTGTCATGACATGGCACGAACATGCTGTGGTAAAGTTTTTGTCCGATTTGCGAAGATGCACACATTAACAATCAAAAAAGTCATTCTGGAACAAGTGTTGTCACGTTACAAATCGGAAACACAAGTATTATTAAAACCATGGGCGTTCTACTTACCATTCACGTGCCGCCACGCGTCCCCTTTTTTTATTGGCTAGGAGGTGTTGTGCGGAGTAGCTATTTGAGTACGGGAGGTGCGCGATCAGACCCCTGCGTGTGCTCATTGGGAGGAGAGACCTTCGACCTCTATCCGCCACCCACCTCTCTCCCAATGTCTCCATTAATGGCGCCCGAGCCCCTGTTTCATGGCGTGGCTATGTCTCACTCGACTGAGATTTAAGAGAGAAAAAAGAAAATCTAAAAAGAAAGTTTTGCATGGATCTTGATGTGAGATCCGGTGGACCTATATAGCATCGACAACGACTTATAGCAAGACTGATGAATATAAGGAAGATGACAGTGGATAATAATTGTCTTATATTTTTAGGAAGATAATTAAAAAAGCCACATGCGGCAATGCCCGAAATACACAAGGGCAAAAGAAGAAGGAAGACGCAGACAATGATCTAGCTCGTTGATCTCTACTTTCTTGATGCATTGCTGTAGGCCACGGAGACTAGTTCTCGCGACGAGCGGTGATGAGCTCTTTCGTGTCCTCAAAACGCTGCTTGAGAGATTCCACGGATTCCTCCACCAGCGTTTGGCGCTCGATGCGGAGCATGTCATTCTCGTCCATAAGTTTCTTGATGATGACGTCGGTCCTCTTCAACAAGGTAGTGGTCTTCTCGTGCTGCGTCGTCCTTCCGGCGATCTTTGCCATCAGCAGGTCGCGCTCGGTGCGGAGCTTAACCTTGTCCTCCCCTAGTCCTCGGATGACGCTGGTAGCATTTTCAAACGAGGCATTCATCCCCTCTCGCACCTTCATCCAGTCGGAGATCTGACCCATCAGGTCATCGAGCATAGCGCGCATGTGCCTGTGAGGGTCCTCGCCTGCTCACGAGGCATTTTCCCAGGCCGTCGCAGCGCGGGAGGACATCTCTACTGCATTCACGGTGCGGCGGGACATCTCTGCTGCTTCTGCGGCATGGCCGGACCAGTCTGTTGCATTGACGGTGCGGCGGGACCTCTGTGCTACTTCGGCGGCGCGGCTGAACCTCTGTGCTGCTACGGCCGCACGGCGGGACATGTCGGCTAATTTCGCGGCGAGGCAGAAATCTCTCCTGCTTCCGCTTCCATGCTCACCTCTCCCTGGTGGTAATATCTCGAACTAGAACTCATGCTGGCCATGGCAGACGCAAGGGAACGACGATGAATGACTTGTTTGTTTTTGTGGATGAGGAGTTGAGGAGGAATGTGCAGTCATCTTGGAGTAGTAGTATTTATAACAGAGTACTAATACGCTCCTAAGTGGGAAACCGTTTAGGTTTTGATCGGTGTGAACAGGTTTGCAATTAAATATAGCGTGGTAGTAGTAATTTGGAATGTGATGGGACGCAGGCTCAAAATTTATTAACGGTTCTATAATTTCTAAGTGCGGCACTATTCTTGGACGACATAACACGGGCACGCTTTCTCGGCCGCGTACGTGGCGTTTGCACCATAGGGTGCACCGCAATAGGCGATGTCAGCACACGTCTTGTTCCAACAACTGTGCGCGCTCGTTATTACCATTGCACATGCTTCTTTTAATTAGAATGTGTGCCCATCTAGCGCACACACGTTGATCTGTCTAATTGTTTCTGTTTGTTGTGGCTAATCACAAACAGTTCATCCGTGTGAAGTGTATGCCGTCAATCGCAGACACGTTGATCTGGTTAACCATTTCTATTGTGTTGCCTAATCGCAAACAGTTCATTCGTCTGAAGTGTATGCCCTCAATCACACACACCTTCATCTGGCTGCCCATTTCTGTTGTTCCGCCTCATCAAAAATAGTTAATTTGACTGAACTATATGCCATATATCGCACAAGCCCTCATTTGGCTGCCCGTTTCTGTTCTTCTTCCACATCGCAAACAGTTCATTGAATTGAACCGTATGACCCGCATCACACAAACAACTAAAATCTAAACCGTGTTTGATGTATCCTCTATCGCAAATGTTTTGCATCTTTTTTGATGGGTTTTTACATCACCTTTTGCGATTAGTGCATCGCACACAGCTTCGTCGAAGGGTCTCTGATTGTAGTGTCACATTAGCAGCATCCTACAGTAGTGGGAGTCCGTTAGGGGCTCCGGAGGGTGGAATCCGTCGCCATCGTCATCAACCTTCCTTCACCACCAATTTCATGATGCTCACCGCCGGGAGCGAGTAATTTCTTCGTAGGCTTGTTGGACGGCGATGGGTTGGATGGGATTTATCATGCAATCATGTTAGTTTTGTGAGGGCTTGATGCCTAGTATACACTATGTTGTGAGATTGATGTTGCTATGACTTTGTTATGCTTAATGCTTGTCACTAGGGCCCGAGTGCCATGATTTTAGATCTGAACCTATTATTTTTTCATGAATATATGTGTGCTCTTGATCCTATCTTGCAAGTTATATGCACCTATTACGAGTTATGATCCGCATACCCCAAGGTGAAAATAATTGGAATTCTTTCCGGCGATTACCGTAGTTTGAGGAGTTCATGTATTCACTAAGTGCTAATGCTTTGTTCTGGTTCTCTATTAAAAGGAGGCCTTAATATCCCTTAGTCTCCTTATGGAGCCCGGTGCCACGGGAGGGTAGGACAAAATATGCCATGCAAGTTCTTTTCCATAAGCACGTGTGACTATATACGGAATACATTCCTACATTACATTGATGAATTGGAGCTAGTCCGTGTCGCCCTAGGTTATGAGTGCTACATGATGAATATTATCCACACAATTATCCATTGATGATCCAATGCCTACAAGGTTTTCACACATTGATCTTCGCTAAGTTACTTTCGGCGTTGCTGCTATTACAATCACTACCAAACTGCTGTTGTTACTATTGCCACCGTTACCGTTACTATCGTACTACTTTGCTACTGATCACTTTGCTGCAGATATTAAGTCTTTCAGGTGTGGTTGAATTGACAACTCAACTGCTAATACTTGTGAAGATTCTTTGGCTCCCCTTGTGTCGAACCAATAAATTTGAGTTGAATACTCTACCCTCAAAAACTGTTGCAATCCCCTATACTTGTGGGTTATCAAGACCTTCTGGCGCCATTGTTGGGGAGCATAGCTCTATTTTCCGAGTCACTTGGGATTTATATCTATTGATCACTATGACAAACCTTAAGGATGAAATAACCAAGATCGTTCCCTCTAAGACGATGGGAGGTAAGGAACTGTCATCTAGCTCTACACTTGATTCACCTTCTGTTTTGAGTAAACTTGCAACACCAACACCTGCTACTAATCCTGATATGTCACAAGTAATTGATGATGCTACTTCTGCTATGAATGATGCTAGTACTTTGCTTGATGATAGTGTGCCACTAGGTGAATTTCTTGATGAACAACTTGCTAGAGCTAAAGATATTGAGAATGCTGAAACTAATGAAATTACTGAAACTGGTGAAGTCTTTGAAACTGAAAATTATGAAACACCTATTAGACCCAGCTCTCCTAGATATGAATCGCCTGATATACCGGAAGGTTATGTTATGGATGAAGAGGTAGCTAGGGACTTTCTTCCTTGTAAGGATAGAGATGATCTTAAGAAATTACTAGTGAAGATGAAAGAAAAATCTTTGAAGGCTAGGATGAAATATGATCCTAAGTTTGCTACTTCACCCATCTTTGTTACTGATAAGGATTATGAATTCTCTGTCGATCCTGATTTAATTAGTTTGGTTGAATCTGATCCTTTCCATGGTCGAATCTGAAACTGTTGTGGCACATCTTAGTAAACTGAATGATATAGCCACCCTATTCGCTCGTGAGGAAAAAATAAGCTACTACTATATTCTTAAGTTGTTTCCTTTCTCATTAAAGGGTGATGCTAAGATATGGTTTAATTCTCTTGCTCCTGGTTGTGTGCGTAGTCCCCAGGATATGATTTATTACTTCTTTGAAAAATATTTTTCTGCTCATAAGAAACAAGCATCTCTACAGGAAATATTTAACTTTGTGCAAGTTAAAGAAGAGAGTCTCCCACAAGATTTGGGAAGGCTTCTCCAATTACTTAATGCTTTGCCTGATCATCCTCTTAAGAAAAATGAAATACTTGATATCTTTTATAATGGACTAACCGATGCTTCTAGGGACCACCTAGATAGTTGTGCTGGTTGTGTTTTCAGGGAATGAACTGTGGAACAAGCTAAAGAACTATTGAATAATATATTGAGTAATTATATTGATTGGACTCTTCCTGAACCACCACACAAGCCAACTCCGAAGAAGAGAGGTATTATATTTCTCAGTCGTGAAGATATGCAAGTGTCAAAGAAATCTATGAAGAAAAAGGTATTAAAGCTGAAGATGTTAAGAATTTATCACCGATTAAAGAAATACATGGTCTTAATACCCCGACACACGTAGTAGAGGTAAATTATCTCTATAGGTTTGATGAAGGTGATATTCCTTATACTAATTCTGTTAGTCAATGCTTGGATGAATTTTATAACTTTATTGTTAGACAAGAAAACTTCAATGCATATGTTAGTATACAATTGAAACTGAATGCTTACATGATTGAACACTTGAGTGAATATATGTTTAGAACTGTTAATGATGTCAAGGGTGTGAGTAAACATGCATCCATGATAAAAACTCAAGTAGAACAAGTCCTCAAGGCACAAAATGATTTGCTTAATGAGATGAACAATAAGATGAAAGATCATGTTGTTAGAGTTATGACTAGGGGTGGTAAAATGACTCAGGAATCTTTGTACCCTAAAGTCCATCCTAAAATAATTGAACAAGACTCTCAAAGAATTAATACTGATGCACCTAGTCCTTCTAAAAAGAAAAGGAAAGATGATAGGACTTTGCATGCTCCTAGTGAACCTACTGTAGATACATATGAGAATCCAAATGATATCTCTATTTCTGATGCTGAAACACAATCTGGTGATGAACATGAACCTCGTAATAATGATAATGATGATGTTCATGTAGATGCTCAACCTAATAATGATAATGATGTGGAAATAGAACCCATTGTTGATCTTGATAACCCACAACCTAAGAATAAAAGATATGATAAGAGAGACTTCATTGCTAGGAAACGTGGTAAAGAAAGAGAACCATGGGTTCAGTAATCCATGCCCTTTCCTCCTAAAGCTTCAAAGAATAAAGATAATGAAGAATTTTAGCGCTTTGTTGAAATGCTTAGACCTGTCTTTTTGCGCCTTCGTTTGACTGATATTCTGAAAATGTCTCCTTATGCTAAGTATATGAAAGATATTGTTACAAATAAAAGAAAGATACCAGAAGCTGAAATTTCCACCATGCTTGCTAATTATACATTTAAAGGTGGAATACCAAAGAAACTAGGAGACCCAGGAATACCAACTATACCATGCTCCATTAAAGGAAACTATGTTAAAACTACTTTATGTGATCTAGGAGCTAGTGTTAGTGTTATGCCTTTCTGTTTTGTACCGAAGACTTGATTGGAATAAGTTGACACCAACTGAAATCTCTTTGCAAATGGCTGTTAAATCAACTGCTATACACATCGTATTTGTGAGGATGTGCCTGTCGTAGTTGCAAATGTTACAATCTTAACGGACATTGTTATTCTTGATATACCCGAGAACACCAGTATATCGATCATCCTTGGTAGACCCTTTTTGAATACTACCGGGGCTGTTATTGATTGCAATAAGGGCAATGCCACTTTTCATGTGAATGGTAATGAGCATATGGTACACTTCCCGAAGAAACAACCTTAACTGAATAGTATCAATTCTATTAGAAAAATTTCAACAATTACTATCGGAGGTTTTCAATTCCCTATTCCTACTGTCAAAAAGAAATATGAAATTCTTATTAATGGGGACATGCATATCCCCATTGAGTTAACCTAGTATTACACGAAGATTCTCCGCTTTCATGTCATTCGGAAGAAGTTTGTTAATAAGACTTGATCAACCTTACTAATGGATTCCTTTTGACGGGCATGTGGTCGATGAATTTAGTAAACACAACTTTCTGTACCCACTTTTTACTTTCTGTTATTTATAATTAATAAAGTAGAAATGCTATGATTATGTTGTTTTCTGAATTTTCCGTGCAATAAAAAATGACCAAAAAATAAAAGTTCTCCAAATGCCCGGAAAATTTAATATGATTTTTCTGTAATATTTGAGAAATATTGGCACTGAACACACCCCAGGGGGGTGCACCTGTGAGCCACAAGATCATAGGATGTGGGCCCCACAAGCTTGCTAGGCGCGCCTAGCAAGCTTGTGGGGCCCACGCATGCGTCCTCAGTTATTCCAGCCACCCATGCACTTCTTCCTCCAAAAAAATCACAAACCTGCTCAAACCCGTGTTCTTGCTCATCTTGCTGCCATTTTTGGTCTCCTTGCTCAGAACACCATTTCCAAAACTGTTTTGGGGGATTGTTCATCGGTATGTGACTCCTCCGCTGGTCCAGTTAGTTTTTGTTCTAGTGGTTTATTATTTGCACATTTAGCAACTGTTGGTGACCATGTTTTTGAGCTTGCATGTCAAATTTATATGGTTCAAACTGAAGGAAATATGCCCTAGAGGCAATAATAAAGTTGTTATTTATATTTCTTTATACCATGAAAAATGTTTATTATTCATGCTAGAATTGTATTAACAGGAAACTTAGTACATGTGTAAATACATAGACAAAACAGAGTGTCCCTAGTATGCCTCTACCTGGCTAGCTCGTTAATCAAAGATGGTTAAGTTTCCTAACCATAGACATGTGTTGTCATTTGATGAACGGGATCACATCATTAGGAGAATGATGTGATGGACAAGACCCATCCGTTAGCTTAGCATTATGATCGTTGAGTTTTATTGCTATTGCTTTCTTCATGACTTATACATGTTCCTCTGAACTATGAGATTATGCAACTCCCGAATACCGGAGGAACACCTTGAGTGCTATCAAACGTCACAACGTAACTGGGTGATTATAAAGCTCTATAGATGTCTCCGAAGGTGTTTGTTGGGTTGGCATAGATCGAGATTAGGATTTGTCACTCCATGTATTGGAGAGGTATCTCTGGCCCTCTCGGTAATGCACATCACTATAAGCCTTGCAACCAATGTGACTAATGAGTTAGTCACGGGATGATGCATTACGGATCAAGTAAAGAGACTTGTCGGTAACGAGATTGAACTGGGTATGATGATACCGACGATCGAATCTCGGGCAAGTAATATACCGATGACAAAGGGAACAACGTATGTTGTTACGCGGTTTGACCGATAAAGATCTTCGTAGAATACGTAGGAGCCAATATGAGCATCCAGGTTCCACTATTGGTTATTGACCGGATATATGTCTCGGTCATGTCTACATAGTTCTCGAACTCGTAGGGTCCGCACGCTTAACGTTCGATGACGATTTGTATTATGAGTTATGTGATTTGATGAATGACCTCTGTTCAGAGTCCCGGATGAGATCATGGACATGACGAGGAGTCTCGAAATGGTCGAGAGGTAAAGATTCATATATAGGACGATGGTATTTGGACACCGGAAGTGTTCCGGGTGATACCGGGTCACTGGAAGGGGTTCCGGGCAACCTCCGGTAAAGATATGGGATTAATGGGCCAAGTAAGGGAACACACCAGCCCATAAGGGGCTGGTGCGCCCCCTATAGGGCCAGCCACGTGGGGAGAAAGGGAAAGGAGAGGAGGAAAAGGAAAGTATGAAGTAGGATTCCTACTTCCTACCCCTCCCCTCCTTCTTTTCCCCCTTGTCCAAATATGGTAGGGGGGCCGAATTGGACTAGGAGCCGAAGTAGGATTCCTCCTACTTGGGCGCGCCCTAGGCTGCCTCCCTCCCTCTCCGTCCTTTATATACGTGGGGAGGGCACCGGTACAACACACATCAATTGTTCCTAGCCGTGTGCGGCGCCCCCTCCACAGTTAACACCTCGGTCATATCGTCGTAGTGCTTAGGCGAAGCCTTGCGCCGGTAACTTCATCATCACCATCGCCACGCCGTCGTGCTGACAGAACTCTCCCTCGTCCTCAACTGGATCAAGAGCCCGAGGGACGTCATCATGCTGAACGTGTGCTGAACACGGAGGTGCCGTACATTTGGTACTTGGATCGGTTGGATCGTGAAGACGTTCGACTACATCAACCGCGTTACGAAACGCTTCCGCTTTCGGTCTATGAGGGTACGTGGACACACTCTCCCCGCTCGTTGCTATGCTTCTCCTAGATAGATCTTGTGTGATCGTAGGTATTTTTTTGAAATACTACGTTCCCCAACACAAACTAGTTTTGGTGCTTGGTATAGCCTTTAGACACTTGTAGTAGTTGTTATCAATTTTGTTGAGTCTTGTTCACCTTTATTTTGAGTCACTGAAAAATTCAGAAATTTTCAGAGGAGAAAATGTTTAGGAAAATGTTCCAAGGTGGTTCGTCGAGCAAGAAATCCCCATGGCAACCTTGCAAATGGCCATCGGATGATTTCATGACTCGTGCAGGTTTCAAGAAAGAATTTGATATGTACGTGCACAACGCCGTCCTGACGGACTTCTTGTCAGATAAGTGCTTGCAATATTATAATCTCACTGATTCTTTTGTGCGAAGATTTGAGTATTTAGCCCATCACAATACACATTCTATTCTATTTAATCTGTATGAAAAATCATTTCGCATGGACCTTGAAGAATTTAATGAAGCATGCAAAATTCCGCAATGGGGCATTTATACGGAACCTCGTAAATCTGATTGCATTGAGTTCCTTGCTAGCATCACTCTAGGTGAAACCAGAAGTATAACACAAGCTACTATAGGGAGCATTCACTTTCCTGCTTTACACTATTTTGCTCTCTTTATAGGTAGATGCATTAATGGCAAACATGACCATAGCCACCTTTGCGCTTCTGATTTGAGTGTCCTCAAGAGCGCGATAATGAACGATAAACAATATAATTTGGGGGCTACCATTGCACGCCAGAATTTATGCCACTCGTTTAGCTGATTATCTTGGGGTGCCTATAAGAGATGATGATACCTAGTTACCACCTGCTTTCCTTGATTATGCTGCTGTGGAGCATTTCCAGTTTCTTGAGAGGGGCGACTTGCCTTTTCAGTACAGACTAATGTTTGACAGGCTATGTGATGTGGGCCGGATCGGTGGGCCGTGAATATACAAGATTGATGACCTTCTCTCGTGTCCGGATGAGACTCTCCTTGGCGTGGAAGGCAGGCTTGGCATTTGGATATGATGATTCCTTTCTCTGTTAAACCGACTCTGTATAACCCTAGCCCCCTCCGATATCTATATAAACCGGAGGGTTTAGTCCGTAGATGTGATCATAATCATACAAGCTAGACATCTAGGGTTCAGCCATCACGCTCTCGAGGTAGATCAACTCTTGTAACCCCTATACTCATCAAAGTCAATCGAGCAGGAAGTAGGGTATTACCTCCATCAAGAGGGCTCGAACCTGGGTAAACATCGTGTCCCCTGCCTCCTGCTACCTTCGATCCTTAGACGCACAGTTCGGGACCCCCTACCCGAGATCTACCGGTTTTGACACCGACATTGGTGCTTTCATTGAGAGTTCCTCCGTGTTGTCGATAGAAGGATGGATGGCTCGCCTCGTCATCAACGACAAAATCACCTCTGGAAGAGCCCTAGTTCCTGGGCAGATCCTCCAGATCGGCAATTTCACCATAGGCGCCCGTCCGGCCATTAAGCCCTAGGCGGTCCCCCGGATTGCCAAAAATTATCTCCACATCACCCCCGAAGGCGTCGATAAGATGGATCCGATAGATGATTCGTCTTTAAACGAACTGCTAGATCGCATCGCCGCCCTTGGAGTCGCAACAGATTACAATCTGGTTGGGCTTAAACCTGATCAGATATAAATCATGTCTCCACCTGTCACCCACCTGGTGACTGTTGTGGAAGAACAAGTTGAGGATACCGGTCCTCCTATGCTAAAAACAAACTATGTTCGGATCTCCGAGCCCTATGAGCCGGAAACTCATATTCGAGAAGGGATTATCTGTCTCCCGAACATAGAATCCGGCACTAAGTCTAAAAACCCCCAGACACTCCGGACCCTGGGCCAATGATCTCAGAAAATTTTCAAAACCCGGATTCCACAATGGGTCAAGGTTCGGATTCAAGCCCACCCACCCACCACAATCAATACTCTCCAAGAAATTCCGGTCCCCCGGACATATGCAATTTCATGTATATACGACAGCAACCTCTGGAAACAGTCCATCACTTTTGGGCTAGATTCCTACTTGTTAAAGAGAAGATCAAAGATTGCTGCAACGACGATGCAGTATCAGTCTTTTGCCGCAACTGTACGGACGAGGGCATCCTCAACGCCCTCAATCGGCGTCGCACTCAGCGCTTTGCAGATTTGGCACACATAGTACAAAAGTATTGCACAATGGAAAGCGCTTGGAAAGCCCAGACAGCTCGGTGGGAGCCACCGGCCTTTAAGCCACCCACCAGCCGAACAAAAAGTATGCACCCTTATGGGGCACCTGATCATTCTTCCACGGAAAAAAAATCAGCCCTTATCGGGACACAGAACTGTCCTTGATGGATGGCTCGACAAGCCCTGTCAGATACACACGATGCCAAATTCCGAGCCAACTCATAACCTTCGGGCATGTTGGATACTCCGGCAGGTGGCTAAAAGTGGGAAGGCTATGCTCACCAACACTACTCCGACAAGGCATTCCCCTGAGGATTACGACCTTGGTGTGTTTACAGTCTTCGAGACCTTTTCTTCAAACAACCGACGCAAAAGGGTGCTCCGCAATAAATCCTTGGAACCATACGGCGATAACCTTCAATGCCAATGACGAGCCAAGGGCCCGATCAGTCCATGCACCAGCCGCTTTGGTTCTAAACGCAATTGTAGACGGATTTCGCTTCACTAAAGTGCTCATGGACGGCGGCAGCGGACTGAACCTAATCTATGAAGACACGCTCAATAAAATGCAAATGGACAGGAGTCGCATTGAGCAAAGCAATACATCCTTTCGAGGAATCATCCCCAGTGGGAAGCAAGATGCTCAGGGAAAATTAAACTAGATGTGGTATTCGGCACGCCAGAGAACTATAGGTTTGAAGAGATAATCTTCCAGGTGGCCCCTTTCAACAGCGGATATCATGCCCTGTTAGGGCGAGATGCATTCACACACTTTCAAGCCATACCTCATTATGGGTACATGAAGCTCAAAATGCCCGGGCCCAACGGTGTTATCACTATCTCCAGTGATCCGGACATAGCACTCCGCGCCGAAAACAAAACCGCATCCTTGGCCCTCGAGGCACCGTCCGAAGCCCTGGCGGACGAGGAGCTCACCCTCTACGTTCCACAGTGGATAGAGACGACGTAATTCTTGATAGAAGGCCTAAATCCACTTCTTTCAAGCCAGCAGACGAGATAGCCAAATTTCAAGTTCACCCGACGGACCCCAAGAAGACAACTTCCATTGGGGCACAGATGGATCCGGCGGTCGACGCTGCATTGCGTGCATTCTTGCGCGAGAACTGGGACATCTTCTCCTGGCACCCCTTGGATATGCCAGGAATCCCACGCACGCTGGCCGAACATAGTCTCTACATACTGAAGGGATACAAGCCAGTCAAGCAAAGGCTGCGGCGATTTTCCGAACCCAAACGACAGGCTATGGGTGAGGAGCTAGCCAAGCTACTCATCTGGGTTTATCAGAGAGATCAAACATCCAGATTGGCTAGCAAATCTGGTCATGGTGCCGAAGAAGGATAAAACATGGCGCTTGTGTGTCGACTTCAAGGACCTTAATAAAGCCTGCCCTAAGGATCCCTTCCCACTACCTCGCATCGACCAGATTATTGATGCCACCGCAGGCGACTCACTGTGCTTCCTCGACGCATACTCTGGATACCATCAAATCAAGATGAAGGAATCCGACCAAGCCGCGACGGCATTCATCACCCCATATGGGCCTTTCTGCTTCAACACTATGCCCTTCGGGCTCAAAAACGCCGGCGCCACATACCAACGCATGATTCAAACATGCCTGGAAAAGCAAATCGGCAAGACAGTCGAGGCATATGTAGATGATGTAGTCATCAAAACTAAGCATGTCAAATCATTGGTGGATGATTTACGCCTTACATTCGACAACCTCCGAAGATATGACATTTGGCTCAATCCGAAAAAGTGTGTTTTCGGCGTTCCCGCTGGAAAATTGCTTGGATTCATCGTTTCCAATAGGGGAAGCGAAGCAAACCCATCCAAAATCCGAGCCCTGCCACAGTTAGCTACACCAATAGACCTCAAACAGGTCCAAAAACTAGCCGGATGCGTAGCAGCTTTGAGCCGCTTCATCTCCAGATTAGGAGAAAAGGCGCTGCCATTGTATCGCCTGCTCCGACGCACCACCCACTTCACGTGGACGGATGCTGCAACAGCCGGACTGGAAGAAATAAAAGCTTTGTTAGCAAGCAACCCAATCCTGGCCACGCCAAACATCGGCGAACCCATGTTACTGTACATATCTGCAACACATCAGGTGGTGAGTGCGGTGCTCGTCGTCGAATGAGAGGAAGAGGGACATAAATTCCCACTTCAAAAACCTGTATACTATGTGTCGACGGTCCTCACACCATGCAAATCCCGATACCGGCATTATCAAAAGATAGCGTATGCGGTCTTCATGGCGTACCGGAAGCTGCGACACTACTTTCAAGAGTGTTCGATCACGGTGGCGTCCGAGGTACCACTCAATGATATCATAAACAACCGAGACGCCACCGGCCGGATTGCCAAATGGGCTATTGAGCTCTTACCGTTTGAAATAGCATATAAGCCACGCCGAGCCAGTAAATCTCAGGTGTTGGCTGACTTCGTCACCGAATGGATGGAAGCCGAACTCCCTAAAGAGTATGGCACATATTCCAACTGGGTGATGCACTTCGACGACTCTAAAATGCTAGCCGGACTTGGGGCTGGTGCCGTCCTGACATCCCCCACAGGAGATATAGTCCGTTATGTGCTCCAAATACTGTATACAGACTCTAATAACGCAGCCGAATATGAGGCCTTATTGCGTGGTCTTCGGATGGCTGTCTCAATGGGCATACAACGCCTCGAGGTGTGCGGGGATTCAAACCTCGCAATATCCCAAATAAATGGAGAATTCGATGCCAAAGATCCGAAGATGGCGGCTTACCGCAACGCCGTACTTAAAATATCAGCTCGGTTTGAGGGGCTTGAGTTTCATCATGTGGCCCGAGAGAGTAATCAGGCAGCAGACATCCTTGCTCGCATGGGTGCTAAGCGCGACCCCGTCCCACCCAACACCTTCGTGGAAAGGCTCTTCAAGCCATCCATGGTATGGCAGGACTAGAGTCGCAACACCAGTCCGGATCCGATCATACCCCTAGATTCTGAACACAATCCCGATATCATCGGGGGCTCGGCCACCGAAATAACACCATTGGCTCATGCAATCATGGCAGTAATCGCCCCATGGACCGAACCCTTCCTGGCCTACCTCAATAGGCGAGAGCTCCTCGAGGACCAGAATGAGGCTCGATGCATCGTTCGACGCTCAGCCTACAAGGTGCATGAAGGAGAGCTCTACAAGAAAAGTACTACCGGAGTCCTTCAAAGGTGTATCTCCGAAGAAGATGGACGGTAGCTCTTGGCCGAAATCCACGCTGGTCTTGGCGGTCATCATGCTGCAGCTCGGGCCCTTGTAAGTAAGGCCTTTCGAACTGGCTTTTTCTGGCCTACGGCCCGAGCAGATGCGCAAGACCTCGTCCAGCGGTGTGTAGGATACCAGCTTTTCGCCAATCAAAGCCATATGCCGCCTACTGCCCTACAAACAATCCCCATTACTTGGACTTCTGCAGTCTAGGGGCTTGACATGGTCGGACCCCTTAAAGGGGGAAGCCATAAGAAAAAATATTTGTTGGTCATGGTAGATAAATTCACCAAGTGGATAGAGGCCAAACTAGTTAAAACGGCCGAAGCCCTACCAGTGACAGACTTCATATCTGGTGTCGTACACCGTTATGGTGTCCCACACAGCATCATCGCCGATAACGACTCTAATTTCACAGCCGACGAAGTAAAAACTTGGTGCGCTAATCTGGGCATCAAGCTCGATTATGCCTCCGTCGATCACCCTGAAACAAACGGTCAAGTCGAACGGGCTAATGGCCTGATAATGAGTGGCATTAAACCCAGACTAGTGCGGTCCTTAAAGGAGTCAGATAAACACTGGGTTGAGGAGCTCGACTCTATACTCTGGGGGCTGCGGACCATGCCCAATCGCATGACCGGATACACACCGTTCTTTATGGTGTACGGCGCAGAGGCTGTCTTGCGATATTATTCACGACTCACCTCAAGTGCACATGTACGAGGAGAAAGAGGCCGAGCTCGATCGACAAGATGACTTAGACGGCCTGGAGGAGGAGCGCGATGTCGCGGAAGCTCGTTCAATACTCTACCAACAACAAGATCGAAGATACCAAAGGAGAGAAGTGCGGGCCAAGACTTACAATGTCGGTGAACTCGTTCTGCGCTTACCAGATAAGAAAAAGGACAAACTCAAACCCACATGGGAGCGTCCCTTTATTATAGATGAAGTTCTCACTAGAGGAGCCTATCGCCTTCGTAATGCATCGGACAATCGCTTAGAGCCGAACCCATGGAACGCTGCCAGACTCCGAAGATTCTACGGCCTAAGTCCGGACTCATTGTTCCTTACCTCTTTCTATTTTTTCCTCTTTCTTCTTTTCGTTTTTATATGACTACTAGCCCGTGTTCAGATAAACCGCACACTTAAGGGGTATACATCTTTAAATGTACATACCCCCCAATACCTGGGGGCTTCTTGTCACAGAAGCTTATTATAATTTTTTGAGCATCAAGTTCGACGTATATATGTATCGTCTTCTCATACATGTCTTTTTTTCGCCATTATATGCACCTTTATGACTTAAGTTTTTGCCAAGCTGGGTTGCCTGGCTCCTGTGGTTATGCCCTACGTTCCCGCTTGTTCGGCTAGGGCATAAAGGGAGCACCTCTGCGATTGTTACAACCGGGTCATCGGACATGTACCTCAGATGGGTGAAGCCGAAAGCTAGTGTTCTTAACGGGATAATAGGTTTGTGGACATAATATGAACTGCCCTTGTTACCATATAAGCCCCCAACATACAACGAGTATTGTGATTTTTTATTACAGCTCGGGCATGCACTACGCATGCTGGCCCAGGGAGAGGAACCCTTAACGGAACTATTCTCTCTGGAAGATGTTTCTGACAATCAAATGTAATATAACATAACTCCCCGAATACAACTTGTCTGTTCAAGCAACTATGACCGGACTGCCTGGTTTCCGAACATACTTCGGTGCTTCCCACCAGTACAATATTTGGAAACACTCCAAAACTTTGGGTTTCGGAGGTTAAAGCGGAAGGCCTGCCATGATAATAGTTTTATAATTCGGCCGAAGATACGATTGTCGATAAAAGTACATTACTACTTGGACTCGTAAACTTCCTCCTCCTCTAGACCATCTAATAAGTATACCAAGCTAATAGGAATCTCTTGTCCATCTGATCCTCGAGGCCCGACTCGAGCCATATGATTTGGATCAAGTCCGGTGTACCGTGTTTTCACCATGGCCCAGGCCTCTTGTGCTCCTTCCCGGCACGCTGATATCTTCCACAGTCCAAAGCGGCGCCGAGCTCCCTTGAATAAATTCACGAGCTCTTCCATACTTCCGGGAGGAGAATCAGCCGGCCATAAAGCGTTGGCAATGTTCCTCATTGCCTTCCGGGCTCGGTCATGCACTTTGGATAGCTCTTGTAGCAGGTCGCCTTGGAATCCGGACACCTCTCCTTCGGGCCGCCCAGTCAGCACACATGCATCACCAAACTTGTTACACTTCCCATTAGAAGACTGTATGGAAGTAAGGTTAAAAAGCATACTGAATATGCTGCCTTTCAGCCTTCTGTTCTCTTTCAAGGCATCTGCCAATTGGGCTCGTATATCCTTTCAGCTCCTCGGCTTGCTTGATGTTGGCATCTTGTAGCTTGTTTTTCTCATCCCTGGTCCACGTCAGTATACGCTGACCAGCGGCTTCTTGCCTTTCGGCATGTTGTTTGTCCGCCTGCACAGTCTTCAGTTCCTCTTCCAGCTGATTCGGTGTTGCTGCCATCATAAATACACCAGTGTTTATTTCAAAAAATATTGCTGGCACATGATTCTATTTTCCGAACAGTAGCGGACATTACCAGTCGGTGCCTCCTTAGACTTTGCTAGTTTGGTGGTGACAGCAGTTAGCTGGGTCCGACATTTTCCAGCTCCTGAGACAGCATGTTGTTCCTCTCCGTGAGTACCTAATTATGCAATGATCCTTAAATCAGTTGCGTCAACTGCTTTAAGTCTCGGGGGCTACTGACAGATGATCTTACCCGCATGTCCTTGGAAAGTTGTTGCGTGGTTCCAGCGAGCCCATCCCGAACATCTTGGATGTATGCATCCGCTGAGCTGAAGGCATTAAATGCTTCTTCGGTGAAGGTCGGGTCGCGCATAGCCGCTCTCCGGCGCCGATGGTTCATTGCAGTCTCCACTTCGGAGTTGGTAATAGATACATGATCCGAATCCTCAGGGAGAGGACAATCTAGCATTTCACCTGTATCAACCCACCCTTGGGGCGGGATCCGGAGTCGTATTGAGTGATGCACGACCGGCAAGGTCCCCGGACAGAGTCCGGCGTATGCTTTTCCTAAAAATGTGGCAGGAAATGTTAAAATTCGGTACCTCGGCCATGAGCATATTAAAAAACCATACCTTTTTGAGGGTGGGGGCTTGGCAGTATCGGCGTCCGCCTTTCTTTTCGAAGACCCGCCCCATGTAGGCGTGGCCTTCTTAAGGGACGCTTCTGATGCGGTGTGGCGAGACGAGCGTCGCCCCTTTGAAAGCAGGAGACGATGCGGTAGGTTAGGCGCAATGAGAAAACTCTTTTGGTGGAGATGTCTCCTGGGTACTTACGTTGGAAGAGGGGAGAAGGCCGGGGTAATCGGCTATAATGGCCACTTCCGTGCCGTTGTAACTCGCTTGATAAAAGATCCCCTCCTTGAGCTCTACGAATATATCCGGATCCTCTTCAAATCCGGGATCCAGGTCCCGAATATGGTCCTCCGGCTGCAGAGCGGGAATGTAGATCCCCGCGGCAACCTTCCTCCATTCCTGAGAAAAATGGTCGGATTAAGTTCAACTGAGTATGACTCAGGAAGAGGATTGAGTAAAATTATGGAGCGAAGGTTTACCCATCTGGGAGGGTTGTACATAGAAAATTCCTCTCAACATTTAAGGCGAGTATACTCTTCTTTCCCCCCTTTAGAAAGATCAGCCAGCATGGCAGCCAAGGCGGCGAAGTTATTCGGACCCTTGCGCCCACAGCGTGATGCGTTGTCTTCCCCATTGTAGTGCCACATGGGGAGTCCTCTGGATTCGAGTGGCTGAATGCCTCATGTTATTGAAATCACCATTACCTCGATGATGGACAGTCTGGATTGGGAAAGTGTCTTTATCCTGTCCATTAGCTTCTTAACCTCCGTGCTATCTTCCTCTTCGAGGCTTCGGGGGCGCCAGCTGTGGCGCTTCTTTAACGGATCATTGGAAAATTCGGGTAGGCCTCGTTGGATTGGGTCTGGGAGAATGAAATCTTCAATATAAAACCACTCCGAGGGCCACTCTTTGGATGCCTTCTTCGGAGTGCCGGACAGGTATCCCGTTCCGGCTATGCGCCATACTTCGGCGCCGCCCACCTCGAATATGGATCCCTTTTGGGACTGGGGGACGAGGCAGAAAAGCTTCCTCCATAATTCAAAATGGGCCTCGCAGCCTAGGAACAGCTCACAAAGAGCGACGAAGCCCGAAATGTGCAGTATGGAGCCCGGTGTGAGATTGGAAATCCAACGCCCCTTGAGAGAAAGGAAACAAAGCACACTCGCTCCCCTTCTGAGGGATTGGGGAAATTTTCCGCCAGGGCTTCATCATTGAAAGAAGTTAATCCCGCCCGAACGGGGACTAGATCCGTGGGACGGAGATATCCCTGCACCTGAAGCTTAGTCAGTTGAGCATGGGATACCAAGCAGCTCTCCTAATCGCCTTTTTGAGGTCCGTGTGGACGGGAGGAAGAACTGGGAGCGCTGGCCATGTTTGCGTGGTTTCTTGTGGCAAGTTCTAAGATTTTCGCCTGGTGTGGAATGGCATCTGAGATCTAATCTCCTTAAATAGACGCCTTCCATACACCATCAGGGTGTTATCTGTAAAAATGCTTGGACTTTTCGTATCCATCTGACACATGGAAGCTGTCGGATTATGGGTTCTGGCAAACCCTTGAGGTTCGAACTCTAGGGTGCGCACGAAGATCTCTCCCTAGCTCGCTCTCGCAACAATCTCAAGGCCTAGCTCGCCGAACCCAAGGAACAAGAGACACGAGAGTTTATATTGGTTCAGGCACCATTCTGGTGTAATACCCTACTCTAGTGTGGTGTGGTGGATTGCCTCGTGGGCTGAGGATGAACTAGTACAGTGGATGAACAACCTCCTGAGGAGAGGTGTTCTTGAGCTCCATGAGCTGGTGAGATGGCCTTGGTGGAGTGGATCCATTCCAAGATGAGCCGATCCTTCACTACGGTGGTGGCTAGTCCTATTTATAGAGGCCCCGGTCCTCTTCCAAAATGATAGGCGGGAAGGGATCCCACAACGGCCAATTTTGAAGGCAGTAAACTAGTACAAGCTATCCTGACAAAAGGTCGTCTTCTCCTGCCAAAGGTTCTGGTGGTGACACCGCCATGGGCTCTGTGGTGACCTCCATCCTGCCGTCCTGCTGGTCTTGGTCTTGTTGCACCGATACAGAAACCTTTGCCTAATGCCTCGGGACTCCTCGCCTGCGCTTGCCCCTTTAGCACCAAAGAGGAAACGGGTACTTTGCACCCGCTGTCGCCCGCCTGGCCTTGGTCGTCATGGCTCACGTCACGCGGACCTCGCGAGGTGCCCCTTGCATAGATATCTCTGCTCCTTGGGAGCCAACCTAGCGAGGCCGCCCCTGAGGAGGTCTTGGCGTCGTCCGCCTCACGAGGCTCGGCCCCTCACGAGGGTCTTGAGTGGTTGCTGCAAAAGGTGGGCCATACCAGGCCACTGGTGGAGCCATGCCTTGGGCCGCAGGCAGGAAAGTCTGGGTACCCCCGTTCCTAGGACGCTGACAGTAGCCCCCGGGCCCAAGGCGCGCTCGGACTTGGCTTCGAGGTGAAGCCAAAGGGCAAGTGCGGAGCGCCGTAGACCCCAACCGCCTGCGGCCTTGATTGACGCATCGCAACTGACGGGACGTGGGCGTCTCCGCTTACCCACGTTGCCTCGGCAATAGTTCGACTTGACGAGTCCTTGCTGCATGCAGAAGAGAAACCATCATTACCTGCAATCACGGGGGCCGACGGTTGGCCTCCTTCTGGTTAATAATGAGGAGAGGGGCGGAGCCCCCATTGCTCATCTCTTCCTCCATTCCGCCTGCCTTCTTCCTCTTTGTTCTACTGCCTTGCAGCGACACCCATGGCGCCAACAAAGAGGTTCTCGGCCGCAAAGAAAGGGAAGGCTCGCCAGGAGGGCCCCGGCTCGCCACCGCCTAAGAGGGGGCATGGTCGCCCCCACAAGCACACCGCAACCCCCACCGCGGTTCCTCGTGGGCGTGAACGAACTTCTTCGGGGTCCGGCGCCGTCCCTGGTGGCCGCGGCAGCGTCTCCTTGCATGGCGGGAGCCGCCTAAGACGCGACAGTCCCGCCCACGAAGGGAGGCGCGCCATGGTCGCCCGGCCTCCCCGGTCGCGCTTCCACTCGGCTGAGGTGCTGCTAGAGTTCGTCGTGTGGTCGGAGAGCCTGGCCAGCACCTGGCTTCAACTTCCGCGCTCCTTTGCTGGCGAGCTGCCGGCCATGGGTGCTGGTGGCTTCTGGCTGGCCGACGGCTGCTGCAGCAAGGCTTCATGGATCGCGGTGGAGTTCTCCGTCGCGGGCAACGTAGCCCTGGCCCACGGCTGGCAGACGTTTGCCCCCGCGCGCGGTCTGTGTAGGCGGTGTAGCCTCCACTTCAAGTATGACTGTGCCGCGACCCTCTTCGTGAGCGTGTTCGGGGAAGATGGTTGCCGCGCCGGGTGCTTCCCTGAAGACAGCGACGGTGACGAAGTGCTTATCCTTGGTGATGGCCGTGACGAGGACGAGGGTGGACTCGCCCCTGGCGACGGCCGCGGCTCATTTGGTAATGTCAGCTCTTCCTCCGGCGAAAGCTCCATCAATGGCGGCTACGACTAGCCACCACGTCGTCGGGCTCGCTTCAAGGATGGTGGCGGGTCGTCCCGTCACCGCGCCCCAGTGAAGCGCGAGGAGGGCTCCGGCTGAGCCTGGGGGGGGGGCAATCCTCGTGAGCGCCGCGCCGTAGGAGCCACTTTTGCCTGTCCTTTCCCTTCCTCCTGCATTACCAGAAACAAGTATGGGCCCCGCGGGGGCGTGTAATGAACCATAGTGCTTATGCTGCTTTGTGCTATGTTTATTATCCCTGGATTGTGTTGCAGAATCTGTGCTTTATGCGGGCATAGAGGAACAACTTAGCTTGATACATCCGGGGTAGCTTCCACCTTCTGAGGGCGCACGCCTCCTAGCATCTGGTGGGGCTTCCCTGCCGCCGACTCGGGCGACATCGCGAAGCTGCAAAAATTCGTTAGGAAATCCTTATCCCTCCTTGCGCACGGCCTCAGGCATGCGCTGATCATGGCTCAGCGCACCACGTCGCGGTACCCATGGGGCACGGACTTAAAAAAAGGGGGGCGCACCGATCATAAGCTCAATCAAGGGCGCCTTGCGGAGACCAGGGGAGCGCGCACGCACGCACACCTATCCAGCCCCCTCGCGAGGCGTGTGAGGGAGAGCGTCAGGCAACTGCCGCCCTCCCTGGAGCAAAGCAAATAATCGAGGGAAGAATCAGAAGGAAGAGGGGATTCAACCAAGCCAACGAGAAATGCCAGAACTTCAAATTCCATTAAAAAGGGGCAAACCAAATACAGAAAGCAGATGAACA
Source organism: Triticum aestivum (assembly GCF_018294505.1). Classification (NCBI taxonomy): domain Eukaryota; kingdom Viridiplantae; phylum Streptophyta; class Magnoliopsida; order Poales; family Poaceae; genus Triticum; species Triticum aestivum. Next base: position 285,873,275 of record NC_057796.1, read on the forward strand.
GCCGCATCCGGCACCTAGTCTAGTCTTCTCACCAGCGCGGAGCTGAGTGCTGCCACTAGGACGTGGGAGGGAGCCCCCGAGGCCCGAGGGCGGCACTCCGGAGACTCCGGGGCATGTATAGCCCCACTCATTATTACGTGAGAGTGTCACGAGCGGAGACCTTCACAAGCACTGGGCCTTGATTCTTGGGTAGAACTTCCGAAGGTGCTGGATGTTCCACGCGTTCTGGATGGGGATCCCGTCCTGCGTCTCCAGGCACGCGGCGCGAGGCCTGGAAACGCGGGCAATCCTAAACGGGCCCTCCCACATGGGTGAGAGCTTATGCAGCCCTTCCCTGGAGAGCACCCGCCTCAGGACGAGATCGCCCACTTCGAGCATCCTGGAGCGGACGATGCGGCAGTGATACCGCCGCAGCGCCTGCTGGTACCTTGGCGCTCGGAGCGAGGCTTGGCGGCGGTGTTCCTCCCCCAGCACAAGGTCCATCCCCCGCATGGCGTCCTAATGCATCTCATCAAACGCCAGGACCCGCGCAGAGCGATGCCTGACCTCGTGAGGGAGAACCGCTTCCACTTCGTAGACGAAGAAGAACGGGGTCTCGCCCGTTGGCTTGGTGGCGGTGGTGCGGATGGACCACAACACGGACTGGAGCTCGTCGTGCCAGCCCCTACCGCAGGCCTCGAGCTTCTTCTTGAAGGTCCTGGTCTTGAGGCCTCTCAAGACTTCCGCGTTGGCGTGCTTGGCTTGGCCATTACTCCTGGGGTGTGCCACCGAAGCGTAGCAAATCTGCGTTCCAAGGTTAGCACAATATGTCTTAAAGAGATTGCTAGTGAACTACGAGCCGTTGTCGGTGATGATGCAGTTAGGGACTCCAAACCGACTCACGAGGCCCTTGATGAACTTGACTGCGGACCCAGCTGGGATGGTGCGGACGGCTTTCACCTCCGCGCATTTGGTGAACTTGTCGATGGCGACGTAGAGGTAGCGATAGCCCTCGAGCACTCGAGGGAATGGGCCCAAGATATCCAGCCCCCAGACCGCGAACGGACAGGAGAGTGGGATAGTTTGGAGGCCTTGAGCTGGCTGGTGGATTTGCTTGGCATGGAACTGGCAGGCCTCGCAGGATCTCACCAGCTCGGTTGCGTCGTTGAGTGCCGTGGGCCAGTAGAACCCTCTACGGAATGCCTTGCCCACCAGGGTGCGCGATGATGAGTGATGCCCGCAGTCTCCGCCGTGTATGTCGGCCAGCAGATCACACCCCTGCTTCCTGGAAATGCATCGCAAGGAAACATCGTTTGGTCGTTTTGTGTATAGCTCACCATCCTGGATGCAGTACGTTGTAGCCTGTCGGGCCACGCGCTCCGCGTTCTCCTCCTTCTCCGGTAGTATTCCCCATCCTAGGTACGCCTTGAACTCTTCATTCCAGCACCCCTCCAGAGGTTCGAGCCCGAGGAGCAGGCGCGCTCCTGAAGTTGGGCCGCAGGCTGGGGCTCCTGAGGTTGGTGGCGGGGGAAGCTCCTCCCGAGGTGCTGCGGACCCCACGACCGGAGGGGACACGGAAGGTTTGAAGAGCCGCTCCTCGAAGATGCCAAGCTCCTGCGGCTGACGCTTGGACGCCCTCTTGGCGATGTCGTCGGCTTCCTTGTTCGTGGCGTGAGGCACGTGCTGCAGCTCCAGGCCCAGAAATTGCTTCTCCATCTTGCGCACCTCCGCGAGGTATGCCTCCATGTGCTCGTCCCTTTGCTCATATACTTTGTTGAAAATTTGACGAGGAGCTGAGAGTTGCCCTTGACGGTGAGGCGTTTCACTCCCAAGGCCGCCGCAGCCTTGAGACCGGCGATCAACCCCTCGTATTCTGCAATATTGTTGGAGACCTTCTCGCCCCGCTGGAAGCAGAGTTGCACTACATATTAGAGATTGTCTTAGGTGGGCGATATGAGCACGGCGCCAGCCCCCGCGCCTGGGCATGCAAAGGCGCCGTCGAAGTACATGACCCAGCCATCTGGCACTCCACTTCTTGGCGAGAGGGATTGGCTCTCGCCTGCTTCGGGCTCTAGAGCGTCGGTCCATTCTGCCACAAAATCGACGAGGGCGGCTCCCTTGATGACCCTGGTTGTGCTGAACTCTAGCTGAAACGCTTGCAGTTCAATGTTCCACTCAGCGACTCTTCCAGCAGCGTTGGGGCTCCGGAGCACCCTCTCTAGTGGATAGGCTGAGGCGACCTTGATTGGGTGGCCTTGGAAGTAATGACGCAGCTTACATGAGGCCACCAGGAGCGCGAGCAAGAGCTTCTATGGCATGGGGTATCGTGCTCTTGCATCCTGTAGCACCGTGCTGACGAAGTATACTGGGTGCTCCACGAGGGAGGGAGCATCGGTTGAGCATGTGACCTCCGGAGGTTGTGGCGCCTCCCGAGGTGGGGGGCCTCAGGAACTTGGTCACCCATCATGGCCTCCGCAGGCCTAGGAACGCCGTCTTGTGGGGACTGATCATTCGCGGGCGTCGTCGTGGCTTCGGCGGCGCCGTCTTGGCACCGCACCATCCCGGCTGAAGGTGCGGCATCATGCGGTGCGTCCTTGGCCTGGCGCTCCTCCCGGACAGCCACCAACGCCGCGTTGGGTGAGTGGGGCGTGGCGGCCAGGTAGAGCACCAGGGGCTCGAGAGGTCGAGGCGTGACCATCATCAGAGGGCTGGTCAAATATCTCTTGAGGTCTTGAAACGCCAGGTCGGCCTCTGGGGTCCACTCGAATGGGCCCTTCTTCTTCATCAGCTTGAAGAACGGCAAGGCGCGTTCTCCCAGCTTGGAGATGAAGCGCCCCAACGAGGTCACGCAGCCCGCGATCTTCTACATTTCCTTGAGAGTTTGCGGCGGGATCATGTCTTCTATCACCTTGACCTTTTTCGGGTTAGCCTTGATCCCCCTGTGCGATACGAGGAAGCCCAAAAGCTTGCCATCGGGAACACCAAACACGCACTTCTCTGGGTTGAGCCACAGGTCCACCTGGCAGGCTGGTGAAAGTCTCCTCCAGGTCCTGGATGAGGGTTCTTGCCTCCCAAGATTTTACCACGATGTCGTCAACGTAGGCTTCAGCGTTTCTCCCTAGCTGTTGGCCCAGGGCGATGTGCATCAGCCGCTGGAAGGTCGCGCCAGCGTTGCGTAGCCCGAACAACATGCAGGTGTAGCAGTATACCCCACACGGGGTCAAGAAGGCCGTCTTCTCCACGTCTTCTACCGCCATCTTGATCTGGTGGTAACCCAAAAATGCGTCCAGGAAACATAGCAGGTCACACTCGGCGGTGGAGTCGACGATCTGGTCGATGCGCGGGAGCGGGAACGGGTCTTGGGGGCAGGCTTTGTTGAGGTTGGTGAAGTCGACACACATGCGTTCCTTCCCACCTTTCTTGGGCACGACGACGGGGTTCGCCAGCCATTCCGGGTACCGGACCTCGCAGATGACACCTGCCGCTTGTATATCGTGAGTTTCCTGGACGATGAAGGACTGCTTCTTCGTGGACTGTCGCCACGCCTTCTGCTTCACAGGCGCACATTGGGGCACACCCTTAAGTGGTGTTCGATTACCCCCCTTGGGACCCCTACCAGCTGCTTGGGCTCCAAGGCGAATACCTCCTTGCTTGCACGCAGGAACTTCACCAATGCCTCCTCTTGGTCGGGGTCGAGGTTAGCGCTTATGGTGAAGGCAGCTCCCGAGGATCCATCCTCCTCGGCCGGCACCTGCTTCGTTTCAGCCCGGTCCTGAGTGAACAACCGCTTCTTTTTCACCAGCGCGGCCCCCTTAGCTCCAAGGGCGGCTTCATCGGCCAGGCGCGCTGTTGCGGCGGCCCTGAAGATAAGCTTGAGGGCCGTCAGAGCCTCCTTGGTGTCTCCAGCCATGGTGAGGACGTCGCTACTGCCCGGCATCTTCATGAGGTTGTAGGCCGGATGGGTCGCTGCCATGAACTGAGCCAGGGCAGGGTACCCGAGGATGGCGTTGTATGGGAGGCCGATGCGGCCGATGTCAAAGTCGATCAGCTTGGTGCAGTAGTTGTACCGGGTACCAAGGGTGACCGGGAGGCGTATTTGCCCCAGGGGCTGGTGGATCCACTACAGACTCCGTAGAAAGGCTTGGTGGAGCGGAGTCGGCCGTACGGCACGTGAAGCAGGCCGAAAGCTTCCACGGAGAGCACGTTGAGGTCAGCTCCGTCGTCGATGAGGGTCTTGGTCATGGCGACGTTGCACATGGTGGGAGTGAAGAGATCGGGAGCGCACCCGAGCCTGCAGTGGTAGCGGGGTGGTCCCCTGAGTCGAAGGTGAGGTCGGCCTTCGGCGCCGCCCATCCTGGAGGTGCTCCCTGCTGTACAGAGGCGGCGCCAATCTAGCGGAAGAACTGCTTGACGCGGCGGTCCGAGGACGGTGCCTGTGAGCCGTCGAGGAGAGCCGAGCCGGCGATAGGCGCCGGCGCCGTGAAGCGTGTGACAAAAAGGCCGCGCGGCTCCTCCCAAGAAGCCATAGAGGACCCCGGTAGGTTGAGCAGCCAGGCTCGCAGCGCGCCAGCGAGGGACATAGGAAACTAGTTAGCCATGACCTTGTCGTCGTCTCCAGCCACCAGAACGGCCTCCTCATATGCCAGGAAGGTCGACGGATCCGCCGCGCCGTCGTAGCGGGGTGGCATCTTCGGCCTGAACTTGTGCGGCCACTGCACCCGCCGTAAGGCGGGGGCGAGGGCCCTGAGCCCCATGGCACCGTCGTGGGCGTCCGTTGACCCGGTCGGAGGAGCGGGGCTGGCCATGGGGGGCCGAACTGGGAGGTCAAGCTGGTGGAGGGGTGAAACTTCGGCGCACCCCTACCTGGCGCGCCAAATGTCGGATTACAGGTTCCGGCAAACCCTTGAGGTTCGAACTCTGGGGTGCGCACGAAGATCTCTCCCTAGCTCGCTCTCGCATTGATCTCAAGGCCTAGCTCGCCAAACCCAAGGAACAAGAGACACGAGAGTTTATACTGGTTCGGGACACCATTGTGGTGTAATACCCTACTCCAGTGTGGTGTGGTTGATTGCCTCGTGGGTTGAGGATGAACTAGTACAGTGGATGAACAACCTCCTGAGGAGAGGTGTTCTTGAGCTCGATGAGCTGGTGAGATGGCCTTGGTGGAGTGGATCCGATCCAAGATGAGCCGATCCTTCACTACGGTGGTGGCTAGTCCTATTTATAGAGGCCCCGGTCCTCTTCCCAAATGTTAGGTGGGAAGGGATCCCACAATGGGCAATTTTGAAGGGAGACAACTAGTACAAGCTATCCTGACAAAAGTTGGTCTTCCCCTGCCAAAGGTTATGGTGGGGCGCCGCCGTGGGCTCTGCGGTGACCTCCGTCCTGCCGTCCTGCTGGTCTTGGTCCTGTTGCACCGATATGGAAACCTTTGCCTGATGCCTCGGGACTCCTCGCCTGCGCTTGCCCCTTTAGCACCAAAGAGGAAACAGGTACTCTGCGCCCGCTATCGCCCGCCTGGCCTTGGTCGTCATGGCTCACGTCACGCGGACCTCGCGAGGTGCTCCTTGCATAGATATCTCCGCTCCTCGGGAGCCAACCTAGCGAGGCCGCCCCTGAGGAGGTCTTGGCGTCGTCCGCCTCGCGAGGCTCGGCCCCTCGCGAGGTTCTTGAGTGGTTGCTACCAAAGGTGGGCCGTACCAGGTTGCTGGTGGAGCCACGCCCTGGGCCGCAGGCAGGCAAGTCTGGGTACCCCCGTTCCCAGGACACCGACCGAAGCCGAGGCGACGGAGGCGCGGAAGTCGAAGGATATGATGTTTAATGCAAAGCCGAAGACATCCGGAGTATCATGGAGGGCCTACCCAACAAGACTAGGGATGTAAAAGCTGGATACTGCATCATCATCGAAGGGTCAAATGCGGTTCCTTTTATTCAAATTGCTTTGGAGTATTCGGAGGAGGAACCCACCTTGCAATGCCGAAGACGATCTGCACGCCGGACACGTCGTCATTGAAGCCTAGTTCGGGGGCTACTAAGGAGTCCTGGACTAGGGGGTCCTCGGGGATCCGGGTTGTGTGATGTGGGCTGGATTGGTGGGCTGTGAAGATACAAGATTGAGGACCTTCTCTCGTGTCCGGAAGAGACTCTCCTTGGTGTGGAAGGCAAGCTTGGCGTTCGGATATGAAGATTCCTTTCTCTGTATAACCAACTTTGTATAACCCTATCCCCCTCCGGTGTCTATATAAACCAGAGGGTTTAGTCCGTAGAGGTGATCATAATCATACATGCTAGACATCTAGGGTTTAGCCATCACGATCTCGTGGTAGATCAACTCTTCTAACCCCTATACTCATGAAAGTCAATCGAGCAGGAAGTAGGGTATTACCTCCATCAAGAACGCCCGAACCTGGGTAAACATCGTGTCCCCTGCCTCCTGTTACCTTTGATCCTTAGACGCACAGTTGGGGACCCCCTACCCGAGATCTGCCGGTTTTGACACTGACAGTCGCGTCTTCCATATTACGCTTCCTGCTCCTGCCTTCTTTGACTTTCAGGTAAAATAAAGATATTACATACTTAGAGAGGAGGTAGAGGAGTATGAGAGGGCAAGGGAGACCGCTCGCCTCAACGAGGCATCCCGCCAAGCAGTGGCAACTGCAATCCAGTTCAACCCCAACTATGACTATCATCCAGGCTAGCCGTGGCGAAAAGCCTAAGCTTGGGGTAGTACGCATCCCTCACCGACATCACATTCATGATCACACATTCATTATAGTTGTCAGTGTTCATCCCTTTTCAATTTATAATCCATGTTATTTTTTTTTCTTGCTTTCTTCTTGTGTGTTGAAAAACTTTGATAAAATCCAAAAATATTTCTCGCTTCTTTTTAGTTTTTCTTTCCAGTTTAAAGTAGTAGTTGTATTAAAAGAAAACCCAAAAAGATTTCTCGTTCTTCTTTTGCTTGTTGGGAGCTTTCCCGTTTTTCTTGTTTTCATTTTTCTTTTGTTTTACTTCCTCGAGATAAAAACAAAGACTCCGAAAATATTTCTGTGTGTTTCTTTGAAATTCTTTTCTTTTTTTGGGTCGTAAGGAGAAGACCACGATGAAAATGTTGCGTGGCTCTCATATGCATTATTGTTGATCTAACGAAGAGCCCATGTTACCTTGTCTTCTCCTTTGAATAAATTTTTGCGGATTCCAGCTTAGTCCACGACACGTGCACTCTTATTATTATTCACACCATTCAGTTGTGCAAGTGAAAGGCAATAATGACGAAATTTAATGAATTAATTGAGATGGAGAAAAGCTGGTATGAACTCAACATGTCTTGTTTTTGTAAATATGTTTAGCTCATCCTTCTCGATTCAGCCTATTATGAATGAAACATGTTTGCAATGACAATTAGAGATCATAATTATTCATGCCATGCTTAAATAGCTAGGAGTGGATAATGGTTTATCTTGTGTGTCAACATACATTTAAAATGGTTATGATGTAGTATGATAGGATGGTATCCTCTTCTGAATGATTCAAATGGCTTGACTTGGCACATGTTCATGCATGTAGTTGAATCAAAACCAACATAGCCTTCACAATATTTATGTTCATGGTGTTTTATATTATACTCATGCTTGCATTCAATGTTGATTAATCTCAGAGCATGTTTATGCCCGGTTTCGCTCTCTAGTTGGTCGCTCCTCAATCTATTTGCTAGCATTCACTTGTACCAAGCAGGAATACTGCTTGTACATCCACTTCCTTAAACCCAAAGTTATTCCATATGAGTCCACCATACCTACCTATATGCGGTATTTACCTGCCGTTACAAGTAAATTTGCATCTGCCAAACTCTAAATCTTAAAATAATAATCTGTTTTGTATGCCTGTATCGCTCATGTAGGATTCGGCTAGCCATGGCTTGTGTTTGTTGGTGGAGGTGGAGTAAAACTTTACCTTTCTGTTTGGAGCCTATAATGTGTCTAGCATGGAAGATAGTGAGAACTCTCGGTTACTACGTTGACAATGAAAGCATACCTCCCAAAATTATATTCATCTCTGTTTTCAGAAAGCTTCGAGCTCTGGCACCTCTGCAAATCCCTGCTTCCCTCTGCGAAGGGCTTATCTATTTACTTTTATTGTTGAGTCATCATCTTCTAATTAAAGCTCCAGCTAGAGAGCACTATTGTCATTTATATGCTTTGTGTTTAGTTGATATTGAGTATGGGTGTGACTGGATCTCCTTTGCCATCAATTACAATGTCTAGTCCGTGCTTGAACTTCATAGGTGATCTACATTTATGTTTTGCGGTCCCAGAAAGGGCTAGCAAGATACCATTATATCATATTAGATCATGATTGTTTTGGAAAAGTGTTGTCATTTGATATATCTTATTATTGCTTGTTAGTTGGTTATGTCATTGATATGAATAAATGTAAGACCTGGGTGTTATCGTGAATATGGTTAGTTCATAAACTTTGCTGAAAACCTAAACATTAGTTAGTCATATTTGCAACAACAAGATCAAACGGAGTTTGTCAACTGAATTGCTTGAGGACAAGCAATAAGTTAAGCTTGGGGGAGTTGATACGTCTCCATCGTATCTACTTTTACAAACACCTTTGCTCTTGTTTGGGACTCTAATTTGCATGATTTGAATGGAACTAACCCGGACTGACGCTATTTTCAGCAGAATTGCCATGGTGTTGCTTTTGTGTAGAAATCAAAGTTCTCGAATTGACCTGATAATTTATGCAGAATTTTGGTTGAATATATAAAAAATACTAGCAGAAAAATATAACAGAGGGGGGCCACCCAGGAGCCACAAGCTCAGGGGGCACGCCTCCTAGGCTTGTGGGCCCCCTGGACCTCCGGCAACCCTAACTCCAACTCCATATATACCTATTCGCCAAGGAAAAAATGGAGAGAAGGATTCGTCGCGTTTTACGATACGGAGCCGCCGCCACCTTCTGTTCTTCATCGGGCAGCTGATCTGGAGTCCGTTCGGGGCTCCAGAGGGTGGAATCCATCGACATCGTCATCATCAACCTTCCTTCACAGCCAATTTCGTGATGCTCGCCGCCGGGAGTGAGTAATTTCTTTATAGGCTTGCTTGGCGGCGATGAGTTGGATGAGATCTATCATGTAATCGAGTTTATTTTGTTAGGGCTTGATGCCTAGCATCCACTATGTTCTGATATTGATGTTGCATTGACTTTGCTATGCTTAATGCTTGTCACTAGGGCCCGAGTGCCATGATTTCAGATCTGAACCTATTATATTTTCATGAATATATGTGTGTTCTCGATCCTATCTTGCAAGTTATATGCACCTATTACAAGTGATGATCCGCATACCCCAAGGTGATAATAATTGGGATTCTTTCCGGTGATTACCGTAGTTTGAGGAGTTCATGTATTCACTAACTACTAATGCTTTGTTCCGGTTCTCTATTAAAAGGAGGCCTTAATATCCCTTAGTTTCCTTACGGACCCCCTGCCACAGGAGGGTAGGACAAAAGATGCCATGCAAGTTCTTTTCCATAAGCACGCATGACTATATACGAAATACATGCCTACATTCACTACAAAAAAATACACTTCCGTGATGATACGTGTTTGTCACAGTAGGTCAATTTTTTGTCGTGCATGTACATCCATGACAATTTTATGATAGAATCAAGATAGTCATACCTGTGCTGTCGTAGAAGTGTTCCATGACATTACCAAAATTATCATCATGTAAGTGTCCACTTCCATGATGATAAATCGCGTCATAGAAGTGCTTTCGTCAAGGGTGACCGACATGTAGCATCCACTGTAACGGGTCGCCGTTAAGCTATCGAGTTCCAGTTTGGATCTGATAACCCGTTAACAGCTGGGACCAATGAGGATTTTCCACGTGTAAAATTATCATTGGATATTGCAACCACATGTCAGCACCCGAAAAGGACAGATGTCAACCGCCCAATGGACAGGAGGCGCCTATGATACGTCGACACATGGCAAGGCCCAACAGCGGCCCATTTAGGTTAAAAAGGTTGGCCTAGTCAAAATTAGCGGGCTGGCCCACTAACGGCCTGCTTGTAGACGGTCCATTCGCAGTTAAGGCCCGTACGGCTATTGTTAAATCGGTCCATCAACGGCCCATTCTAAACTTTTCATCATCGCGGCCCATGGTCACTTCTGGCCCATTAATAGTCCGCTAAGTATTTGGGCCGAATTACGACCTGATGTGTTTCCGGCCTTTTAAAGGTCCTGCTTAATTTGGGCCCATTTATTGGCCATTGAAACTTTCGGCCCATAAACGACCGTGAAGGATTTGGGTCATATTCGGCCATGTCTGACATTCAGCCTGTTAGAGGCCCATTGTAGATTTGGGGCACTTCCAGCCTGTTGTGATTTTCGGCCTGTTAACATCGGACGAAATCCATGGGCCATATGTGGCCCAACGTCACATCAGGCCTATTAACGACCCGTATAAAACTGATACTAATCAAGCCCGACCGAACGTCTGGCCTGTTAAAGGCCCGTGTAGTAGGTTAGCGCATTTATGCCCCGTTTGAATTTCGGCCTCTGAACGATCCGCATTGTAAATGGGCTACCACAAGCTCGAGATATTTACACATGTTAACGGCCTATTGTTACTGAGGGCCCAAATTATGTTTAGGCCTGTTAAAGGCCCACTAGGGGCACATGCCTACCAAAAATATGAAAGCTTATGCTGATTTAGGCCCAGATATTCTTAGTGGGCTATATGCAAATTACGGCCCATAATCGTTTTTAGCCCAATTGTAATGGGCCTAACGAATGTTGGCACGTTGGGCTCCTACGAAGCTTTCGGCCGAATACATTACTAAGATAAACCTACACTATACAAAAATAGCATCGTAATTTCTACAGCCTTTGGCAGCACGATAAATGTTGTTTCACAACAAAATAAATTCCAGCCATACAACAAAAGGCATGTTGGCATAAAGTTTACAGTCCTTGTAGATAAAAGCACCATCACAGGTATAGAAGCACAGATCATTTGACCTAAGTGCTAATTTTTCAGGCTGTAGAATCTAATGGAGCAGCATGATCATCCCCTTTTTTCCGCCATTGCTCTTCAACAACAAAGCAAATGTCTAACAGTCTGGTTTCAAAACCATTCATATCTTGACGACATTTGTCAACCACTATTCTTGTTTTCGTAACGACGTCCATTAGGGATTGGACTTGTGTCTGGAGCACAATATATCACTTTGTCTACTGGAAGATTTTGTTCAGTAGGCGATTTGGTTGAGGTTACCTTGACAACCAACCCAAAATTACGCAGGAAGGTGCTTTTTGCACTGTTAGTGGAGAGTTACTAACGCACTGCAGCAAGAGGTGACATTGTGCCTATGGTAGCCTCATCACCTTCAGGTGGTTGTGGTTGTTCAATCATTTGTTCCATAGCTTGCTGAAAATTTGAACTTCTCGGTGTACCAGATAATTTACTAACGAGACAAAAACAAACAAAGTAGGTTCCACGTTTATACATTGTCGGGGGAAATGACACCTATGGGATCACGAGGAATCCCTTTTGCTACGGTTGGCGGGCGCAAGGCTGTGGAAAGAGCGGGATTGAGATATCAACGCGGGAGGATTATCCAGGTTCGGGCCGCAAGTGATGCGTAATACCCTACTCCTGCTGGTTTCTGTTTATCTGGTGTTCTTGGACTAGCTACAAGGCATGCAGGGTCCAAAAAGTCCGAATCCTTCCTCAGTACGCCGCGAGCCTCCTTTTATAGACAAAGGGGTTGCCAAAGTGGCACACAGGAGGTGGAAAGCTATACAGTGGTCAAGTCTATCCTCTGGCACCGTAGGACAAATGCATTTAATGCGCTACCGACGTGCCCTTCTTGCTTTATCAGGGACGGCAAGGAAGCTCGTCCCAGCTGTCGCCGCCTCGCCTGGCTTCGACGCGCGTCCGAACTGACGAGGCGTGTAGTGCCACGCTGGCTGGCTGGCTGCTGAGTTGGTGCGGTGGCAGAGCCTTCATGAAGATCTGCATGCCACCACGCAGGTGCTTGTTGAGTTGGCCTAGAGGCCGTACGTACGTCACCACACAGGTGCTCACCTAGTTGGTGGGCTGGCAGCTGCATGGGAACGGCGGCGGAGTCTTGGCTAATGTGGGCCTGGCTGCGGCCCTGTGGATGTCTTCGGCAAGGGTCTTGCCGGGGCCCTGGCAAGGGTCTTGCCGCGGCGTCGTGGGCGTCCCCGGCAAGGGTCTTTCTGGGGGGGCCTCGTGGGTATCCTCGGCAAGGATCTCGCCGAGGATCTCCGTCTTCTGATTCTCATCTGATCTTGCACGTTCTTGGTCTTCACAAAGATCTGCAAGCCACCATGGAGGCGCCTCCCGAGCTTTGGTTCCAATGTGGTTTGAGGGCGCCGGAACTCTCAGGCTCAAGGGTGGCAGCCCTACTGGCATTGGGCGAGTTTCCCGGGGAAGGTTCTTGCCGGGGTTGTGGAGGCCGCCCCGGCAAGGGCCTTGCTGGGGGAGTCCATCTCACCCTTCTGCTCTTTGTGTTTCCGGCTTGGCGTTGGTCTGGTCGTCTTGTGCCTTTGCTTCCTCTACCCCGCCAAGTGTGGCCAGGGGTGTGGGGCTGCGACTGCCCGCGCACAAGTAAAGGGGTGCAAAAGGGACCCCTACTTTTTTACACCGACAGGAGCCCCCGGGCCTGGTCCACATATAAGCGCAGGGCGTTATCAGGCCAGGCCCAGAACGGTGCGCGGGCGCGCGTGCGGCGGAGTTTTACCATAGTAACTCCCTCGCTCGCTGCGCTTCCCCACGACCTGCATTGAAAGATGTCGGGGGAAATGACACCTACGGGATCACGAGGAATCCCTTTTGCTACAGTTGGCGGGCGCGGGGCTGTGGAAAGAGCGGGATTTAGAGATCAACGCGGGTGATTATCCAGGTTCGGGCCGCAAGTGATGCGTAATACCCTACTCCTGCTAGTTTCTGATTATCTGGTGTTCTTGGACTAGCTACAAGGCGTGCAGGGTCCAAAAAGTCTGAATCCTTCCTCTGTACGCCGCGGGCCTCCTTTTGTAGACAAAGGGGCTGCCAAAGTGGCACACAGGAGGTGGGAAGCTATACAGTGGTCGAGTCTATCCTCTGGCACCGTAGGACAAATGCATTTAATGCGCTGCCGACGTGCCCTTCTTGCTTTGTCGGGGACCGCAAGGAAGCTCGTCCCAGCTGTTGCCGCCTCGCTTGGCTTTGACGCGCGTCCGAACTGATGAGGCATGTAGTGCCACGCTGGCTGGCTGGCTGCTGAGTTGGTGCGGTGGCAGAGCCTTCATGAAGATCTGCATGCCACCACGCATGTGTTTGCTGAGTTGGCCTAGAGGCCGTACGTCGCCACGCAGGTGCTTGCCTAGTTGGTGGGCTGGCAGCTGCATGGGAACGGCGGTGGAGTCTTGGCAGATGTGGGCCTGGCTGCGGCCCTGCGGATGTCTTCGGCAAGGGTCTTGCCGGGGCACCGGCAAGGTTCTTGCCGCGGCGTCGTGGGCGTCCCTGGCAAGGGTCTTCCCAGCGGGGCCTCGTGGGTATCCTCGGAAAGGATCTTGCTGAGGATCTCTGTCTTCTGATTCTCATCTGATCTTGCATGTTCTTGGTCTTCACAAAGATCTGCAAGTCACCACGGAGGCGCCTCCCGAGCCTTGGTTCCAATGTGGTTTGAGGGCATCGGAACTCTCAGGCTCAAGGGTGGCAGCCCTGCTGGCGTTGGGCGAGTTTCCCCGGCAAGGTTCTTGCCGGGGCTGTCGAGGCCGCCCCGGCAAGGGCCTTGCGGGGGGAGTCCATCTCGCCCTTCTGCTCTTTGTGTTTTTGGCTTGGCGTTGGTCTGGTCGTCTTGTGCCTTTGCTTCCTCTGCCCCGCCAAGCATGGCCAGGGGCATGGGGCGGCGACTGCCCACGCACAGTTAAAGGGGTGCAAAAAGGGACCCCTACTTTTGTACACCGACAGGAGCCCCCGGGCCTGGGCCGCATATAAGTGCAGGGCGTTATCAATCCAGGCCCAGAACGGTGCGCGGGCGCGCGTGCGGCGGAGTTTTTACCGCAGTAACTCCCTCGCTTGCTGCGCTTCCCCATGACCCGCGTTGAATGCGCGACGTGGGGATCGTGCGTGACATGGGGGTCATGCGTGGGGCGGTTGCTTCCCTCATGCGTCACATCATAGTAAATGGTAAAGAGGCGGCCCACGCCTTCCCTATAAAAAAGGAAAAACCGCAGGCGCACTGCTCATTTACCCTCTACGTCTCTTCCAATCTCGGAACCGCCGTTCCTCTCTTCTTCCTCAGGTGAAAGATTTGAATTTCTTGCCTCTGCTTGCTGCCGCCGCCCCCATTGCTCTTGATCCTTCGCCCCCTTCCAGCTGCCATGGCGCCCAAAACCAGCAGGGGTAAGGGAGCGGCCAAGGATGCCGGGGAGAAGGAGGCGCCGGAGAGCGAGGGGGCGCCATCTCTGGGAGCATCGCTTGGATCCCGAGGACCCAGGAGAAAGGCACATACCCGGAGGGTGCCCAAAAGGAGGGGTGGGAGGAGTGACGGGGCCGGTGGTGCTGGATCGAGGAGAAGGACCCGCCGGAGTTCTGTTGGGTCCGTCAGAGCCCGCCGACACGCTGCCAGGACTGGAGCGACCTCGATGTCAACGGCAAGAAGCTCTCGATCGCCACCACCAGGATTCATCGCCTCACCACGGCCGGGCTCAGAGATGATTGGGGCGGACTTCATCCATCGCCGAATCACCCCGCTACACAGCAAGGGGAGGCCGTCCTGGGACTTCAGGAATGCGGCCGACTTCATGAGGGTCCGCCCTGGCCTGAAGCATAACTTCACGGTGATGGGTCATGCCCATTTCTGTCAAAGGCTCTTTCGGCTCGACATGGACAGCGACGGCAGGGCGGAGAGGAGCGGCAAGGCCGTCAAGGGCCCCTGTTTGGGTTGCCGGCGGGAGTGGTCCCTCTGAGCAACAACTCTCGCCAGTCTGCCATCATCGCCAAGATGCCGGACTTCAACGCGCACGGCCTTGACCCGTCCTGGGCCGAGCTGCCAGCGGAGAAGGTGCAGGAGGTCTTCGACACTTTGTCGGAGGCTTACGTCCGCGACGAGCCGCTGCTCATCCAGGACACCACCGAGGCTGAGCTGGACTACATCGCCGCCAGGGCGGCGGAGCCAACGCTCGCCAGGGAGGCCGACAACGCTGGCAGTGTGGAGGACGAGGCCGATGAGGCCGCGGAGGAGAGGGAGCTCGTCCAATGGGCGAAGTCTGCCAGGGGGGCTAGCAGCGCCAACACTAAGGCCCCCCTTGTTGAAGATGCGGGTGACAAGTCGCTCGAAGAGGAGGTCAAGGTGAACGACCCCCCGGTTGCTGGGAGGCAGCGCGTCCTAAGACGGGCCAGCTCTGGTGAGCCGGTCCGGCCCGGCAGGATCACGCAGCGGCAGCCGCCCTAGGAGCAGCTCGTGCGCGAGACGAGGGCGATGAAGGCCACGGTGGCGAAGAGGAAGGCGACTGCTTCCTCCTCGTCCAAGCGGTACCGGACTCCATCTCCTTCCCCTTCGGGCAGCACCTTGGAGGCCGAGTTTGACCTCAGATCTTTCAGACCGGCGAGGAAGAGGAAGCTAGTGGAGGAGGAGGTGGAGGAATAGTAAGTATTTCGCCCCCCGCATCATCTCCTGACATCGCTCCAATGTTATCCTTCTTTGATTTGGTGTTATCTTCACAGGGGCGTGGAGACTCTGGCCCAGAGGGTGGCGAAGAGGTCCAAGGCATCGTCGGGCGACAAGCCCTCGGCGGGTAGTTTGCATACGCCATTGCTGGTGGATAGCAGCCCGGACAGCAGCGCCCGGCGTAGCCCCCGCTTCAGTCCCCAGCATTAGCTCATCACTTACTCCTCCATTGATGAACTTTGGGGTGTGAATCTTTGACGCCGATCTTGCCGGGTTTGCAGGAGAAGAACGGCAGCAGCAGGAGTCACCGAGGGCCACCCCCAACACACCGCCCCTCTCGACTACACCGCCTCGAGGGGCATCCCCGGCAAGGATATCCACCACTGAGCCCACGCATATGGAAGAGGAGGAGGCGAATTTGGGTGCCGGGGGTTCTGCCCCGGCAATGAATGCTGGCAGGAAGGGCGCCACTTCTTCCCAGCCCGGCGTGGGTGAGTTATTTGCTTTTTGTCCCTGTTCTTTCTTCTTCTTTTTAAACCTCGACCTTGGCTCTGAAAGTGCGTTATATCGACTAGAGGGGGGTGAATAGGCATTTTTTATGAATTCTTCACTGACAAATTTGCCAGTGAGGAAATTCCTTAGCGAAGAACTACTTGCAGCGGAATAAGTACTCAAAAGTATGCATAGCAGAACACAAGCATGGTCATCATGATGAAATGAAGACAAGCACAGAGTACAGAAAGCGTAAACACAGGATAGCACAGGATGAAGACAAACAGACTGAAGAAATTGAACTGAGGAAATTGAGAAAGTCTTCAGTCAAAGTCTTCAAACACAGATGTGAACAAGTGCACAACACAGTTATGAGGAAATGAAAGAGTTGAGGAAATAGAACCAGTAAGCTTGGTGAAGACAATGATTTGGTAGACCAGTTCCAACTGCTGCCTCAGTTGTGCGTGTGGTTGGAGCGGCTAGGTATTTAAACCTGAGGACACATAGTCCCGGACACACAGTCATCACCGTATTCTCCTTGAGATAAGGTCACACAAACCTCGCGCAATCACTCGTGGTAAGTCTTCAGGTGACTTCCAAACCTTCACAAACTCGGTCACTCGGCGATCCACAATTCCTCTTGGATGCTCTAGACCATGACGCCTAACCGTCTGGAAGAAGCACAGTCTTCAAAGGTAACAAGCGTCGGATCCACGCAGGATCAATCTCTTCAGTGATGCTCAATCACTTTGGGTTTGTAGGTGTTTGGGTTTGGGTTTTCCTCACTTGATGATTTTCGCTCAAAGTCCTCGGATGATGGGATGCTCTCAAATGACAAGTGTCAGTTTCTCTCGGAGCAGCCAACCAGCTAGTGGTTGTAGGGGGCGGCTATTTATAGCCTAGGGAGCAGCCCGACATGATAAGACATAAATGCCCTTCAATGATATGACCGTTAGGTGGGTAGATATTTTGGGACAGCTGGCACATAGCACAGCAATGGTCGGAAATTTGAGTATCAAATTCCTCAGGGCTATCATGTTCCTCATTGTGTAAGCAATCCGCACTGGCGAATTCCTAACTCCTCAGTCAGAACAAATTCCTCAGAGACCAGAAGAACTTCGTCTCTGTCACTGAAGAATATGACTGAACTGTTTGAGATTTCCAATGGCTTCACTCGAAGGGATTGGTAGGTGTAGGATTTTGAGTTGAGCATCACATGGAAATTTTTCCTTAGTATTTCCTCGACCCCCTTTAACAGTACGGTGTTTCCTATGACTCAAGAAAGGGAAAATGAAACTACGAAAACAAAAGTCTTCACGCTTCATGTTCCTCAAATGAATACCAAGTATTCAAGGTCACACCAATTTCTTCACATTCAAAGTCTTCAGAAAGTCTTCAGAAATCCAAAGTCTTCAGTCGAAGAACTTCATTTTTAGGGGTCGACTTTCTCTGTAAATATCAAACTCCTCATAGACTTATAGACCTGTGTACACTCATAAACACATTAGTCCCTTAACCTATGAGTCTTCAATACACCAAAATCACTAAGGGGCACTAGATGCACTTACAATCTCCCCCTTTTTGGTGATTGATGACAATATAGGTTAAGTTTTCAACGGGGATAAACATATGAAGTGTAAATACTGATATTGAGGAATTTGATTGCAAGATATAGAAGAACTCCCCCTGAAGATGTGCATAGTGAGGAATTTGCTTTTGAAGCAATGCACACTTGAAGAGTTGAATCATGGAGATCTCCCCCTATATCTTGTAATTCATACACGCATTTGACATAATATATGAAGAATTTGAAATGCATGATGAAATATGGTGACTGATGTAATTCAGCATGCGTGCAATAACATTAACGAGGAATAAGCATGCAGAAGAAACACAGCAAAAGTATCAGGTCACTATAGAGTTTAAGTTTACAACTCGATCCAGCAAAGTCATCGGAAGAACGAGAGTTGTAACTTAGTAAAAAACGCCCATAAAAGATAGACCCGCTTGAAGACTAACTCAAATTTCTCCCCCTTTGTCATCGAATGACCAAAAGGTTCGAAAATGAGGACTAACACCCCTGAAGAATATCAAGTTGATGAAGGAGCATCAGCGTTGTTGGGGTCGTTTGTTGATGTAGGGCCTGCCGCAGTGTCGTCCAAGTCTTCATGCTCATCAGTTTCGCGCGATGAAGAATAGGAGCTGGCCACCAAGGACGGAACCTTGACCTTCTTGTATTTCTTCGGTGGAGGTGCAGACCAGTCAAAGTCCTCCTGGAAACCCATTTTCTTGACATCTTCTGCGCTATAAATGTGCGACAGAACAGCCCAGGTGCGGTTGAGGGTTTCATGAAGGTAGTAATGGTTTTTCTTCACTGCATTGTGGGTAGCAGTCATGTTGTGAAGAATTGAACCAAACTGCCGCTTGACCCATTTGTGATTGCGATCAACCTTCTGGTGAAGAATGAGGAGAAGCTCATGGTTAGTCATCACCCTGGGAGCTGTGCCTTGAGGATTTGGCTTGGTTGCGTTGGCGGCAGAGTCATGGGTGGCAGAGTCATGGGTGGCAGAGTCATCATTGGTGGAGTAGGATGCAGCCTTGCAAAATTGACCATCCAATGGACGAATGCCTTCATCAATGACAGCAGTAGCCTTGCCCTTTTCATCAGCTGAGGAAAATGTCCGTTTGAGGACTTCAATCGGGGGCAAGTAGCTGCAATGGTTTAGTGTATCAGCTTTATAGTTGAGTGAAGACCTTGTTCTAATGAATCCCATGATCCACGGAGCATAAGGCTTCAACTCAAACGGTGACATTGCGACATTGGCCAGAGTCCTCATGAAGAAATCATGGAAGTTGACGGGAACGCCATGAATGATATTGAAAAGCAGATTCTTCATGATGCCAACGACTACTTCATTCGAGTCGTGGCCCTTGATAGGACTCAATGTCTTCGTTAGAATGCGATAGACAGTCCGAGGCAGATATAACAATTCCTTCACAAGGAATTTTGTTCTTTGGGCCTGACCTGGCTTTAAAGGCTTCATCAGCACTTGCATATAGTGATCTGTAAGCTCAGGTTCACTGTAGACGCAACAAGCGGCTTCAAGGGGAGGACTGAGAGGCAAAGCCCGAAGCAATTCAGTAGCTGGTGCTTTGTAGTGAGTATTTTCAGACATCCAGTCCAGCACCCATGAATTCACATCTTCAGAGTCTCCGGTTATGTGCAGAGTTGCATAAAATTGAAGAGTGAGCTCTTCATTCCAATCACATATATCAGTGCAGAAATTTAACAGTCCAGCGTCGTAAAGAACACTGAGGACTGGCCCGAAGCACGGCAGAGATTCCATATCCACGTGAGGAATGTGCTCATGATTGAAGACTTTGTCTTTGTTGAACAGCACTGAGGAATAAAAATTTGCGTGACTGACAGTCCAGAAACGCCTCTTCCTAATGCGAGCAGAGTCATAGGGGTTGTAATCAGTGAAGAATACGTGCTCGCCGAAGAAATCATTAGCCTTGAATTTTTGCTTCCTTGAGAATGGATCCTTTGGTTTGGGCAGAGGAGTGTTAGTCAGTTGCATTACAACCTCAGGAATTGCAATCTCAGGTTCTTTAGGCTGAGGAATTTCTGGTTCCTCTTCAGTGGCAGCTTGGGTCTTCAATTCTTCATTTTCATTCTCTTCAGCTCTAGTGGCTGGAATTTCTTCAAGAGCTTCATCAGATCCCATTTGAACTGTAGTTGCTGGGGACTAAGGAATTTGTTGCAATGGTGTGAAGAGTGGAGAGTTGGGGTGCTAACTTTCCCAAAAGTCATCATTCATCACTGGTGTGGTACAACCAATGTCCACATCTTCATCTTCCATTTCTTCAACGCCGGCCTCTTCAGCAGTAAACTGAGGCATAGGCGAGGAAACTGTGGGGGTTGAAGGGATTTTATCCACTTCAATTTCTTCATCCATCTGCTCTGACGAAGCAGCAGAAGGATTTTCTTCATCAGATCCGCTAGAGATCACATATTCTTCATCAAAAGGGACGATTTCCTTTGATGGCATGGAGAAAACAGGAACAACATCAATTGGATTAGTAAATGAGCTTGTCAATTTCTTCATCTTCTTCGGTGCTGAAGAATCTGAAGGAGCTGATGCTTTCCTTTTCTTCACTGCTGCACGCTCTGCAGCCTTGGTCTTCTTCACATCTGATGCAGATGGAAGGATTGGAGTTGGAGTAGGCGCAGGAGGAGCAGAGGAATGTGGTTGATTTTCTTCAGGCACAACTGATGCAGTTGCCCTGACCTCTTCATTTTGTTCAGACGCACCACTAGTGGGTGCCCTGGCAATTTCATCAGCGGTTGGAATGCAGTCATCGGCCCTGGAACTCACATTTTCTTTAGCAACCTGATTGTCATCAGCGGTGCTGGCATGTTCTACAGTTGGCTGAGCAGATGCTTCAGCCTGAGGAATTTCTTGTTGCGATGGGGCTGCAACATTTGAGGTGAACATCTTAGTCAGTTTAACAAACCTGACCTTGGCTCCTTTCCAATCAGCATAGTAAGCATTGAAATCATCGCTGAGGACTTTGATTTCAGACTGGATCTTCACAATTTCATCAGTTGTCATTGAGACAACGTTGTTCTTCAGGAATTTCTCCTTCCTGTACTGTGCTTTATTGAGCTGCCTGGCCTTCTCAAACTTCCATTTCTCTTCTTGGATGAAGGCAGTCAGCATATGACTTTGGTCAGGAGTCAGCTTGAAGTCAGGCATAGGAGTGTTTGGGTCCTTGTGCCAGAGATCAATGTAATCGAGGATCAACTTTGGATCCAAAAGCAGAGGCACATTTGTGCCCTTGGCTCTAGCGGCCCTGACTTGCCTATCTCTAATGATTTCAGCAAGTTCTTCATCATCAGCTTTGTCTTCTTCAGACGGCACTTGGAAGGCGACCTGCTTCTTGTGAGGACTTGGGCGAGAACCTCGTCCAGCAGTGGTCTTTGTCTTCAGCAGAGAGGGTCCTGTTGAAGAATTTGGTGTAGCTGAGGAACTAGCTGAAGCTCCTGAGGCAATAGAGATGCCTGTAGTCCTTTGGCACGTGGCAAGATGCACAGGTGCTGAGGATTTGGTCGAAGCAGCTGAGGACTTTGGAGGAGTAGGAGCGGCGTGAGGAATTGGCCGTGAGGGCTTAGCTGAGGAAATTGGCCATGAGGGCATTGAAGAAGAGGCACTTGGCTTGTGCGCAGGCTTCTTTGCCATGGATTTCTTCGGCCTTACAGAGGCCTCAGTAGCAGCAGCAGCAGCAGAGTCTTCGTTGAATTTCCTCACTGCATCTTTTGCCTGTTTGGCCAGCTTGGCTTGGCGCTTGGCCCATTCTTCAGGATAATCCTCACCGCGCTTGATGCTAGTGGGATCTGCTTCTTGGCCAGGTGCCAATGGAGGTCTTGAGCATGGAGGAGTAACAGCGAATTTCTTCATGTATTTTGGAGTCACATACCTGTACTCCCTCCACTCTCTTGCCCATCTCCTCTCTATCTTCTGAATGCGCACCTTGCGCTGATTTTTATCTTCCTCAGGGGGTGTGCAGTACCCAGCATAGATGTCCTCAGGGATTTCAAATGTAGTGTTGACCTCATGCCTCTTTCCTCCTTTCTGTGGCTTCTTTCCATCAGCCATTTTCTTCAGATGAGGAATTTGAACAATTGAGTTCTCTGAAGAAGTATGCAACTTTTCTTCGAGGAACGCTGCAAATGAGTTAAGTTGATGAGAACCTAGTGATTCAGCAGCGGACATGAGTACCTGTGAACAGAGTATAGTTGCGAGGAATTTGGAGAGGTCATATGCGTTCTCAGAAGGTTTTTCAAAAAGAACAAGTTTGAGGAATTTGACCAAATGAGTCTTGAAGAATTTCACTAAGCGTTCTTCGTCTTAGGTTCCATAGTTGTATAGATCGAAGATCCACACAATTGAGGAATCTTGAAGAGAAACTATAGCTTAGAGAAATGAATCAAGATCAGATGACATGTGAGGTGTTTAGTGTGTGAAGAATTTGAAGAATAAACACCTTTGAAGATTTTGCAGAAATCATTTGAATCAAAGAGGGCAGTAAAGTAACTTTTAATTACCCTGAACGAAGAACACGACGAACTGTGAGGTGGAGAAGTGAAGTTCGTCTGTGCAGATCTTCCACGCCCTAACTCGGCGGAGGAAGACGGCTACGGCGGCGGCGGAGTGAAGATTTCCACGGATGGCGCGAGTACGATGGCGACGAGGTCGAGGCAGTGAAGCTCTTCCTCACCGGCAACGATGAAGTAGCGGCGGCGCTAGGGTTTGAGAAGCTCGAGCTGGAGAGAGGTCGAGCGGAGTAAAGGAAGTGAGGAAGGGGAGAGGTGGTATTTATAGCCACGGTGAAAAACTGTTCACCCGAAGAAATTGGACGAACGTGCCCCTGACCCTTCTCATTTGCTTGACATGTGTCACTCACATATTGAGAAGTGGAGATCGTGTTAGATCGTGAGTGAATAGATAAGTATTTCGTGGGATGCGGAACAGTTTGAGCGGCAAAGCCGAAAATTTGGATAAGATAAGTTGAAAGTTCCGTTCGCAAATTCTTCAGCTGACAAGGACACAGTGAAGATTTTGAACGAGTTTCAAATAGAACGCACATGAAGAATTTGTGAATAGATTGCGTTGAGTATAGCATAGAGGGGGAAGGGTCCGATCACATTCACTTAGCAGAAAAAAGCGACTTGAAGAAATAGCAATAAGTGAATGCTGTAGAGGACATAAACTCATATATATA
>NC_057796.1:285896524-286170120 GCF_018294505.1 Triticum aestivum
GCCAATGAAGAAAAACGACGGAAATAGTGAAGATTTTGCAAAGTTGAAGATTTTGAACAACTGAGGAATTTCAAAACTGAGGAAAAACTCAAATTGAAGATTTTCAACTTTTGGTGGTGGCGTGACCCACCGTATAAGAATGGTGATTTCAGACACCACGTACAATTGTCGTAGGGTTCTGAGAATCAAATTCTTCGTTAATTTCTTCACACTTAGAGTGTTATTCTTCATTGATTGAAGAAAAACGTTTCTTCATGTGTTGCACATCTAGGTCATCAATTTTGCATAAGTGTTAGGATGAGTGTCCTTTCAAAGAACATTCGAAGATTCTATGATATTTAGCTCACACCGCAACTTGCTAAATCTCTTCTCATCCAAGGGCTTAGTGAAGATATCAGCTAGCTGTTCTTCAGTCTTCACATGCTCAATAGAAATGTCGCCCTTCAACACATGATCGCGAAGAAAATCTTGACAAATCTGAATGTGCTTTGTCTTCGAGTGCTAAACTGGGTTGTGAGCAATCTTGGTGGCACTCTCATTGTCATAGAAGAGAGGCACATTCTTAACATTGACGCCGTAGTCCTTGAGAGTTTGCTTCATCCACAGCAATTGAGCACAGCAAGAACCAGCAGCAATGTACTCAGCTTCAGCAGTAGACAGTGATACACAGTTGTGTTTCTTCGAGGACCAACAAACCAAAGATCGTCCGAGGAAATGACATGTACCAGATGTTGACTTGCGGTCCACACGATCCCCAGCATAGTCAGAGTCAGAATATCCGATGAGATCAAAAGCCGAGCCCTTGGGGTACCATAATCCAAGTGTTGGTGTGTGAGCTAGATATCGAAGAATATGTTTCACAGCCTTATGGTGTGATTCCTTCAGTGTGGCTTGAAATCGGGCACACATGCAAACACTAAGCATAATATCTGGCCTAGATGCACATAAATACAATAAAGAACCAATCATGGAGCGGTATACCTTTTGATCGAAGTCAATACCATTTTCATTAGTGCACAGATGGCCATTTGTGGGCATCGAAATTTTGACGCCTTTGCAATCTTGCATGCCGAATTTCCTCAGTACATCCTTGAGGTATTTCTCCTGAGATATGAGTATGCCATTGCGTTGTTGACGAATTTGAAGACCTAAGAAGAATTTCAACTCTCCCATCATAGACATTTGATATTCTTCACTCATCATATAGGCAAATTCATCACTATAACGTTGGTCAGTACAACCAAAGATATTATCATCAACATATACTTGGCACACAAACAATTCACCATCATAAGATTTAGTGAAAAGAGTAGGGTCGAGTGAACCGGGTTTGAAGCCTTTCTTCATGAGGAATTCCTTCAAAGTATCATACCATGCCCGAGGGGCCTGCTTGAGGCCATAGAGGGCCTTATTGAGTCTGAAGACTTTTTCAGGATGCTTTGGATCTTCAAAACCTAGGGTTGAGCAACATATACTTCTTCCTCAAGCTTACCATTGAGGAATGCACTTTTGACATCCATTTGATATAAAGTGATATCATGATGGTTAGCATAAGCAAGTAATATGCGAATAGCTTCAAGTCTAGCAACAGGTGCAAAAGTTTCATCAAAATCAATTCCTTCAACCTGTGTGTAGCCTTGAGCTACAAGCCGTGCCTTATTCCTCACCACAAGGCCATTTTCATCTTGCTTGTTGCGGTAGATCCACGTTGTGCCAATGATATTGTGCTTGCGAGGATCTGGACGTTTGACCAGTTCCCAGACGTTGTTGAGCTTGAATTGGTGTAATTCTTCTTGCATGGCCTGAATCAACTCAGGCTCCAGAAATGCTTCATCTACCTTAGTGGGCTCTGTGATAGAGACAAAAGCATAGTGCCCACAAAAGTTAGATAAATGTGAAGCTTTTGAGCGTGTGAGAGGACCTGGTGCTTCAATGTCATCAATGATCTTTTCAACTTGCACTTCTTTTGCAACGCGAGGATGAGTTGGTTGTCGTCGAGGAATTTGATCAGCATTTTCTTCAGCACCATTTTCTTCAGCATTTTCTTCAGGTGCATTAGCTCGACGTTCTTCACGTTCTGGAATGAATTCTTCAGCAGATTCTTCGGTAGGAATGACATCCTTAGTAGCCTTGAACTTGATAGATTCCTCAGGCGCTGGTTCATCTATCATAGAAGGTAGGTGCTCTCTTTGCGAGACATTAGTTTCATCGAACCGCACATCTACAGTTTCAACAACCTTGTGAAGAACGTTGTTGAAGACTCTGTAGGTGTGCGAGTCCTTTCCGTAACCAAGCATAAAACCTTCATGTGCTTTCGGTGCAGATTTAGCATTGTGATGAGGATCTCTAATCCAACATTTAGCACCGAAGACTTTGAAATAACTCACATTGGGTTTCTTGTCAGTGAGGAGTTCATAGGCAGTCTTCTTGAAGAATTTGTGAAGATATACCCTGTTGATGATGTGGCACGCAGTATAAATTGCCTCAATCCAGAAGTGACGAGGCGTCTTGTACTCATCAAGCATAGTGCAAGCCATCTCAACAAGAGTTCTGTTCTTGCGCTCCACGACGCCATTCTGCTGAGGAGTGTAAGGAGCAGATAACTCATGAGTAATACCAAGTTCATCAAGATAGTCATCAAGACCAGAATTCTTGAACTCAGTTCCATTGTCACTTCTGATGTGCTTGATCTTCACACCAAAGTTGGTTGAAGCCCTCGAGGAAAATCGTTTGAAGACTTCCGGCACTTCATGTTTGTAAGTAACAATGTGTACCCATGTGTATCGAGAGTAATCATCAACAATAACAAAGCCATAGAGAGATGTGTCATTTGTGACTGCTGAGTAATGGTTAGGACCGAAGAGATCCATATGAAGCAATTCAAATGGTCGAGTAGTGGTCATGATAGTCTTCGCTGGATGCTTAGCCTTGGTCATCTTTCCAGCATCACAAGCTCCACACAAGTGATCCTTGAGGAATTTGACATTCTCAATGCCAATGGCATGCTTCTTCTTCGCAACCGTGTGCAAATTCCTCATGCCTGCATGACCAAGTTGTCGATGCCATAGCCAGCCTTCTGAAGCTTTTGCAAGTAGGCACATGGCTGGTTGCGGTCCTATAGAGAAATCAACAATATACAAGTCTCCTCTCCTAAAGCCTTCGAAGACTTTGGAATTGTCAGCTTCCATAACCACAACACAACGATACTTGCCAAAGACAACAACCATATCGAGATCACAAAGCATTGAGACAGACATGAGGTTGTATCCTAAGGACTCGACAAGCATGACTTTGTCCATGTGTCGATCCTTTGTGATCGTAACCTTACCTAGACCCAATACCTGACTTTGGCCTTTGTCAGCGAAGATGATATGCTTCAGATGCGATGGTGATAAGGGAGCATCCATCAATAGATTCTTGTCACCAGTCATATGATTTGTACATCCACTATCGAGGACCCACTCAGTGGCTTTGGGTTGATCATCCTGCAGATGAATTAGTGCAGCTTACGAACTTCATATACTTCATCAGTGAAGAATATGACATCACAATTCATCAGACCAATTTCATCAAGCAATGCAACAGTTAAAACAGTATGAGGACGTGAGAAATGAAAGTTCATTTCTTCATGATTAGCCTGCGTCCTTTCAGGCACTTTTCAGGTCTCCAGCAAATTCTTCAGACGTTTAAGTACGTTTGGAGACCTGACCCTGCATAAAAGATTAGTTCTTTTTCTTCACCACCCACATCTGAAGGGGTGGCAAAGAGTTCATCACTCTGCGAGCTCCATACGAGAAAGGTGGCATAGAAGCCAATCCATTTCGTTTCACATAAGAGGATTTAGGGTAAGCATATGAATAAGCAGAGAAATTCTTCGAGGACTTATGAACATAATGATTAGAAGAATAATGCTCATATTCATAGCCCTTGGCTCTTCCCTGCGAAACAGAGTTGTTAGCACGATGATGTACATATGAGGAGTTTGATCCTTTTGAGGAATTTGATCCACGTGAGGAATTTGGTCCGTATGAGGACTTGGATCCATATGAAGAATTTGGTCTGGGGTTCCTATTCTTCACAGGTGGTGTCATGAGGACATTCACCTGAAGTCAAGGAACCTTTTGGGAACCCAGATTTTCTTCATAGGAGAACCATTCCTGCAGTTAGTGCCAACATATCTAGCAAATACTTCACCATTCTGATTTTTAAACAGTTTATAGTTGGAGTCAAATGACTCATCAGAAGAATGAGAAGATTCACATGTAAAGCCAGATAAATTAGATGGATCAACTGGAGGTCCCTTTGCCGCAACCCATGAGGTTTTGGAGTACTGCTCAGGCTTCCAATATGTACCATCAGCATTGAGTTTCCTCTCAAAGGCAATACCCTCTTTTCCTAGGGTTCCTGTTGAGGATCTGCTTTTTTAAGCACATCACAAAGAGTCTGATGCCCTTTGAGGCTTTTGTACATGCCTGTCATGTACAATTCCTTCAGCCTTGCATCGTCAGTGATACTAGCAATGTCCTCAGATGAGGAATTAGTGATAGCAGAGGCAGGTGAGGAATTTGTAGCATTAGAAGCATTTGAACATTCAGGTGAAGAATTAGCAGATTCACGTTCAATGCATTTCAAACATGGAGGAACAAATTCTTCCCGAGCAGTACTGATTTGTTGAGCAAGTAATGAATCACGCTCCTTCTGAAGATCTTCATAACTCACTCTTAGCTTATCAAGATCTTGCTTTCTTTGAAGAAATTCATAAGAAAGCTTCTCATGATCAGATAAGAGAGTGTTATGATGACCTTGAAGGTTGTCAAACCTAGTCTGAAGTCTCTGAAGATTTTCAGTCAAGGTTTTAGTGCGATCCATTTCTTCACCCAACATATAATCACTTTTGTCTAGCATGTTTTGAACCTTTTCAAAAGCCCTTTGTTGTTTCACAGCAATCTTAGCAAGTTTAGAGTAGCTGGGCTTGAGGTTTTCATCAGATTCATTCTCACTAGATTCAGAGGAGGTATATTTGAGTACCTTGGCACCCTTTGCCATGAAGCAATAGGTGGGAGCATAGTCATCATTGCCTTCATCAGCCTTGTTGGTGAAGCGATTTTCCTCAGAGTTGAAGATAGACTTGCTGATGAATACAGTAGCGAGAGCTAGACTCACTACTCCAGACTCGGACTCCTGAGATGCCTCCTCTTCCTCATGTTCCTCAGATTCAGCTTCAGAGTCCATTTCCTTGCCAATGAATGCTCGAGCCTTCTTGGAGCTGCTCTTCTTGTGAGATGAAGACTTTGAGGATTTTGATGATGAGGATTTTGCGGATTTCTTCTTTTTCTTCGCATCATCAGAACTGTAATCCTTGTATTTCTTCTTCTTCGATTCCTTTTCCCACTGAGGACAATCTTGAATGTAATGTCCAGGTTTCTTGCATTTGTGACAAAGCCTCTTCTTGTAGTCACTGGATGAGGAATCATTGCTCCTTGAGGATCTTCCAAAGCGACCACGTCTTGAGAACTTTTGAAATTTCTTCACGAGCAGTGCTAGTTCCTGGCTCATTTCTTCAGGATCACCAAGGCTGCTGCCAGAGTCTTCATCTTCAGACTCAGAAACTGCCTTGGCCTTTAGTGCACGTGATCTGCCATAGCTTGAACCATAGAGGTCTCTCTTTTCAGCAAGCTAGAACTCATGAGTATGTAGCCTTTTGAGAATATCAGCGGGATCAAGTGACTTGTAATGAGCACGTTCTTGTATCATCAATGCCAGAGTATCAAATGAGGAGTCAAGCGATCTCAACAATTTCTTCACCACCTCATGGTCGATGATGTCAGTGGCACCAAGCACTTGAAGCTCATTTGAGATGTCAGTGAGGCGATCGAAGGTTTGTTGAACATTTTCATTGTCGAGTCTTTTGAAGCGGTTGAAGAGATTGCGAAGAACATCAACTCGAGAGTCACGCTGAGTTGAGACTCCTTCATTCACTTTGGACAGCCTATCCCAGATAAGCTTAGCAGTTGCCAAAGCACTCACTCTTCCATACTGTCCTTTGCTCAGATGGCCACATATGATATTCTTCGCTTGAGAATCGAGTTGCTTGAATCTCTTCACATCGGTAGCGTTCAGTGAGGGTGAGACAGAGGGAACACCATTTTCCACAACATACCAGAGATCGTTATCAATTGCCTCAAGATGCATTCACATCTTATTCTTCCAGTAGGGGTAGTCCGTCCCATCGAAGGTAGGACACCCAGCAGAGACCTTGATCATACCTGCAATCGACATAGCTAAAACTCCAGGCGGTTATACCAAAATCACACAGAACAAGGGAGTACCTTGCTCTGATACCAATTGAAAGTGCGTTATATCGACTAGAGGGGGGTGAATAGGCGATTTTTATGAATTCTTCACTGAGGAATTTGCCAATGAGGAAATTCCTTAGCGAAGAACTACTTGCAGCGGAATAAGTACTCAAAAGTATGCATAGCAGAACACAAGCATGGTCATCATGATGAAATGAGGACAAGCACAGAGTACAGAAAGCGTAAACACAGGACAGCACAGGATGAAGACAAACAGGCTGAAGAAATTGAACTGAGGAAATTGAGAAAGTCTTCAGTCAAAGTCTTCAAACACAGATATTAACAAGTGCACAACACAGTTATGAGGAAATGAAAGAGTTGTGGAAATAGAACCAGTAAGCTTGGTGAAGACAATGATTTGGTAGACCAGTTCCAACTCCTGTCTCAGTTGTGCGTGTGGTTGGAGCGGCTAGGTATTTAAACCTGAGGACACACAGTCCCGGACACACAGTCGTCACCGTATTCTCCTTGAGCTAAGGTCACACAGACCTCGCGCAATCACTCGTGGTAAGTCTTCAGGTGACTTCCAAACCTTCACAAACTCGGTCACTCGGCGATCCACAATTCCTCTTGGATGCTCTAGACCATGACGCCTAACCATCTGGAAGAAGCACAGTCTTCAAAGGTAACAAGCGTCAAATCCACGCAGGATCAATCTCTTCAGTGATGCTCAATCACTTTGGGTTTGTAGGTGTTTGGGTTTGGGTTTTCCTCACTTGATGATTTTCGCTCAAAGTCCTCGGAGGATGGGATGCTCTCAAATGACAAGTGTCGGTTTCTCTCGGAGCAGCCAACCAGCTAGTGGTTGTAGGGGGCGGCTATTTATAGCCTAGGGAGCAGCCCGACATGATAAGACATAAATGCCCTTCAATGATATGACCGTTAGGTGGGTAGATATTTTGGGACAGCTGGCGCATAGCACAGCAACGGTCAGAAATTTGAGTATCAAATTCCTCAGGGCTATCATGTTCCTCACTGTGTAGGCAATCCGCACTAGCGAATTCCTAACTCCTCAGTCAGAACAAATTCCTCAGTGACCAGAAGAACTTCGTCTCTGTCACTGAAGAATATGACTGAACTGTTTGAGATTTCCAATGGCTTCACTCGAAGGGATTGGTAGGTGTAGGATTTTGAGTTGAGCATCACATGGAAATTTTTCCTTAGTATTTCCTCGACCCCCTTTAACAGTACGGTGTTTCCTATGACTCAAGAAAGGGAAAATGAAACTACGAAAACAAAAGTCTTCACGCTTCATGTTCCTCAAATGAATACCGAGTCTTCAAGGTCACACCAATTTCTTCACTTTCAAAGTCTTCAGAAAGTCTTCAGAAATCAAAAGTCCTCAGTCGAAGAACTTCATTTTTAGGGGTCAACTTTCTCTGTAAATATCAAACTCCTCATAGACTTATAGACCTGTGTAGACTCATAAACACATTAGTCCCTTAACCTATAAGTCTTCAATACACCAAAATCACTAAGGGGCACTAGATGCACTTACAGGCTCCGCCTCATTCCCCTTCCTGGTATCCAGACCCTTCCTCGGCGGACCGGGGGGATATTGACACCGTCATCGAGGAGGTCGCCAGGGACGCCGAGGCTGAGGCCGACAAGATCGCCGCCGAGGAGGCCGCCAAGACTGCCGCTGAAGAGGCCGCCAAGGGGCCTGCCGGGGAGGCCGGCAAGGCCGCTCCCGGGGAGAAGGTGGTTGATGACCAACCTTCCTCCTCCGCTGCCTCTTGCTCGGGGAAGTACCTGAAGGTGAGCGACAACTGAGGGAGTCCTGGACTAAGGGGTCCTCGGGCGTCCGGCCTGTTATCCATGGGCCGGACTGATGGGCTGTGAAGACATGAAGGCCGAAGACTGTACCCGTGTCCGGATTGGACTCTACTTGGCGTGGAAGGCAAGCTTGGCGACCGACTATGAAGATTCCTTCTTATGTAACCGACTCTATGTAAAGCCTAGATCCCCCCGGTGTCTATATAAACCGGAGGGGTTAGTCCGGAAAGCATATACACATTACCATAGTCATACAGGCTAGACTTCTAGGGTTTAGCCATTATGATCTCGTGGTAGATCAACTCTTGTAACACTCATATTCATCGAGATCAATCAAGCAGGAAGTAGGGTATTACCTCCATAGAGAGGGCCCGAACCTGGGTAAACAGCGTGTCCCCCGTCTCCTGTTACCATCGATCCTAGATGCACAATTCGGGACCCTCTACCAGAGATCCGCCGGTTTTGACACCGACATTGGTGCTTTCATTGAGAGTTTCACTATGCCGTCGACAAAAGGTTCGATGGCCCCTTCGATCGTCTATAGTGACGCTATCCAGGGAGAAACCCTCCTCCCCGGACAGATTTTCATGTTCGGCGGCTTCGTACTGCGGGCCAATTCGCTTGGCCATCTGGAACAGATCGATAGCTACACCCCTGGCCACCAGGTCAGATTCGGAAGCTTGAACTACGTTGCGGACATCCGTGGAGACTTGATCTTCCATGGATTTAAGACCGCAGCGATCGCTCCCCTTCGCCCCGATGAACATGACTTAAATCTATCATCGGATGACGTCCAGGAGATGGTACCTGTTGCTGCAACGGCCTTAGAACCAAAGCAGATCGTGCCATCAGAGGCCACAGAGTACGCGGCGTCAGAGCCACACACGGACTTGACACCCCGCAATATTTGCGTCCATGGAACTCTAGACTCGTCTCCTGCTATAAGTTCCGGACCAGGTACGCCTGCGGACACCGAGCTGGATCGGTTATCGATTTTCGAATTTAGCGCCGTAGACATCTTCCAGCACTCGCCTTTGGGCCATGTGCTGAACTCTTTAAAGAATTTGTCGTTGGCGGGAGACTCACAGCCGAACTATGTCCGGTTTGATCTAGGGGCTGACGATGGAGAATTTTGCTTCCCACCCGCCACCCACTTCATAGCTACCGTCGAGGACTTAACCGACGAGCTCGATTATGGCTCCAAAGACATCGACAGTATGGACGACGATGCCGACAAGGAGCAAGGCCAAGACCCGCCATTCACTGGATGTTGGACGGCCACCTCTTCATACAACGTGTACATGGTTGATACACCTAAAGGATCTGGCGGCGACGACAAAGAAGAGCCAGATGCGAATAAACCCTTTGAGACGCAGTCCAGGTGCCGGCGCCCTAAATGCCACTCTAAGTCATGTCGCTCAAAAGACAGCAACACCGGCGCCGGAGAAAATAGTACTCCTGACGATGCCGAAAACAATGAAGACCCTGTGGGAGCAACATCCGAACAAGAGGAACAAGACAACGAGCAAGTTAACCCTGATAAACAGGCCATGCCAAGTGACCCGGAGGACGATATTTACCGTCCACCCTCCGAGGATGATGAGAGCCTCGGCGATGAGGACTTCATCGTGCCTGAGGCACCCCTCGAGCAGGAGCGCTTTAAGCGCCAGCTCATAGCTACTGCAAGAAGCCTAAAGAAAAAGTAGCAGCAACTCCAAGCCGATCAAGACCTACTCATCGATAGATGGACCGATGTCCTGGCAGCCGAAGAATACGGCCTCAAGCGCCCAGCCAAGAGTTACCCAAAACGCAGACTGCTACCTCAGTTCGATGAGGAGGCACCAGATCCCATACCTCCCTCGCGCAATGCGGACTGACCACCACGTGGTCGGGATAGTGCCGCGGACCGACCACCCCGCGGTCGGGATAAAACGGCAACTCAGGCCGAACAACAGCCCGCCCCACTGTCTCGCAAAAACAGGGACAGAATAGCTCGGGACCATACATACGACCTTCGGTAGGAACTGGATAGTAGAGCAGGACACACCAGATCAATCTACGGATTGAGAGGACGCTTCCCTACTCGGGATGACAGCTACCTATTCGGACGTGACAAACTTAATCACACCCGGGCCGATAACCGCAGACGGACTTCATCGGAGGTGCGCCGTGACACGGCCCGCTAAAGAGGCGCCGCACACCCTCTCCGCTTCACAGATGAGGTGCTGGATCACGAATTCCCCGAGGGGTTCAAGCCCGTCAATATTGAATCATACGATGGAACAACCGATCCCGAAGTGTGGATCGAAGATTTTATTCTCCACATCCACATGGCCCGAGGAGATGACCTCCACGCTATCAAATACCTCCCATTAAAGCTCAAAGGACCAGCTCGACACCGGCTAAATAGTCTGCCTGAGAATTCCATCGGCAGCTAAGAGGAAATGGAAGAGGCTTTCCTTGATAACTTCCAAGGAACTTATGTCCGGCCACCAGATGCCGATGACTTAAGCCACATAGTTCAACAACTTGGAGAATCAGCCAGAAAATTCTGGACTAGGTTCCTAACCAAAAAGAACTAGATCGTTGACTGTCCGGATGGCGAGGCCCTAGCGGCCTTCAAACACAGCATCCGTGACGAATGGCTAGCATGCCACCTGGGCCAAGAAAAGCCGAAGTCTATGGCAGCCCTTACGGCACTCATGACCCGCTTTTGCGCGGGTGATGACAGCTGGTTGGCTCGTAGAAAAAACACAGCCAGCGAGGCAGGCCCCTCCGAGGCCAAGAACAGCACCGACAAGCTCCGGTGCAATAGACACAAACGCCGAAGCAATGACGATAACACCGATGACAACACAGTTAACGCCGGATTCAGCGGCTCCAAGTCCGGCCAGCGGAAGAAGCCCTACAAAAGAAACAATGAGGGACCTTCCAGCATGGACCGCATACTCGACCGTCCATGCCAGATACACGGCACCCCAGACAAACAAGCCAATCATACCAATAGGGATTGTTTGGTTTTCAAACAGGCCGGCAAGTTAAATGCCGAAAACAAAGAAAAGGGATCACAAAGCAAGGACAAGGACGAAGAGCCCCGACAGCCGAACACCGGGGGGCAGAAGAAATTTCCCCCTCAAGTCAAAACGGTGAACATGATATACGCTACACACATCCCCAAAAGCGAGCATAAGCGAGCACTCAGGGACGTCTATGCGGTAGAGCCAGTTGCCCCAAAATTCAATCCGTGGTCGTCATTCCCGATCACCTTCGATCGTCGGGATCACCCAACTAGTATCCGGCATGGCGGTTCAGCCGCACTGGTCCTCGACCCAATCATCGACGGATTTCACCTAACACGAGTCCTAATGGACGGTGGTAGCAGCCTCAACCTGCTTTATCAGGATACAGTGCGGAAGATGGGCATTAATCCCTCACGAATCAAACCCACAAAGACTACCTTTAAAGGAGTCATACCAGGCGTTGAGGCCCGCTGTACGGGCTCAATCACGCTGGAGGTGGTCTTCGGTTCTCCGGACAACTTCCGAAGCGAAGAGTTAATCTTCGAGATCATCCCCTTCCGCAGCGGCTACCACGCACTGCTCGGACGAACCGCGTTTGCTAGATTCAACGCGGTGCCACACTATGCTTATCTCAAGCTTAAGATGCCCGGTCCACGCGGCGTCATAACAGTCAACGGAAACACAGAACACTCCCTTCGGACAGAGGAGCACACCGCCGCCCTAGCAGCAGAGGTACAAAGCGGCCTTCTCAAGCAGCATCATAGTCTGGCTGCCGAGCCCCTTGACATCATTAAGAGAGTCCGGACTACACTGCAACAGGACTGCGCGGCTCGTCAAGAGCTCGATTAGCAGTTCGGCCTCCGTCCCAATCCCGATGAGGTAGTGGCATGCATACCACGCGTACATAATTACGCACTCAAAATTCCATGGGCATCGACGAAGGCACAAGCTAGCCCGGGATCTACAGTTCGGCTAGACCGATTTCGGACACACATATAACTTTATTATCTCCTTTTCCCTTGTTTCAGGGTTCTCTCATGCGGGCCTCCTTCGACGGCTTGATTAATGGTCCTGTCAAAGGATGAACACACCGGATTGACACGGAGCACAAGCGTACATGGGAAGCCCTAGAGGCTAATTCAACGATTACTCTATCCGCTTTCAGGACCCACACGCAGCTCACCTTTTGGTTGTGGCATGTCAAATAGCCGGTTGCTTATTGCATTATTTTGTACCAATGTGCTTTGACGCATTAACCCAACTATAATGGAAACAGTTCATGATCCAAGTTCAAGGGCCCCAGATCCTATCTCTGTTCTATCTTTGTTTTCCTTTAATTACTTATTTACTAACAACCGTACACTCTAGTACATTTCATACTCGCCAGGGGCTCTCCGTCGCCCCATAATACGGCAAAAAAGTGTGAACACTCCTTAAAGATAAGTTCGGCACCCCAAATTTAGCATTATATGCATTGGCTCCGAATCATGTCTTTGGTCAATTGTTGGGTTGCCCAACTCCTGTGCTTGCTACCCTACGTTCTGCTAAATCGGCTAGGGTAGTAAAGGGAGAACTACTGCGATTGTGCCCTGGCCTTGACCAGATGAGCGCCTCAGTATAGAAAGCCGAAAACTGACTATCATGATACGGCGAGAGCCAGTCAGCTGTTCAAGGGTTACAAATCGTTGGAGATTTTTTCCTCGTTACGCGAAGGATCGGTAATTCCAGATCAGATGCTGACAGCACTCTGGTATGCACCAGGGGCTGCGCCCATGCTTTATTATAAAACTCCTATGGCTCAGTGAGGGCGTTTAAGCCGCGTAGTCTGATTGCCTTGTTCATTGCGCTAAACAACTCCTTCAAGGACCATATAATTGGATCAAGATTGTTTAGATTCCATCCCGAACACCTTCGTACTATCTACATGAGGGCAGAAGCTGACGACTGGCCAACCCTCAGATTACATACAACACGGCCGCACAGGAGGAAACAGTTACAGCATAACAAAATTATATTACAAACAGGCTTTGTTTTCATAATACAAGGCAGAGGCAACATGAATACATTTATTCAAATACAATGTCCTGCGAACATTGTGCTGCCACAAGGCGAGACCCCTCCAGGACATCCGCAAAATACCGTTCGGGTGTGCGGTGCTCCTTGCCCTCCGGTGGCCCTCTGGTCACCTCGACGGCGTCCATCTTCGCCCACCACATCTTGCAATGGGCGAAGGCCATGCGCACGCCTTCAATGCAGGCCGAGCGCTTGACGACGTCCAGCCGAGGACAGGCGTTCACTCTCCGCCTCACGAGTCCGAAGTAGCTGCCTGGCATAGCTTCGGCTGGCCATAGCCGGATTATCAAATCCTTAATGGCTAGTTCGGCCACCCTATGTAGCTCCACCAGCTGTTTCAGCTGATCGGTGAAGGACACAGGATGCTCTGGCGCCGCATACTACGACCAGAATAGCTTCTCCGTAGAACCCTCTCCTTCGGCTCGATAGAACTCCGCGGCGTCTGATACACTACGTGGTAAATCCGCAAAAGCCCCTGGGGAACTCCGAACCCGGGTTAGTAAAAAGTACTGCTTCTCCGCATACTTGCTTTGCAACTTAAATGCCTTACCCGCCGTGATCTTCTTGGCCTCCTGGATCTCCTGGAGGGCGGCCTGGGCCTCATTCTGTGCGGTCTCCATGCTCTGACGAGCCTTGGTGAGTTCGGTCCCTTGAACCGACGCATCATGCTCCAAGGCCTCGCATTTTTTCACCGCATCCTGGAGCTCCTGCTGGACTTCCATCACCCGGGACTTGAGCTTCTTATGGGCG
Source organism: Triticum aestivum (assembly GCF_018294505.1). Lineage (NCBI taxonomy): Eukaryota > Viridiplantae > Streptophyta > Magnoliopsida > Poales > Poaceae > Triticum > Triticum aestivum. Next base: position 285,910,500 of record NC_057796.1, read on the forward strand.
GCTTGCTGTTGGACAGCCTTCTCCTCGGCCTCGCCCAGGGCCTTCCTCAGGGCCTCGATCTCGGTCGTGGCTCCTGCGCATAATACGACACTGCGGTCAATATACAACACCTGTTCTTTCCGAACACACAGCAAGTCGTCACTCACCTTGCTTCTCCTGGAGCCGAACCTTAACCTCGCCGAGCTCGTTCTCGGTCCGCTCCAGCCTCTACCTCAGTTCAGAGACTTCGGCAGCATGCGATGTTGCGGCCAACAGCGACGCCTGCTTATTCGTACATATTCCGTTAGCCTCCTATAGCGAAAGATTGATCCGCTGTCCGGTTCGTCTCGCTGAACACTGGACAGCGTCTCAGGGGCTACTGTCTACACGGGGTTTTTCTCTTTCTTACCTCGAAACCTGTTAACAGGTTGCTGCAGGCTTCATTCAGTCCACTCTTGGTGGACTGAACCTTCTCGATCACCGCACCCATAAGGACACGGTGCTCGTCCACGACGGAGGCACCTCGTAGCGCCTCCATCAGGTTATCCGGCGCCCCTGGATGGATAGGGGCCACCGGTGGAAACGGCGCACCCCCTCCTTCAAAGGGGGATGCTCGTCCGACTCCGGAGCCATATGTGCCTCCGGAATCGTATTCGGCTGAGGGCCGAACGGGATGCGGCCCTCTTCGCCAGTTTCCATGGGGATCGGCTCCCCCATGTGTCCGGCAGGGGAGGTCTCGCCTTGTGGCACCTCCCGGACAGCGTCCCGGGCTCCTCCCCGGTTCGGAGCGGCCCTCCGGGACAACATTTCGGTGTCGTCTCTGGCCCCGGGGGAATAGGCAGGCGGTGGCGACATGCTCGCCATCTCCGACGGAGCCAACGAACCTTCAGATGAGGATGACTGGATAAGGTCGTGGGCCGGACTGCAATAATACAGTTAACTATGTCAAGATGATGAAGATAAAGGGCCGGATGTGCGCATGAGCGAGCCATGTCACTTACGAAGCGGCCTGGGGCTTAGTGCGGGGGCGTCGTTCTGGACTGCTATCAACGTCCCACGCGGTGTTGACCTCTGGGACGCCCTTCCCCTTCTTGGGCATTTCCACCTCCAGATGCGCCGAAGCCGCCCTCTTCTTCTTCCGCTCCTCAGGGGGAGGGTTGTTCTCCTCCTCCTCCTCCTCTTCCTCGTCATTATCCTCAGGGACGGAGGAATGAGCTTCGTCGTCTTCAAACGTCACGTCCGAAGTACCCTTGCGACGGGGGCCACTCCTGGCCCCCTTTCCCTTCTCTTGGCCTTCTTCTCCGGTGCCTTATATGGCGCCGGCACAAGCATCTTCGCTAGACGCGGCATGACTGGTTCTTCAGGCAGCGAAGCCGGACACTGGATCCGCTTCTCCCTCTCCATCCAGTCCTGAAAAAGCAATGATAAACTCAGACATCATCTTCGAAACAATTAAGTTGGTGAAACATCAGAAATAAATTACCTCGCTGGCGGGGTGTTTACAATCGTGACCACGGTCTGAATCCGTGGCCGGTGGCTTCTCGTTGCCCTTAAAAAGCAACTTCCAGGCATCTTCATGGGTGGTTTCGAAGAGCCTCACCGGGGTTTGATGCTTCTTCGGATTAAAATCCCATAGAGGGCGACTTTTGCGCTGGCAGGGGAGAATCCGGCGAACTAGCATCACCTGGATTACGTCAACGAGCTTGACATCCTTGGCTATCATGCTCTGGATGCACGTCTGCAACGCTATCCGCTCATCGGGCGAGCACCAATCCGGACTCTTCTCGACCCAGGAGGTGAGTCGCATGGGAGCACCGGAGCGGAATTCGACAGCTGCGGCCCAGGTGGTGTTGCGGGGTTCTGTGATGTAGAACCATTGTCTCTGCCACTCCTTCACTGTCTCCACGAAAGTGCCTTTCGGCTAGGAGACGTTGGGTTGCTTGCTCACCATGGCTGCTTCGCACTTCGCGTGCTGGCCATCCACCACCTTCGGCTTCACATTGAAGACTTCGAGCCACAGCCCGAAGTGGGGATGGATACGGAGGAATGCCTCACACACGACTATGAATGCTGAGATGTTGAGGAAGGAATTCGGGGACAGATCATGGAAATCTATCCCGTAATAATACATCAACCCGCGGACGAAAGGGTGGAGCCGAAACCCTAGCCCACGGAAGAAATGGGGGATGAATACTACCCTCTCGGTGGGCTTCGGCGTGGGGACGACCTATCCCTCAGCCGACAGACGGTGGCGATCTCTTTCGCCAGATATCCGGCCGCCCGAAGCTCAGTAATGTCCTCCTCCTTGACGGAGGAGACCATCCACTTGCCCTGACCACTGGATCTGGACATGGTTGCTTGAGTGGAAAAGAGATGAGAACTTGGGCGCTGGAGCTCAAGATTGGAAAGACGGAGACAGAGAGAAGGCGTGAGAGAGGAAGAGGGAATCCTTATCCCCTTATAAAGGCCCTGAATATCAAGCGCCTCCTCACTCGCCTTAAGATTCGCCTATTCCCCAAGGACCGTATAAACGACATGATTGGATTACCCATACCCGCATTGATGAGAATACCGCAATAAGGGGACACGATCTCTACTTCGACAAGACGTGCCAATGGCAACCGCGTCTCAAAACGTGGAGTGGTAGACGAAAAACGGTTCGAAATTGTGATCGGTCAGGCGTGATGTCACACTGCAAAAAAGTTTTCAGCGGATGGAACTCGTGTAAAAATATATTCTCTCTGCGGTTTTGTATGGTGTGTGTGACAGGTCCGGATACTATCATCGCATTCGAAGACTATCTTGGAGTTCGGAAAAAGGGGAACCCGGCTTGCAATGCCGAAGACAATCTGCACGCCGGACTCCTCGTCATTGAAGCCAGGTTCAGGGGCTACTGAGGGAGTCCTGGACTAAGGGGTCCTCAGGCGTCCGGCCTGTTATCCATGGGCCGGCCTGATGGGCTGTGAAGACATGAAGGACGAAGACTAAACCCGTGTCTGGATTGGACTCTACTTGGCATGGAAGGCAAGCTTGGCGACCGACTATGAAGATTCCTTCTTATGTAACCGACTCTATGTAAACCCTAGATCCCCCCGGTGTCTATATAAACCGGAGGGGTTAGTCCGGAAAGCATATACACATTACCATAGTCATACAGGCTAGACTTCTAGGGTTTAGCCATTACGATCTCGTGGTAGATCAACTCTTGTAACCCTCATATTTGTCAAGACCAATCAAGCAGGAAGTAGGGTATTACCTCCATAGAGAGGGCCCGAACCTGGGTAAACATCGTGTCCCCCGTCTCCTGTTACCATCGATCCTAGACGCACAGTTCGGGACACCCTACCCGAGATCCGCCGGTTTTGACACCGACAACGACCTGTTCGTCCACCTCCCAGGGACGGTGCGCACCAGGGCGCCCACCAAGGGGGAGGTGTTCGATGACGAGGTGCTCGGCGCTGCCAGCCTTGAGGTGGTTCACGAACCGAGCGCCAGTGGCGGCGGTTCCGAGGAGGAGTAGCTCCTTCAGGCCATGAGCGCCAACTTCCAGAAGCTCCAGGCGCTTCACCGTGCCCGCCTGAACAAGGCAAAGTCCAGGATGGCGGCGGTGGACAAGGCGGAGGCGGATCTCGTGGGGCGCGTCACTAAGACACAGGCCTAGTTCTGCCAGGCCCACGAGGAACTGAAGGTTGCCCAGGATCTGCTGGCTGAGCGCAAACAGGAGCTTATCCTACAGCAGGCCGATGTCGAGAAAGCCCAGGCGAAGGAATAGGCGGACAAGGACAAGGCCACTCGGCACCAGCACCAGGCCGAGCTGAACTCCCAGGAGGAGGACCCTGCTGCTCGTGAGGAGGCACTCGCCGCCACCCTCCGCGGCAAGGATGAGGAGGTCAAGAAGCTTGCCGTGCAGCAGACCCAGGAGCTGGAGCAGAGGCACAAGGAGGCACTCAATGATCAGGCCCAGGTCCATGCTGGCAAGGTGAAGGAGCTGGAGGTGGAGCGGGATGGGCTGAAGGAACAGGTCCTGGAGCTGGCGAAAGAGAAGGACACGCTCAATGGCGCTTTGGTGGAGGCATAGGTCGTAGTCCTCAGCAAGGCCGAGCTGCTCTCCAAGGCCAACGACTCCATCAAAGACCTGAAGCTGAAGCTGGAGGGTCTTGAGGGGACGCTTTCAGAGGTCAGGGCCCGGGAAGAGACCCTGACCAAGGACCTGGAGGAGGAGAGACAGCTGCGGAGGAATGACGCCGCCGAACACAAGGAGTACGCGGAGGGCATAAACCGTTGGGTCGGCCGCCTCACCGACGTCGCTGGCAGGACCACCACGAAGCTGGCTGCCATGGGGATGCCAAATGTGAGGTACGCCCCGGAGCCGAACGTGAGTCCCAACGCCAAACTGACCCTGTTCTTCGAGGGTGTTCTTGGAGCCCTGGAGCAGCTCCGTTCCAACCGGGCAACTTATCTGGCCAACGAGTCTCGGAGGCTCTGCCGGGGCGGCCTGACCAAGGTGCTCACCAAGGTGGCATTCTGGAACCCCACCGCCAACTTTGCCAACGCGTTGGAGAGCTTGCTGGAGGAGGCGGACCTCACAGTGCTCAGGGAGCGTATCAAGCCCATCATCGACTGCGTCGATGGAGTTGAGAGGGTGGAGGGCCAGCGCCAGGACTAGGCACCCCGTTTCTCGTCGCCGCTGTGAGTTCAAGACCAAGACAATTTTATCTTAAGTTAGAACCGCAACGATTATTTGATGTAATATAACTTTGCAGTACTTCAATATCACGCATGCTATCTTCCCGTTAGGTCTTTCTTTGTATGTTTGCACCCTACGCTTGTTGAGATAAGGTTGCCGGCACGTAAACCCATGCCGTGGTGCTTTGAGGACGGATCCTTAGCACCCTACCGAAAGGGCGCTTGCTGCCGGGCAAGCCACCTTGCCGATGCCAGCGTGGTTGCTTGAATTGTCGAGCGGACTCGAAACAGGACAAGAACGCTGCTGGTAGCGGGTAGGCCACCTTGCCGTTCTCAGCGCGGCCGCATCATCTGTCGAGCAGACTCGAGACGGAGACAAGGGCGTTGCCAATAGAAGAAGGGTCCCATTGCGTGCAGGTTTCCCGTACAAGGAATAAGATCTTTCAGGGAGGACAGACTTATGTAAATGAAATTAGCCAAAATTTTGCATGACTTAGATTTTCGGGGCCACACGGATGGCCGTCGAGGCTGCGGACGGCACCAGGTGTCGGTTGATCGACATCGCCCTCTCCCTTCGAGCCATCCCCATGAAAGAGTCGCTGCGTCGGCTCCAAAACCAGATTTCCGCGGCTTGCGCCCCCTACCTGGCACGCCAAAGATGTCAGGGGAAATGACACCTACGGGATCACGAGGAATCTCTTTTGCTATGGTTGACGGACACGGGGCTGTGGAAAGAGCGGGATTGAGACATCAACGCGGCGGGATTATCCAGGTTCAGGCCGCAAGTGATGCGTAATACCCTACTCTTGCTGGTTTCTGTTTATCTGGTGTTCTTGGGCTAGCTACAAGGCGTGCAGGGTCCAAAAATTCCAAATCCTTCCTCAGTACACCGCGGGCCTCCTTTTATAGACAAAGGGGCTGTCACAGTGGCACACGGGAGGTGGAAAGCTATAAAGTGGTCGAGTCTATCCTCTAGCACCGTAGGAAAAACGCATTTAATGCGCTGCCGACGTGCCCTTCTTGCTTTATCGGGGACGTCAAGGAAGCTCGTCCCAGCTGTCGCCGCCTCGCCTGGCTTCGACGCGCGTCCGAACTGATGAGGCGTGTAGTGCCACACTGGCTGGCTAGCTACTGAGTTGGTGCGATGGCAGAGCCTTCACGAAGATCTGTATGCCTCCACACAGGTGCTTGCTGAGTTGGCCTAGAGGCCATACGTCACCACGCAGGTGCTCACCTAGTTGGTGGGCTGGCAGCTGCATGGGAACGGCGGCGGAGTCTTGGCAGATGTGGGTCTGGCTGCGGCCCTACGGATGTCTTCGGCAAGGTTCTTGCCGGGGCCCCGGCAAGGGTCTTGCCACGACGTCGTGGGCGTCCCGGCAAGGGTCTTGCCGGGGGCTCTACAAAAAAATACACTTCCGTGATGATACGTGTTTGTCACAGTAGGTCACGTTTTCTGTCATGCATGTACATCCATGACAAATTTATGACAGAATCAAGATAGTCATACCTGTGCTGTCATAGAAGTGTTCCATGACATTACCAAAATTATCATCACGGAAGTGTCCACTTCCATGACGATAAATCGCGCGTCACAGAAGTGCTTTCGTCAAAGGTGACCGACACGTGGCATCCACCATAACGGAACGCCGTTAAGCTATCGGGTCCGGTTTTGGATCCGATAACCCGTTAACAGCCCCGACCAATGGGGATTTTCCACGTGTAAAATCATCATTGGCTGGAGGAAACACGTGTCAGCTCACCGTTGGGACAGATGTCATCCACTCATTGGACCCAAAGCGCCTATGATACGTTGACACGTGGCATGGCCCAACAGAGGCCCATATAGGTTAAAAAGGTCGGCCCAGTCAAAGGCCCATAGTACTTACTCAGGTACTAGTGGGCCAGCTCAATAAGGGCCTGCTTAATAAAGGCCCATTTACGGCCCGAAGCCAGATCTGGCCCGTTAATTGTTCGCCTAATATTTGGGTCCATTTACGGCCCGAAGCCAGATCTGGCTCGTTAATTGTTCGCCGAATATTTGGGCCCAATTACAGCCCGGTGACTTTCGGCATGTTAGAGGCCCGATGTAGACATGGGCCCATTTCAGCCTGGTGTGACTTTCGGCCTGGGAATGGCCCGTGATGCCCATGGGCCATATATGGTCCGACAGGACATCGGGCCCACTAACGGCCCATGATAAAGGTGGCAACAGTTAAGCCCAACGTGACTTTGGGCCTGTTAAAGGCCTGTCGCATAATTCGTACTGTTGATGTCAGTACTAAGCTTTCGGCCTCTTAAAGGCCCATGACATCAGTGGGCCAACTAAGGCCTGAGATATGTTTCGGCCTGGTAACTGCCCGTGATATAACTGGGCCCAAAAAGGCCCCGTCTACATTTCAGCCTGCTGAAGACCCGTCGACGACTAATGAAAATTGAGGCCCAATATGCATTTCGGCCTGCTAAAGGCCCATGGTTTCATCTAGGCCATAACAGGCCAGTACAGTATTCAGCCTATTAATGGCCCAACGCTACCCGGGCCAAACTAAGCGCTGGGTCCACAAAAGGCCCAACTAAAATATATGCCGGTGTAAGTTGTGGGCCTCGCGCAAAGTGTGAAGGCCCCAATGATTCGGGCCCAAGAAAGATGCAGGCCGGCCCAATTGTGGCCCGCTAAACACTAGGCCCGTTAGAGGCGAATGTTTTGGCTCGGTCGACTACATCTGATTTTTTTCAGACAGCGAATGATGGCAGTAACTAGTAAGAATTAAGAACAAACCTACTCTATACAATAAAGAAAGTACGACATAGTAACTAAGAAAAAACCTACACTATACAATAAAGTATTTATGGTATATTACATCCACTGGGCATCGAAGTTCGCCACCAGTGATCATAACGCGCAACGAAGAAGCAGATTACAAAAACTAGGCACCATTGCAGCGTAACAAAATAATACTGAACCGAGACCACTTCCAAGAAAGTTCAAGAAAGGTTAGACTTGCGCGGGAACTGTTGCGCAAGCTGCTGAGCAAGGCTGTGAGACCGGCCTAGCATGTCAGTCATAGCTTCCAGGTGTAGCTGTTTAGCGATGAGGTTCTCATTGGTGTTCTCCGCAATCTTTCTAGAGATAGGACTTCAAGTCGAAGTTGAGTTGCAGAATGCCTTTCTGCTAGAACTTGGGACTGAAGAAGTTGAACTGATTCAGACAACGAATTCTATGAGCTTGTCTGACTGCTAGTCTCGAGTAACTTGAACACTGCATCAATACAAGACTTTGGGGTTGTCTCGCTATCTTCAAGATGTTTTGCCTTCTTTGCTGCAATATATGTTGGGTTTGTCTCACAGCCTTCAGCAGACTTGTGCATGCCATCAGGCATATCACCCTGAAACAAAGAAGTTGAGTTGCAGAATGCCTTTTTGCACGTGTATTAACAAAGATGATAACGGTGCTGTCAATTCCATCCAATTTCAAATTAGAAAATAAAGAGTAAGTTCAAAATATCAATAGCATAATTTGGCATTGTTCATAATGGGGGATCTTCACCACACTACTGGATTACCATGTCAACATAACAAGCATAGATGAAGGGCAAAGAAAATCATTGTATCTATTTTGGTTAATGTGCATGGCATGTTGTTCATATCATCAGCCACATCAGTAAGATAAAACAGGAGATGACAAGGTGCAAACATGGGCTGCTTCACCACACACTGGATTATAGATCCACAAAAACAAGCATACATATAGGGAGTATTGAGTAATGTGCATGGTATGAATAAGGAATTTGGTTTTACAAGTAAAACTTAGAACTTACGGTTCTTGCGAACATGCATTTTGGTAGAAACAGCAAACTAAACAGCAGTAAACGATAGGGAGTATGAGCAAATTAAACAGCAGTTGAGGATAAAGGATTTAGAAGGACTTACTTACATTAACAGTTAACACCGGCTTTATAATGCCCTTCTCCATGTCAAGGGAAGGATAACTCAAGAATTTCAGCACAGAATCTTCTTCATAAGCATTGCATGTACTCCACATTTTGTAGAGAGTAATTATAGATATGATAATACTGTAAGGGATAGAGGATAATGAAGATAAGATGCAGATTGATGCTACATAATCAACTACCAATCCTTGGAAGTAGAAGCATTACAGGACAAAATGTACTGACAAGAGCAATGGGCTACACTTCTGCACTGGCATTGTCTGTGTATTCTACTTTTTGGTAAGATTAAATATAGATCTGATCTCTTTTAGTAAATGGTGGGCGAGGGAGATAAGATGCAGAATGCTACACAATGAACCAATCCCTCTTCCCATAATACAAGAGTGTTTTGAACACTGGTGTACTGTACAAAACGTTCTTATATTATGGGATGGAGGGAGTAGCTGTTAATGTAAATACAGTGATAGACGTCGTTCAATCCTTACAAGAGGACTGCAGAGCTAAACCTCTTCAAAAGCATTGGGTTGATTCTAAATTTATGTAAGAGTCCATACAGATCTTATAATGTCCACCAAATGGACGATAACGAGGCTAACATGTGCAGTGATGCTACATAATCAAACAGCTATGAAAGTAAGTATGGTCATACAGGGCAAGAGGTACTCACAAGAGCAATGCAGTGTGCAGTATAGTTGCGAGATTCTGTGGTCCCTTGAGAATGAATGTTCTTCTGCTAACAGTTTCCGTACAAGTGAGACGTTAAGGCAAATGCAGAAATGTAGTTCAAATTGTGATGTGATATCATAGATAGTACCTTACGCTGTAGCTGAGACCAATGTGTAACAAGATTATTCCAGTCACCGTCGGATAAATGTAGCACCAGAGACTTTACAGAAATTTCGTTTAGAGGGTTGCCATCGAAGTGCGCTTGCCTCAGGTAGGAATGTTACTTCATCAACGAGTGCTTGAAAAGCGCAACCAACCCTTGCTCGTCTTCACAATCTAGTTTGGTGCTCACCTATTTAAAAGAACGAAATCTTGTGTCTTCTGTCAGCAGAAATATATGCAGCAATGACTATGAATAACATTAGTACATTACTTATGCATAAGTTGCAGAGGAAGACTGGAAATTGTTCTGTGTCTGCGGTATAATCTTTCCATGAAGGAAAGATGCGCACAAAGTTCCTGACAACAATATAAGCTTTGTCTTCTAAACTGGGAAGAAATGGAACAGGGGTCCTATTTGCTACAATTGGGGCTCTCTCTGGTTCGAAAAGGGATTTGGCAACTGGATTTGGTGTACTCTTTGCTGGAATGGGGGTTTTGCGTCGTAGAGCTGGTGCTATGTCAACTGGCATAATCATAATGTTTGCTGCAGTTGGGGTCTACTGAGTTGGGGCATCAGAAATGACCGGTGTAGTAGGGCTAGAGTCTACTAGAGTTGGGGTGTTTTGTGGGTCAGGTAATATTGCAACTACACCTAATGGGCTATTTGATTTATCAGGTGCCACTACCTTTTCCAAATACTTTGCTTGTGCTCCTCCACGATCAGCAATCGTCCTCTTCCTTTTGAACGTCTGATACACAAGAACATCATTTGAATGGATAAATATGGTATGATGAAAGATGGAATATGTACTAAAAATGGATAGGCAGGGCATATTCACATACACGATGTGTAAACTAAGCTAATGGCAGCTCAACAAAGTAGAAGCAATGCAAAGAATCAGTTGCAAGATATGTGCGGCAAATATAACCTTGGAAAGTTAGAGCAAGCACCTTGATGGGTGAATAAGATAGGGCATCTTCCTCTGACTCCTCCAATAGGGAGCTACATTGACTTTGTCGGCGTTCTGGGAACGGGGGTCCCCAGACTTGCCTGCCTGCGGCCCATGGCGTGGCTAAGCTAGCGGGCTGTACGGCCCATATTTATCGACAAGGCATCCAAGACCCTCGCGAGGGGCCAAGCCTCGCGAGGCGGACGACGCAAGACCTCCACGGGAGTGGCCTAGCCAGGTAGGCTCATGAGGAGCGGAGATATCAAGGCGGGGCAAACCTCACGAGGCTCAAGTGACGTGAGCCATGACGATCGAGACTAGGCGGGCGCCAGGCGGGCGCCAGCGCGCGCAGCGTCCTTGTTTCCTCTTTGGTGCTAAGGAGGCAAGCGTAGGCGAGGAGTACTGAGGCCTCAGGCAAAGGTTGCCATATCAGTGCAACAAGACCAAGACCAGAAGGACGGCAAGACGGAGGTCATCGTGGAGCCCAAGACGGCGTCACCACCAGAGCCTTTAGCAGGCGAAGACCACTTTTGTCAGGATAGCTTGTACTAGCTGTCCCCCTTCAAATTTGCCCGCCGTTGTTGGCTCCCTTCCCTCTCAATATTTGGGGAGAGGAACAGGGCTTATATAAGTAGAACTAGCCACCACAGTAGAGGGGAAGCTAACCTGATCTAGAGCCAGCCCTCACCCACACACAAGTTCGACAAGCACAAGAACACCTCAACCTCAGGAGGTTGTTCTTCCCCTTGTACTGTTCATCATCAGCCCAAGAGGCAATCCACCACCACCACACTGGAGTAGGGTATTCCACCACAACGGTGGCCCGAACCAGTATAAACCTCGTGTCTTTCTGTGTTGCGAGTTCATCGAGTTCGTCCGCGATACCTTAGCGAGCTAGGGCGTAGATCGGTAGGAGAGAAGACTTCGCGCGCACCAAAGAGTTCGAACCTTAAGGGTTTGCCGGAACCCCACATCCGACATTTGGCGTGCCAGGTAGGGGTGCGCCGTAGCTTCCCTTCCGTCGGTTCGTCGCTCCGTCGTCTCCATGGCGGACGCTCGCCGTGCTCGAGCTGAGCGCCAGGCTGCCCTCACCGCCTGCGTTGCTCAAACGGCTCCCGTCGGCGGGCCACCTCGTCGTTCTCCATCTCCCGCCGCCAACGCCGCCAATGGACCGGCGGGGAACGAGCAGCAAGCATCCTCGCTGCACCCATCGGTGCGGCAGGACGGCCGCACCGCCACTCCATCGCTGACCCCGGCCGGTTCTTCGTCTCACGCGCGCCGCGCTCCCATGGAGGCGCGGGCCGCACTCCTCGCCGCGAAGGAGCTCCTACGCTACCGCCCGGTTGACGACCTCTACGAGGAGAGTCTCGACCGTCTCGCCGAGCTCCTCCACGCCGCAGGGGGCTCCTCGGTGCCGTCCCTTTCTCTGCCTCACCCTCCGCCAGCCACAGGCGACGTGGTTCATGGCACACCTCCGCCACCTCTGCCTCAAGACTGCGCCTTGGCGCCAAGGCGCGCGGCCCCACAGCGTGATCCGCCACGCCCGGTCCCCGCGCATGAAAAGAGAAGCTGCCAAGAAATCCCACGGCCGCGAGAAGCAGCACCCGCGCTCCCCGCGCCGCCTCGTCAAGACCGCGCGCCGCCAGCAGTGGCGGCGCGTGGACCTCACCAAGACCAAGCTCCACCTCCGAGGCGGGCCCCGGCAACCACGGCCGGCTGCCGCGCCTTCACCCCCGAGCTGCGTAGCGTCGCCTGGTCGGGCAAGTTCAAGCCAGATCTGCCCCCTCGCTACGACGGCACCGCCGAACCCGCGGAGTTCCTGTAGCTCTACGAGTTGAGCATCGAAGCTGCCAACGGCGATGAGAAAGTCATGGAGAACTGGTTTCCCATGGCTCTCAAGGATGGGGCCCGCTCCTGGCTCCTGAACCTGCAGCACGGTTCGATCTCCTCCTGGGATGAGATGCGTGACTGCTTTGTCGCCAACTTCCAGGGCACTCGCGACCGCCCGCCGGCCGCGGGAGACCTGCGCCGCATCAAGCAACAACCAGGAGAGACCCTCCAGAAGTACATACAGCGCTTCAACAACACTCGCCTCAAGATCCGCAAGGTCACGGACAAGGCCATCATCTCTGTGTTCTCCGACGGCGTCCGTGACATCAAGATGAAGGAAGAGCTCGCTATCCACGAGGAGCTGTGCACGTCTCAGGAGCTGTTCAACCTGGCAACCAAGTGCGAAGAGCTAAGGAGGGGCGTCTTTCCCTCCTCGAGCTGCCAGCTGTGGGTGAAGAGGAGAAGAAGGCCAAGGCCAAGGACGTGAAGCGCAAGGAAGCAGTTGTGCTCGCGGCGGAGCCGGACACCAAGCGGGGCAGAGATCAGCCTGAGTCATCCAAGAACAGCCGACCATTCTGCGCCTTCCACAACCTGAACACCCACAACACCAGCGACTGTGAAGAGCTCAGAGCCATTCGCGAAGGCCGTTTTGGTCGACGCCCCGAGCGCAGCGACCGGGGCTACGGCCATGGAGGAGGACGAGGAGGCGGACGCTGGGACGATCGTGGCCCGCACCAGGAATGGTGCAATAGGCCTCGTGAGGACCGCTGGCAGGACCATCCTCGCGAGGGCACCTGGAGGGACCAACCTTGTGAGGATCGCCCTCAGGGCAATGCCGGTCTTCCCCCGCTGCCGCCACCACCAAGAAGGAACGACGATCACCATCAGGACGAGGGGGCTGGGGGCTTTCAGGAGTCGCCGGCTATCTCCTGCATCTTGGGCGGCGCGCAGGCCCCAGCCTCTCAACACATCTTCAAAAAATTCGCTCGTGAAGTAAACGCGGTGGTCCCCAAGCTCGAGGCCACGCGCCCACTCAAGTGGTCCCAGTGTGCCATCACTTTCAACTCAGCAGATTAGCTCAAGCGCGCAGCCACTGCTGGCGCCCTCCCAATGCTCTGCTCCCCGGTCATCAGCAATGTACAAGTCACCAAGACCCTCATTGACGGCGGCGCAGGGCTCAACGTCCTATCAGTCGACACATTCGACAACCTCCAGGTCTCGTACGAGCGGCTTCGGCCTACCAAGCCCTTCCCAGGAGTGACCGACGGTTCCACTACACCGATAGGGCAGGTCCGCCTCCCTGTCACCTTCGGGGAGCGCAAGAACTACCGCACCGAGCTCATCGACTTCGACGTCGCGCACATTTTCTTGCCATACAACGCCATCCTCGGGTATCCGGCCCTGGCCAAGTTCATGGCCGTCACCCACCATGGCTACAACATCCTCAAGATGCCGGGAAGCGGCGGAATCATCACGGTCCCATGTGTAGAAAGAGATGCGGTGTGCTCCCTCGAGCGCGCCTTTCAAGCCATAGCAATCGACGACCCCGACAGTAGAAGTGAGGGCCCTCTGGAGGCCATCCCCAAGAAGAAGTAGCTGCGCCGTGCCGGGCCTCAGGAGGGTGGCATCATGGCTGGAGCCTCGTCAGGATCAGTGCCCGCTCCAGGGGCGCCTCCCTCCGTCGCATAGGAAGGCGCGCCCAGCGCCCTCCTCGGGCAGGGCTCAGGGGCTCTCTTCTGGAGGGCCTCAGACCTTGCCGACCTCACGAGGGAGGTGCTCGGGAACCACTTGGAGGCATGCTTCGCGGCATGTTTCCCTCAGGAGAACACAAGGCAAGGGATGCCCACTGCTCAGGAGTTCATCACCAAGACCACTCAGGAACTGCAAGACGCAAGGGCCATGCGCGGCGACCGCCGCTCACCAGGCACAGCTCCCCATCCGGGCGAGGATGCTGGGCTGCGTGTCTGCATCGACATCCCAGGGCTCAACAGGGCCGCTTCTCAGGAGGCCAGGTTCCACGTCGTCCTGGAAGAAATGGAGACGGTCTTCAGGGAACCACCTGAACCCCCGGAGCCTCTCGAGGCTCAGGACCCTGGTGGCTCGTGAAGAGCCACTCCTTCACCGCGCACAATCAGCTGCCCCAACCCTCCTTCGTCTACAGAACCAGGTGACATCTTCCAAGTTCGTTTAAGCTGGGAGCGCCCCTCGGGCTGCATTATTCCCAGGTCGCATGGGTCCGTCCCGGTGGCGTGTATCTCTTTTGCTTATGTCTTTAGCTTACATTGCTGGGGGCGCCCCTCGGGCTGCATCACCCCCAAGCCGCTCGGGCCCGACCCAGTGGCATGTATCTTTCTGCATTTACCCAAGCTGACTTGCCTCCCATGCTTAACCTGCCCGGTTACCACTCGGTCGGTCGTCGCCTCCCACGGGGCCTCCTCACACAGGCACGGCGCTGGTGCATGGGTCCGTCCCTGCCACATCGACAAATCTGAGCGGTCGAGCTCTGGCTAGCGGCACGCCCCGCGCACGTCACATCACCAGGCTCTCAGTGCCTTCATCTCATCTCAGAGCAACTAGCGGCGGGCTAGCAACCATAATGGCAAAACTGTGTTTCTCCTTGTGATGACCTGCAGGAACTTCGCGAGGACAATAGCAGGCGGCACCACGGACCCTCTCCTCTCACATGCGATCTGCTTGCGCGTTAAAAGGGGGGCTCCTGAGCATCGTGACTCAGGAGCTCTTACTGGCTCTCCAGCCCTCACCCCCTGGCCTTGACCACGGCATCGCGACCTGGCATACCAGCGGCGGCTGAGCTCGCTCGAGGGCTGGGACCTGAGGACGTAGAGCACGAAGGAAAGTGTTGGAAGGGGAAGGACCCGTGCGGGCCTAACCTGGCTACGCTGCGAATGGTCGCGCACAGGCCTGGCGCATCGCAAGGAATCGGCTTGGACTCGGCAAAATAAGTCTCGCGTTCAGATTGGCTAGCCGATTGTAGCCTAGGTGTTCATGCTCGCCGCATCCCTGTTACGGCCACGTCGCCTCCCTTTCTTGCCTTACCATGGCTGCTTCAGCGCTAAAGGGGACCTCCTGAGCATCGCGCCTCAGGGGCTCTTACCGGACCTCGGGCCGCACACCTCCTGGCCTTGACCACGGCATCGCGACCTGTCATACCAGCGACGGCTGTAGCCTGTCTGGGGACTGGGACCTATCAGCCTAGAGCAACGAGCTATCGCCAGGTTGGAAAGGGGCGACCGAGCCTTGACGAAACATGCGCTCGCAAACTTTCATAAAAAGGAAAATATACACAAAAGGCATTACAGATCCTTACATGCCCCCACGGGGTACCTCATGATTCTTCGCATGGAACAAGAAACGAGAACTAAGAGGAACCCTATCCACACCCTCCCGTGGCAGACGCCATCATCAACAGTGGGCCACGGGAGGTCAGCGCCAACCCCATCCAGATCAGCGGTGGCGGCGGCTGGACGCCGCGGCCCTGCTTCGGGCTCGACGAGAGCTCGGGGGCACGTAGCTGTCGTCACTCGTCTCCGGAGTCTTGTAGAGCTCGGGAGAGTCGCTGGACTCCCGGGGGCTGCTGCTGCTGGAGTAGCCGCGAGCGGAGCGCGCGTCTCCCTGGCGCTCCCCTCCAGGGCAACACTCTAGTCGGCGGCCCTCCGCATCGAAGACCTGGAAGAAGAGCGTGGTGGCGCCGTCGTACTCGAAGTGGATCGCGGGGGCACCCCTCGCACGGCAAACCCGTGCGACCTCGCCCCAGCCGCGGGTCATGAAGATCTTGCCGGCGGGGACCGCTTCAATCTCTGCTCCGGTCGCAGTCAGCGTGCTGCAACCAAAGCTCGAGGGGCCCCCTTGGCGGCATCACGTCGGAGAAAAAACGCGGGAAGCGGATCCAAGAGCTTGGGGGCATCGGTGCCCATAGCACAAGCTCGCGCGAGGAGTCCACAGCGTGGATTCCTGGGGCGACAGCGCGTGTCGCCATGGCGCGGCGACCACGGGCGCCGCGCGGGTGACGCCGCTCGTCGCTCCGGCCTCCTAAGCCCTCGGCTCGGGCGTACAAGGGTAGCGGATACCCTGGAGGAGGCCGCTCGCACCAAGGCCTCATCACCACCTTCATCACCGCTTCATCACGGCGGTGGACCGACCTCTTCTTCGGCGGAAGCGGCCCCGGATCGTCGCGCGGGGCCTTTCCCTTCTCTCTAGCAGAGAACCTTCTGATGGGCACCATTGTCGCTAGCAGTGTAGCGAAGAGGAAGGAGTAAGCGAGCGAGAAAGAGATGGGCGACAGGAGCTCCACCCCTCCCCATTTATAGCAAGAGAAGGCCAACCGGCGCCTCCCACGATCACAGGTAATGATGGTTTTCCTTGCATGTCGCAGGGACTTGTCAAGTCGAGCAGTTGCCGAGGCAGCGTGGGGAAGCGGAGACGCCCACGTCCAATCAACCGCCATGTGTCAACCGAGGCCGCGGGCTTTTGGGGCCCGTGGTGCTCCTTACTTGACCCTTGGCTTCGCCGCGAAGCCAAGCACGAGCGCACCTTGGGCCCGGAGGCTACTGTCGGCGTTCTGGGAATGGGGGTCCCCAGACTTGCCTGCCTGCGGCCCACGGCGTGGCTAAGCTAGCGGGCTGTACGGCCCATTTTCATCGACAAGGCATCCAAGACCCTCGTGAGGGGCCAAGCCTCGTGAGGCGGACGACGCAAGACCTCGGGAGTGGCCTAGCCAGGCAGGCTCACGAGGAGCGGAGATATCAAGGCGGGGCAAACCTCACGAGGCTCAAGTGACATGAGCCATGACGATCGAGACCAGGCGGGTGCCAGCGCGCACAGCGTCCTTGTTTCCTCTTTGGTGCTAAGGAGGCAAGCGCAGGCGAGGAGTTCCGAGGCCTCAGGCAAAGGTTGCCATATCGGTGCAACAAGACCAAGACCAGAAGAACGGCAAGACGGAGGTCGTCGTGGAGCCCAAGACGGCATCACCACCAGAGCCTTTAGTAGGCGAAGACCACTTTTGTCAGGATAGCTTGTGAGGGAGTCCTGGATTAGGGGGTCCTCGGACAGCCGGACTATATCCTTTGGCCGGACTGTTGGACTATGAAGATACAAGATTGAAGACTTCGTCCCATGTCCGGATGGGACTCTCCTTGGCGTGGAAGGCAAGCTTGGCAATTCGGATATGTAGATCTCCTCCCTTGTAACCCACTCTATGTAACCCTAGCCCCGTCCGGTGTCTATATAAACCGGAGGGTTTAGTCCGTAGGACAAGAACAATCATAATCATAGGCTAGCTTCTAGGGTTTAGCCTCTACGATCTCGTGGTAGATCAACTCTTGTAATACTCATATCATCAAGGTCAATCAAGCAGGAAGTAGAGTATTACCTCCATCGAGAGGGCCCGAACCTGGGTATACATTGTGTCCCCCGCCTCCTGTTACCATCCGCCTTAGACGCAAAGTTCGGGACCCCCTACCCGAGATCCGCCGGTTTTGACACCGACATTGGTGCTTTCATTGAGAGTTCCACTATGCCGTCATCATAAGGCTCGATGGCTCGTCTTGTTGTCAAGGACAACATCACCTCGGGGGGAGCCCTGGCTGTAGGCCAAACCCTCCGATTAGGCGGCTTTGTCATGACCGCCCGTTCGCCGTTTCGCCGACGATGACTTCTCAGGTCATCAAAAACAGCCTCCACGTCGGGTCGGGATTCGCCGAGCAGATGGATCCAATGGAGCTCTCTTCCTTGAACGAGCTCTTGGATCGCATCACCGCCTTGGGAGTCGCTACGGACTATGATCGGATCGGGCTTAAACCCGACCAAAGGGAGATCAATTCTCTGCCGGTCACCCATCAGATAGCGGTGGTGGAGGAGCAACGCAGCAATTCTTCCTCTATCTTGAGGACGAACTATGTCCGGATTCCCGAGCTCTCCGAGCCGGATACCCGTCTACGGGAGGACATTGCCCAAGCTTTGAACCTAGAATCAGACAGCGGGCCAGATCTATTGGGCAACATCCCGGAGCCTGAACTGCCAAGCTCAGAAGCTCCTCCGCCCCTGGGTCAAGAGCGGCGAGGATATCCTCATCAACAATACAACAGAGAACCATCCCATGGAAAATAACAATACAGTATTGACAGTCTTCGAGACCTTCGCCTCAAATAATAGGCGTAAGCATGCACTCCGCAGCCTTGCCGAAGTCTGCCACGTAGCAGCAATAAATCCATGGAGCGACACGGCTATAACCTTCAATGCCAGTGACGAACCTAAATTCCGAACAGCCCGAGCACCAGCCGCCTTGGTCCTTAGTCCAATTGTGGACGGCTTTCGGCTTACTAAAGTGCTCATGGACGGTGGCAGCGGATTAAACCTCATCTATGAAGAAACCCCTCGAAAAATGGAAATAGACAAGAGCCGCATTGAGCAAAGCAGCACGACCTTCAGAGGAATCATCCCTAGTCGGGAGGCACGATGTGCAGGAAAAATCACACTAGACGTGGTATTCGGCACGCCGGAGAATTATAGGTCCGAAGAAATCACATTCCAAGTGGCCCCGTTCAGTAGTGGATACCATGCCCTTTTAGGGCGGGAGGCATTCACGATCTTCCAAGCTATACCCCATTACAGGTACATGAAGCTCAAAATGCCCGGGCCCAATGGAATCATCACTCTAGCTAGTGATCCGGACATAGCACTCCGCGCCGAAAATAAAACCACCGCACTAGCCCTCGAGGCATTATCCGAAGCCCTTGCGGCCGAAGAACTAACTGCGTTGCGTTCCACAGTGGACATGGACGACGTGATACTCGACAAAAGACCCAAGTCCACCTCTTTTAAACCAGCAGACGAAATAATCAAATTCCAAGTCCACCCAACGGACCCTGCAAAAACAGCATCCATCGGGGCACAGTTAAACCCCACAGTAGACGCCGCACTGCGGGAGTTCTTGCGCGAGAATTGGGACATCTTCGCCTGGCATCCTTCAGACATGCCAGGAATCCCACGCAGGCTGGCCGAGCATAGCCTTAACATTCTAAAAGAGTTCAAGCCGGTCAAGCAGACTCTTCGGCGTTTCTTTGAGCCTAAGCGACAAGCCATGGGAGAGGAGCTAGCCAAGTTACTTGAGGCCGGATTCATTAGAGAAATAAAACATCCGGACTGGCTAGTAAACCTGGTGATGGTACCAAAGAAGGACAAATCCTGGCGCCTATGTGTCAACTTCAAGGACCTTAACTAGGCTTGCCCCAAGGATCCCTTCCCCCTCCCCCGCATCGATCAAATCATCGACGCTACCACAGGACACGACTCATTGTGTTTCCTCGACGCATACTCCGGATACCATCAAATTAAGATGGCAGAGTCCGATCAAGCCGCAACGGCATTTATCACTCCATACGGCCCCTTCTGTTTTAACACCATGCCTTTCGGGCTCAAAAATGCCGGTGCAACCTATCAACGCATGATTCAGACATGCCTGGAAACACAAATTGGCAAAACAGTGGAGGCATACATAGACGACATGGTCATTAAAACCAGACACGTCGAATCCTTAATAGACGACTTGAGGCGCACGTTCGACAATCTCCGAACATATGACATCAAGCTCAATCCAGAAAAATGCGTTTTCGGCGTGGCCGCCGGAAACCTCTTGGGCTTCATCGTCTCCAGTAGAGGAATTGAAGCAAATCCGACCAAAATCCGAGCTCTGTCACAGTTGGCTATCCCAACAGACCTCAAGCAAATTTAGAAATTGACTGGATGCGTGGCTGCCTTAAGCCGCTTTATCTCCCGATTAGGAGAAAAGGCACTACCCCTTTATCGCCTTCTTCGACGCACCGAAAACTTCGAGTGGACGGATGCGGCCACGGCCGGACTGGAAGAAATTAAAGCCGTTTTGGCCACCAACCCAATCTTGGCCGCGCCAAATGTCGGCGAACCAATGCTCTTATATATAGTGGCAACACACCAAGTTGTAAGCGCAGTGCTCGTCGTCGAACGAGAGACGGACGGACATAAGTTCCCGCTTCAAAAGCCGGTATACTATGTATCCACTGTCCTCACTCCATGCAAATCACGGTACCCACATTATCAAAAGATAGCATACGCGGTCTTCATGGCATCCCGGAAATTATGACACTACTTTCAAGAGTGTTCAATTACGGCGGCCTCTGAAGTACCACTCAATGACATAATAAATAACCGCGATGCCACATGCCGGATTGCTAAATGGGATATCGAGCTCCTCCCGTTCGACATAACATACAAACCACGGCGAGCCATTAAGTCACAAGTACTGGTCGATTTCGTGGCCGAATGGACAGAAGCCGAACTCCCTAAAGAGTACGGCGCGTACTCCAATTGGATCATGCACTTTGACGGCTCTAAGATGCTAGCTGGTCTGGGGGCAGGCGTTGTCCTGACATCCCCCACCGGAGATACAGTCCAATATGTACTACAAATATTATACACAGACTCCCAACAATGCAGCAGAATATGAGGCCCTATTGCATGGTCTCCGGATAGCAGTCTCCATGTGCATTCAACGCCTAGAGGTGAGTGGGGATTCGAACCTCGCAATATCTCAAATAAATGGAGACTTTGACGCCAAGGACGCAAAAATGGCGGCTTACCGCAATGCCGTCCTCAAAATGTCAGCTCGGTTCGAGGGGCTTGAATTCCACCATGTGGCCAGGGAAAACAATCAAGCGGTGGATATCCTCGCCCTCATCAGCACTAAGCGCGACCCTGTCCCACCTAATATCTTCTTGGAAAGGTTGTTTAAGCCATCCGTGGAATGGGAAGTTGAGACCGGCAACAACAGTCCGGATCCGGCCACAACACCAGATCCCGAACACTCTGACATAATAGGAGGCTCCGCCACCAAAATAACGCCTTCGGCCCACGCGATTATGGCTGTCATCGCCCCGTGGACAGAACCCTTCTTGGCCTACTTAATTAGGCAAGAACTCCCTCAGGACCCAAATGAGGCACGTTGCATTGTACGGCGGTCTAAAGCCTACAAGGTCCACGAGGGAGAGCTTTATAAGAAAAGCGCTACCGGAGTACTTCAAAGATGCATCTCCGAAGAGGAAGGACGGCAGCTTTTGGCAGAAATTCATGCTGGACTAGGCGGCCACCACGCCGCAGCTCGAGCCCTTGTAAGCAAGGCCTTCCGTACTGGTTTTTACTGGCCGGTGTCCCGAGCAGACGCACAGGACCTCGTTCAACGTTGCGTCGGTTGCCAGCTTTTCGCAAACCAAAGCCATATGCCACCTACCGCTCTCCAAACAATCCCCATTACTTGGCCCTTTGCGGTCTGGGGGCTTGATATGGTCGGACCCCTTAAAGGGGGAAGCCATAAGAAAAAATACCTATTGGTCATGGTGGATAAATTCACCAAATGGATAGAAGCCAAACCAGTTAAAACGGCCGAATCCGAACCAGTGATAGACTTTATATCTGGGGTTGTACACCGTTACGGCGTCCCCCACAACATCATGACCGATAACGGCTCCAACTTTACAGCCGATGAGGTAAAAACTTGGTGCGGCAACATGGGCATTACGCTCGATTATGCCTCTGTCTATCACCCCCAAACAAACGGTCAGGTTGAGCTGGCAAATGGTCTCATTATGAGTGGCATTAAACCCAGACTAGTGCGATCCTTGAATGAATCAGATACGCACTGGGTCGAGGAGCTCGACTCCGTACTATGGGGGCTGCGGACCATGCCGAATCGCACTACCGGATACACACCATTCTTTAAGGTGTACGGCGCAGAGGCGGTACTGCCCTGCGAAATAATTCATGACTCACCTCGAGTGCGCATGTACGAAGAGAAAGAAGCCGAGCTTGATCGGCAGGACAGTTTGGACACCCTGGAGGAGGAGCGTGACGTGGCAAAAGCCCGCTCCGCATTCTATCAGCAATAGGCTCGACGGTATCAAAGCAGAGAAGTACGGGCCAAAACGTATAACGTCGACGAACTCGTTCTATGCCTACCGGAGAAGAAAAAGAACAAGCTTAAGCCCAAATGGGAAGGTCCCTTCATCATCGATAAAGTTCTCACCGGTGGAGCGTACCGTCTGCGTGATGCATCGGACAATCGACTCGAGCCAAACCCATGGAATGCGTCCAGACTCCGAAGATTCTACGCCTAGTGCCGGACTCTGTGTTCGTCTCCTTACCTCCACCCTTTTATACATATATATATCCGCTATCTGTCTTTGTTTCTTTCCTTCTTCCCTTCTTCTTCATGGCATTAAAAGCTTAAAGCATGTCTTGACTACACAATCTTGACGCGCCATGCGTGCTCATTATACCTAGGGGCTTCTTATACAGAAGCTTAATATAATTATATTCAGGGCTTTATGCCCCCCGCACATGTGTTACTATTCCACATGTACCTTTTCTTTGCCATTATATGCATCGATATGACTTAAGTTTTGGACAAGCTGGGTTGCCTGGCTCTTGTGTTTATGCCCTACGTTCCCGTTAATTCGGCTAGGGCATAAGGGGAGCACCTCTGCGATTGTTACTGCCGGGTCAGCCGGATGTGTACCTCAGACTGGGTGAAGCCGAAAGCTAGCGTTCTTAAGGGAATATTCGGTCGGTGAGCAAAAGATGACTTTTAATTATTGTGATACCTGCCCCCAGATGTTTATATCCAGCGTCTCTTTTTGCAGTTCGGACATGCACATTAATGCATGTGTACCCAGGGAAAGGAACCCTTAACGGAACTATTCTCCCTGGAAGATGTTTCTTACTATCCATGTAACATAACATAGCTAGTTGGGTACTTGTCTGTTCAAGCACTTATGACCCCTACGCCTGGTTTCCACGCATACCCCGGTTTTTACATAACTGAGCGGGTATTCGGATACACTCCGAACTGTCGGGTCCAGAGGTCGAAGCGAAAAGGTCCGCCATGACAAATGATTTACAATCCGGCTAGGGACAAAATATGTCATTTGAATTACACAGTCACTTAGACTGACTAAATTCTTCTTCTATACCATCCAAAAGGTTGTCTAGCCTACAATCCTATTGGGAATACTTTGCGGCTAATTCTACCGGGTCATATACCAGACTAACGGGGATCTCTTTCCCATCAGACCCTACAGGTCCGACCTCGGCCATGTGGTTCGGGTCAGCCTTGGTATACCGCGTCTTCACCATGGCCCAGGCTTCCCTTGCACCTTGTCGGCAGGCCGATATCTTCCATAATCGGAAGCGCCGCCGCGCTCCCTTGAGCACCTCTACGAGCTCCCCCATGCCTCCTGGCAGGGAGGTGGATGGCCACAAGGCCTGGGCAATGCCCTGCATCACCTGCCGAACTTGTTCGTGCAGTTGTGAGAGCTCTTGCAGAAGATCGCCTGTAGATCCGGGCATCTCCGCTTCGGGACGACCCGTTAGCATACCTACAGATATAACTCTGTTAGCTGGTTTCTTCGCCCAACTCTATAAAAGTTCGGTCAAGCACTTACTAAATATGCCATGTCGAAGCCTCTTGTTCTCCTTTACGGAGTCTGCAAGGTGGGTTTGAACATCTTTCAGTTGAACGCCCAGCCGGGTATTGGCATCTTGGAGATCATTTTTCTCCTGCCTAACCTGCGTAAGCACGCGCTCGCCAGCCTTTAGCTGTCGTTGAGCATGTTGCTCATCCCCTCGCACGATCCCCGGATTCACTCCGGGGTCATCTGCAGAATCTATTGTTAGATTTGCATGCATGCGAATACTAACTGGTACATGTCATTCTTTTTGATAGAAACAAGTGTTACCAGATGGGGCCTTCTCGGACTCCTTCATTGCGGCAACTGCGGCCCGTAGCTGGGCTTTGCATTGCTCTAGCTCTTGAGACAACTGGGTATTCTTCTCCGTAAGAACCTACACATATAATGATCCTTAAATCAGTTGTGCCAATTGTTTCAAGTCTCAGGGGCTACTGGTATACATAATTATCAGATTTTCTTACCCGTTTATCCTTTACATACTGGTCTGTCGCTCTGGCCAGGCCATTTTGATCAGCTCGGATGTACGCTTCTCCCGAGTTGAAGGCATCGAACGCCTCCTGAGAGAAACAAGCGTCGCGGAGTACGGCCCGACGACGCCTGTGATTCATGGCACTCTCCACTTCGGAATTTGTAGCGGACAGCCTATCCGCATCCTTTGTAGGAGGAACGTCCAGTGTTGGCCCCACGTTAGCTTCTGCCTCTAAGTCCGGCTCTGTAGCTTGGCTGGTGGAGGCGTGGCCGGCAGGCTCTCCGGATATGGTCCGGCGAGCGTTTTTTCTGCTAGGAAACATGGACGTTGTTACATTTTAAAAGACGACAACCACGGAGCGGGTTCTTTTTTGTACCTCTGCGACGGCGTCTCAGTCCTGAACGCCTTCCTTTTAAGCCTACCCGGTTTCGGTGCCCCTTGTTGGTGAGTCACTGCGGGTTCGGCATGGCGTCCTGAAGACCTTCCCTGTAAGACACCATATGTGTGCGGTAGGTGAAGTGCGAAAAAAGGGATCCTTCTCGGAAGTTGGGACTCCGGTTTTACTTACATGCGACGCAGGGAGTAGTCCAGGATAATCGGCTATGATGGCCACCAAGGCACCGCCACAGCTTAATTCATAGAACGTCCTGTCGATGAGCTCCACAAATGTGTCCGGGTCTTCTTCGAGTCCGGGGTCGAGGGCCCGGTCAGGGTCCTCTGGTTGTGGAGGCGGGCTGTGGACCTCCCTCACAGCTTTTCACAGTTCCTGCTATGAAATAGCAAGGTAAATACCTATGAAGAAAAATGCGGGAAGGTTAGGAGTAAAAGGTAGCAGCTCACCCAGCATGGGGGGTTGTACATGGAGAATCCATCCCGTGGCTTAATGCGGATGAACTCCTCTTCCTCTCCTTTATATAAATCAGACAGTATTTTTGCTAAAGCAGCGACAGAGTCCGGTCCCTTACGACCACAGGGGGTGGCTTCGTCTTCTCCATTGAAGTGCCACATGGGGTGTCCCCGATACTGAAGTGGTTGCACCCCCTGCATTATACATATTGACATAACCTCGATTATTGTCAATCCTGATTTGCCCAGCGTCTTTATCCGGTCCATCAGGTAAAGGACTTCTCTGTTATCTTCCTCTTGGGGGCTCCGAGGGCGCCAGCTGCAGCGTTTCTTCAAAGGGGCGTTACTAAGCTCAGGAAGGCCCATCCGAATAGGGTCCGGAAGGGGGGCGTCCTCCATATAAAACCACTCTGAAGGCCAGTCTTCGGACGTCTTCTTCGGAGTACCGGACAGGTATTCGGTCCCAGTGATGCGCCATATCATCGGCTCCGCCCACTTGATATATTGACCCCTCCTGTGTACGGGGTACGAGGCACAATAGCCTCTTCCATAGCTCGAAATGAGCTTCGCAGCCCAAAAACAGCTCGCAAAGGGCGACGTAGCTAGCGATGTGTAATATGGAGGCGGGAGTAAAATTATGCAGCTGGAGGCCGTAGAACTCTAGGAGCCCGCGGAGGAATGGATGGATTGGAAATCTGAGTCCCCTCAATAAGTAAGGGACAAGGCATACCCGCTCCCCCATGGATGGGTTGGGAAAGCTCTCTGCTTGCTCCCCGCCATTGTAAGTGGCTAATCCGGCTCGAACGGGGATCATATACGCAGGAGGAGAAACCCCTGGGTCTGTAACTCTACTAATTGGCTGTGGGGAATAGAACACTTCTTCCAATTGCCCGGCTTAGGGCTACGGGAGCGAGAGGAGGAGCTGCGATGGCCGGCCATGATGGGATGGATTTTTCCGGGCGCTCTCCGATGGATGCTCGCTGTGGGAGGATGGTGTGATCTGGATCTGAGGATCCCTGTCTCTTTAAATAGACGGTTTACTTACATGGTTAGGGTGGCAAGTGTAAAAATGCCCCAACTTCTCGCATTCGCTTGACACATGGAGGATAGCCATTATTAGGCGTAGAAGCTGAGTAGTGCAACATTCATGGGAAGCCGGACACTACTCTACAGGTACTCAGAATTTGGAGAAGAACCCGCCTTGCAATGCCGAAGACAATCTACGCGCCGGACTCATCGTCATTGAAGCCTGGTTCGGGGGCTACTGAGGGAGTCCTAGATTAGGGGGTCCTCGGACAGCCGGACTATATCCTTTGGCCATACTATTGTACTATGAAGATACAAGATTGAAGACTTCGTCCCGTGTCCGGATGGGACTCTCCTTGGCGTGGAAGGCAAGCTTGGCAATTCGGATATGTAGATCTCCTCCCTTGTAACCGACTCTGTGTAACCCTAGCCCCCTCCGGTGTCTATATAAACCGGAGGGTTTAGTCCGTAGGACAAGAGCAATCATAATCATAGGCTAGCTTCTAGGGTTTAGCCTCTACGATCTCGTGGTAGATCAACTCTTGTAATACTCATATCATCAAAATCAATCAAGCAGGAAGTAGGGTATTACCTTCATTGAGAGGGCCCGAACCTAGGTAAACATTGTGTCCCCCGCCTCCTGTTACCATCCGCCTTAGACGCACAGTTCGGGACCCCCTACCCGAGATCCGCCGGTTTTGACACCGATAGCTTGTACTAGTTGTCCCCCTTCAAATTTGTCCGCCGTTGTTGGCTCCCTTCCCGCTCAATATTTGGGGAGAGGAACAGGGCCTATATAAGTAGAACTAGCCACCACAGTAGAGGGGAAGCTAACCTGATCGAGAGCCAGCCCTCACCCACACACAAGTTCGACAAGCACAAGAACACCTCAACCTCAGGAGGCTGTTCTTCCCCTTGTACTGTTCATCATCAGCCCAAGAGGCAATCCACCACCACCACACTGGAGTAGGGTATTACACCACAACGGTGGCTGAGGGAGTCCTCGATTAGGGGGGTCCTCGGACAGCCAGACTATATCCTTTAGCCGGACTGTTGGACTATGAAGATACAAGATTGAAGACTTCGTCCCGTGTCCGGATGGGACTCTCCTTGGCATGGAAGGCAAGCTTGGAAATACAGATATGTAGATCTCCTCCCTTGTAACCGACTCTGTGTAACCCTAACCCCTCCGGTGTCTATATAAACCGGAGGGTTTAGTTCGTAGGACAACAACAATCATACCATAAGCTAGCTTCTAGGGTTTAGCCTCTACGATCTCGTGGTAGATCAACTCTTGTAATACTCATATCATCAAGATCAATCAAGCAGGAAGTAGGGTATTACCTCCATCGACAGGGCCCGAACCTGGGTAAACATCGTGTCCCCTGTCTCCTGTTACCATCCGCCTTAGACGCATAGTTCGGGACCCCCTACCCGAGATCCGCCAGTTTTGACACCAACGTTGGTGCTTTCATTGAGAGTTCCACTGTGTCGTCACTGTAAGGTTTGATGGCCCCTTCGATCATCAACAACGATGCGATCCAGGGTGAGGTTTTCCTCCCCGGACAGATCTTCGTATTCGGCGGCTTCGTACCGCGGGCCAACTCGCTTGGCCGTCTGGAGCAGATCGAGAGCTATGCCCCTGGCCATCAGGTCAGGTTCGGAAACTTGAACTATACTGCCGACATCCGCGGAGACTTGATCTTCGACGGATCCGAGCCCATGTCAGGTGCGCCACACAATCACGACGAACATGACTTAACTCTGCCGTCAGACAGTGTTCGGGAGATCACACCTGCAACTATTCCGGCCCTCAATCCGGAACAAATTGCGCCATCTGAGGACGGGTGGATAGACCCCGCCATGGAGGCCGCACTCTCAGTGGCGATAGAGCCAAATACTGACTTCACCTCCTATGAGAGCCGTGTTGCCAAACCATTGGATTCGTCCCCGGCCATGGGCTCCGAGCTGCTTGCGTCCGTGCCTATCGAATCCGATTGGGCACCGGTCATGGAGTTTACCTCCGCGGATATCTTTCAGCACTCGCCTTTTGGCGATGTGCTAAATTCATTAAGGTCTCTCTCCTTGTCAGGAGAACCTTGGCCGAACTATGTCCGGCTAGAATGGGATGCGGACGACGAAGAAATTCGCTCCCCACCCACCACCCACTTAATAGCCACTGTCGACGATTTAACCGACATGCTCGACTTCGACTCCGAAGACATCGACGGTGTGAACGACAATGCGGGAGACGAACAGGAACCACCGCCCACAGGGTGCTGGACCACCACCTCATCATATGATATATACATGGTGGATACCCCCAAAGAAGGCCATGGCGATAAGACAGCGGAGGATGACCCCTCCAAGAAGCAACCCAAGCACTGACGTCAGCGGCGCCGCTCTAAGTCCCGCCATAGCAAAAGCAGCGATACCAGCACAAGAGACAATAACACTCCGGATAGTGCCGAAGACGACGACAATCCCCTCCAGCCAGATTTAGAGCGGGAGGATGAACAAGCTAGCCCTCCAGAACAGGCAGCAGACGAAGAAATGGAGGATGGCAATTACATGCCTCTCTCCGAAGACGAGGTGAGCCTCCGTCATGAAGAATTTATCGTGCCTGAGGATCCCGTCGAGCAGGAGCGCTTCAAGCGCCGGCTTATGGCCACAGCGAACAGCCTGAAGAAAAAGCAACAACAGCTTCGAGCTGACCAAGATATGCTAGCGGACAAATGGACTGAAGTCCTAGCGGCCGAGGAATACGAACTTGAACGCCCAACCAAGAGTTACCCAAAACACAGGTTGCTACCCCAACTAGAGGAGGAAGCATTAAAACCTACATCACCAGCGTATGATGTGGCGGATCGGCCACCTCGTGGCCAAGACAGAGGGGCATATCAGCCCGAAGTCCAGCCCGCACCCCATCGCCAGACAACCAAAAACACCAAGGCCCGGGGCAACACGCGGGACCTGCGAGACGTATTGGAAAACAAAGCAGGACATACAAGATCAATCTACGGATCACGGGGTCGCGCCCCAACGCGTGACGATGATCGTCACGCCAGATACACTAAAAGAAAATCCGGCCGAGCCGAATACAACAGACAAGACTCGTACGAGCTGCATTGTGATATAGCTCAGCACAGAGGCGCCGCACACTCCCTATGCTTCACCGATGAAGTAATGGATCATGAATTCGTAGAAGGGTTTAAACCCGTGAATATTGACTCATACGATGGTACTACAGACCCCGCGGTATGGATAGAAGATTTCTTCCTCCACATTCACATGGCCCGCGGGGACGACCTACACGCCATCAAGTACCTCCCGCTAAAACTCAAAGGGCCGGCTCGGCATTGGCTGAATAGCTTGCCGGCAAACTCCATCGGAAGTTGGGAGGGCCTGGCAGATGCATTCCTGGACAATTTCCAGGGCACTTATGTGCGACCGCCGGATGCTGACGATCTAAGTCATATAACTCAGCAGCCAGGGGAATCGGCCAGGAAATTCTGGACCCGTTCCTAACTAAGAAAAACCAAATTGTTGACTGTCCGGATGCAGAGGCCTTAGCGGCATTTAAGCATAACATCCATGACGAGTGGCTTGCCCGGCAACTCGGTCAAGAGAAGCCAAAATCCATGGCAGCCCTCACAACACTTATGACCCACTTTTGTGCGGGCGAAGATAGCTGGTTGGCTCGTAGTAACAACACAACAAGCAAACCTGGCTCATCAGATGCCAGGGATAGCAACGGCAAACCAAGACGCAACAAACACAAGCACCGCAAATATGGTGACAACACCGAAGATACGGCAGTTAATGTCGGGTTCAGGGGCTCAAAGTCCGGTCAGCGGAAAGGGCCCCTAAAAAATAACAATTTGGGTTCGTCCAGTCTGGACTGCATACTCGATCGTCAGTGCCAAATTCATGGCACCCCAGGGACGCCAGCCACCCATACTAAAAGAGAATGCTGGGTCTTAAAACATGCCGGTAGGGCAGGCGCCAAAAACAATAAAGGGGGGTCTCAAAGCGATGATGGCGACGAAGAGTCCAGATTACCGAACACAGGAGGGAAAAAGAAATTTCCCCCACAAATTGAAACGGTGAACGTGGTAAACACCACCCAAATTCCCAACCCGGACCGGATATGCACCCCTAGGAATGCCGGCCTAACAGAACTAGTCGTCCCACAATATAAACTAGGGCCGATCACCTTCAACCACATAGATCGTTCGGTCAAC
This sequence comes from Triticum aestivum, assembly GCF_018294505.1. Lineage (NCBI taxonomy): Eukaryota > Viridiplantae > Streptophyta > Magnoliopsida > Poales > Poaceae > Triticum > Triticum aestivum. Next base: position 285,940,821 of record NC_057796.1, read on the forward strand.
GCCAATCAGGGCAATCCAACCGCACTAGTCCTCGACCCAATAACTAACGGGTTCCACCTCACACGAGTCATTATGGACGGAGGCAGCAGTCTAAACCTGCTTTATCAGGACGCAGTGCGCAAGATGGGCATCGATCATTCGACGATCAAACCCACTACAACAGCTTTCAAAGGCATTATACCAGGCGTGGAAGCTAGGTGTACATGCTCCATTGCCCTCGAGGTAGTCTTCCGATCACCAGAGAATTACCGCACCGAAGAGTTAACCTTCGAAATCGTCCCCTTCCGCAGTGATTATCAGGCACTGCTCGGACAAACCGCGTTCGCTCGATTTAACGCGGTGCCACATTACGCCTACCGTAAGCTCAAGATGCCCGGTCCACGCGGTGTCATCACGGTTAAGGGAAGGCCGACCTTTCTTCCGGCAGCAACAAGTACACCGCTGCCTTAACAGCAGAAGCAAGGAGCAGCACCTTGCAGCCGAACCTCGAGTCGACGGCCAGGCTCCCGGATACCGCCAAAGGACTTTGAACTACTTCGCGGTAGCATAGCCCAGCTCGTCCAGAGCTCAATTAGACACTCCGGCGAAGGCTAAGATAGGCCGCATACAGCGGCTCAACCGCTCTCCGGCACACAAACATTTCTTACATTTCGTTTGCAGGCTCACCTTTGCGTTGACCAGGACGGGCAATATGGAGGCAGCCCGAACATGCAAGGGAATCCTTAGATGTTCCCCGCAATGACTATCCGATTATACTCCGGATCCGCACGCAGCTTCGTCTTCCCTGGTCTCAGCAGGTGCCACAGTCATATTTCTTTTCCATTATTACATGTCTTATACGCATCGACGTACTATCTAAATAAAGCATGTGGATTTGTATGACGCTTCTCTGCTGTCATTTCTTACTAAAAATCTTTTGTCGAGTGGCACCCATACGCCGCGATATGCCTTTAAACGCGCAAGGGGCTTCGTTTTACCCACAGTACGGCAATAAAGTCTGAACACCTTCGTGGAAGTTCGGCACCCCAAACTTATAGAATTATATGCATCAGCTCCGAATCATGTCTTGGGTCAATAGTTGGGGTTTCCCGGCTCCCATGTTTTGGTACCTTACATTCCGCTATATCGGCTAAGGTAGCACTGGGAGAACTACTGCGATTGTGTCCCGGTTCTTCCGGACGAGCACCTCAGTAGAGAAAGCCGAAAACTGACTGTCATGATACGGCGAGAGCTGGTCAGCTGTTCGAGAGGTCATAAAATCTTTAAGGATTTCTCCCGCATAATGCCATAACCAATGCAGCGTGCGATGGATCGGTTTTTCTTCTCCGATCAGGTGCTTATAGAGGCCCTAGTACGGTATTCCGAACACCAGGGGTTGCGCCTACCTTACTAAAGCTCCTATGGCTAAGTGAGAGTGATAAAGCCCTATAGTCCGATTGCCTGGTTCGTTGTGCTGAGCACCTCCTTCGAAGGACCCAAAACTGGGATAAAGAGTGCTCAGGTTTATCCCGAACACCCCCGTACTTCTTACGTGGGGGCAGAAGCCGACGACTCGCCAACTCTCAGGTTTAACATATAAAACGGCCGCACAGGAGGGCAAACTTTTATATAACAGGAAATAAATAGTATAAATGACCCTGTTCAGACGTTTACAAAGGACGACATGATTCACATTCATGGAAATATAATACCCTTGGTACATAGCTCCGCTGCAAGGTAGGATCCTTTAAGGACATTCTCATAATATAATTCGGGCTTGCGGTGCTCCTTCCCCTCTGGCAGCCCTTCGGTCATCAGCTTCTCAGCATCCATCTTCCCCCAATGCACCTTTGCGCGGGCGAAGGCCATTTGCGCACCTTCTATGCAGACCGACCACTTGATGACATCAAGTCGGGGGCAAGCACTTACAAGTCACTTTCACGAGCCCGAAGTAGCTGCTTGGAATTGGCTCGGCGGGCCATGACCGGATAATTAAATCCTTCATGGCTAGTTTCGCGGCCTTATGCAGTTCGATCAGCTGTTTAAGTTGATCGGCAAAAGGCACCGGATAATTCGGTGCCAAATACTGTGACCAGAAGAGCTTATCCGCAGTGTTTATTTCTTCGGCCCGGTAGAATTGGGCGGCATCCGCTATGCTACGGGGCAGCTCCGCAAACACCCCTGGAGAAATCCGAATTCAAAATTAGAAACATAATCTTCTCCTCAACAACTTGCTTTACAAGGAGAAAGCCTTACCCGCTGCGATTTTCCTCGCCTCTTGGATCCCCTGTAGGGTGTTTTGGGTTCCCCCCGGGCATTGCTTGCGGCCTGATGCGCCATGGTGATTTCGGATTCTTTCTCCGTTACACTCTGCTCCAAGGTCTCGCATGTTTTCACGGCCTGTTGCAGCTCCTGCTCAGCTTTAATTACCCTGGCCTCGTACCTCTCACGGAGGGCCTGCTCTGCGGCTGCCTTTTCCTTGGCCTTGGCCACAGCCTTCTTAAGAGCCTCGACTTCGGTCATCATCCCTAGAGAAAATCAGGGAACATATTCTATAATACTAAAATTTTGATCGCACTAAACGCGAACAAGACTTGTGCATACCCTGTTTATCTCCCAATTGCATCTTCAACTGGCCAAGTTCTTCTTATGCCCGCTCCAGACTTTGATTCAGTCCGGAGATTTCCGCAGTATGGGAGGCAGCAGCCGCTACAGACGCCTACTTATAACAGAAGAGAAATAGATGTCATTCAATGAGTCTTCCTGCGAACATAAATTTGATCCTCTGTCCGGTTTCTTCTTTCACCGAACAGTGTATCAGGGGCTACTATCCATACGATGACACTATTCAAAAAACATACCTCAAAACCTTTTATAAGGCTGATACAAGCTCCATTCAGTCCACTCTCAGCAGACTGAATCTTCTCAATCATCGCACCCATAAGGGCACAGTGTTCATCGACGATGGAGGCGCCCTTTAGCGCAACCAACAAAGCATCCGACGCCTTTGGTTGGACAGAGGTCGCCGGTATACCTCCTCCAGCTGAGAGAGGCTGCCTACTTGATTCTGGAGCCGTATTGGTCTCTGGAACGGCATTCGGCTGGGAGCCGAATTCAATATGGCCCCCGCTGTCAGCTCCCATGGGAATCTGCTCCCCCATGTGTTCTACCCACGAAGTTTGACCTCCAGGCGCCGCCTTCATGGTCTTTACCTCTCCTCATGGGCCGAGGTCCCTCTTGGACGTAGCCTCGGTGGTATTCACCTGTTTGGAGGAAGGGGCCTTCGGGGGCGTCCCGCTTTCCATGGCATCCGAGCTCAGCGAATCCTCTGATGAGGATTGTTTGGTACGGGACCTCGTCGGACTACAAAATCATATGGCTCAGGTTAAAAAATTATGCCATGATGAGTCTGGACGTGTAAGCAAGGTCGGACTGTATATACTCACGGGTTCACCAGGGGCTGGACCCTGGGGTCCCACACCGCGCCACTATCGGTGGTGGCAGCGGACTCCTCCGGAAGGGGAGCTTTTCCCCTTTTGGGCGACTCGGCCTCCAAATGTGCGGAGGCCGTCCTTTTCTTTCTTTCCCCCGTAGGGGATTCATCTTCCTCCTCCTCCTCGTCCTATTCGAAGGCGGAACGGGCATCAGAGCCTTCGGATATTGTGTCCGAAGTGCCGCGGCGATGAATGCCACCCCAGGTCTTTTTGGCCTCCTTCTCGGCCGTCTTCTTCGGCACCTTGTAAGGCGCCAGGACCAGCATCTTCGTCAGAAGAGGGACGGCCGGTTCTTCGGGCCGTGGGGTCGAACAATGGATCCGCTCCGGCTTCTTCGTCCAGCCCTAGGAGAATCATGGAAAGCACATTAAGCGCTTCCCTTGGGTTATGCGGGCAAAAAAGTATGATTACTCACCGAACTTGCAGGGCGGGACAGTTGGTACCCATGGTCTTCGGCGGAGTCCGGCCATGATTTGCTGGACTTGAAAAGCACCTTCCAGATGTCCTTGTGCGAGGAGCCGAAAAGCTCCCGAAAGGTTTGGTGCTTGGCCAGATCGAATTCCCATAGATTGCAAGTCCGGTGTTGGCAAGGCAGGATCCGGCGAACTAACATCACCTGGACCACATTGACAAGTTCAATGTTCTTGTCTCCCATATCTCTAACACGCATCTAGAGCATCGACAATTCGTCGGACGAGGACAAGTTCAGGCCCTTCTTGACCCAGGATGTGAGCCGCAGGGGGGCACCGGATCGAAACTCGGGAGTAGCAGCCCATTATGTGCCGCGCGGCTCGGTAATGTAAAACCACTGTTGTTGCCACTCCTTGACGGAATCGTTAAAGGTGCCTGTTGGCCATATAACGTTGGGCATCTTGCTCACAATAGCGCCCCCGCACTCGGCGTGCTCGCCGCCCACTACCTTGGGCTTCACATTAAAAATCTTCAGCCACAATCCAAACTGTGGCGAGATGCGGAGAAAGGCCTCGCACACGACAATGAATGTCGAGATGTTGAGGAAGGAATTAGGGGACAGATCGTGCAGATCGATCCCATAATAATACATGATGCCACGAATGAACGGGTGGAGGGGAAACCCTAGCCCACGGATGAAGTGAGGAAGGAATACAACCCTCTTGTGGGGTTCCGGGGTAGGGATGATCTGTCCCGCCGTCGGGAGACGATGGCTGATTTTCCTGGCCAGGTACCCGGCCCCACGAAGTTTTTTGATATCCTTCTCCCGGACGGTAGAGGCCATCCATTTGCCTCCTGCTCCGGATCCGGACATTTTCAGAAGGCCTTTGTGGGCAGAGAAGATGAACGCTTGGGCGCTAGAGCTTGAGCGGAGGGGAATAGATCGGGAACGAGAAAGCGTGGGTGCGAAAGGGAGTCCTTTTCCCCTTATAAAGGCAGCAGGGATTCTGCGCCTCCCCACTTGCCTAGTAAAACCGCTTATTCCCCAAGCACTGTAATTGATGATACGGTTGGGTTACCCACACCCGTACTGATGAGAATCCCGTGATAAGGGGACACGATCGCTGCTTCGACAAGACATGCCAAGAAAACCGCCTCGCAATATGTGCAGTCACTGGTTGAGAAAAACGGTTCGAATAATGACCAGGCCGTGGTGTGAGGTCACATTATGAAAAGTTGTCAGCGGATTAGATTTGTGGAAATATTATTCTCTCTACGGTGGTATGTGGAATTTGCTTTGCAGAGCCGGACAATATCCTTGTGTTCAAAATCTTCTATGGAGTATCCGGAGGAAGAACCCGCCTTGCAATGCCGAAGACAATCTGCGCGCCGGACTCATCATCATTGAAGCCTGGTTCAGGGGCTACTGAGGAAGTCCTGGATTGGGGGGTCCTCGAACAGCCGGACTATATCCTTTAGCCGGACTGTTGGACTATGAAGATACAAGATTGAAGACTTCGTCCCGTGTCCGGATGGGACTCTCCTTGGCGTGGAAGGCAAGCTTGGCAATACGGATATGTAGATCTCCTCCCTTGTAACTGACTCTGTGTAACCCTAGTCCCCTCCGGTGTCTATATAAACCGGAGGGTTTAGTCCGTAGGACAACAACAATCATACCATAGGCTAGCTTCTAGGGTTTAGCCTCTACGATCTCGTGGTAGATCAACTCTTGTAATACTCATATCATCAAGATCAATCAAGCAGGAAGTAGGGTATTACCTCCATCGAGAGGACCCGAACCTGGGTAAACATCGTGTCCCCTGTCTCCTGTTACCATCCGCCTTAGACGCACAGTTCGGGACCCCCTACCCGAGATCCGCCGGTTTTGACACCGACAGCTTCTACTAGCTGTCCCCCTTCAAATTTGTCTGCCGTTGTTGGCTCCCTTCCCGCTTAATATTTGGGGAGAGGAACAGGGTTTGCCGGAACCCCACATCCGACAGACTTAGGTCTTCCTCTAGCTCAGAATCACTGTTAGGATCATATTCTGAGCATGAATCTGTGGGTGGAGAGCGTTTGCATTGCATTGCATACAAACTTGATTTCAGTCCCTTAATGCCAAGTTTGACAGCCATGGCATTGTTCTGCTTTATTCTTTTCATGTGCGCAAGCTCATAATCATTATGATGCTGTTCAGAATCTGAGATTCATGAAAACATAAAAAGCAGTCAGATTATCTATGGAATGCATTGCGGATTCAACTCGAAGAGTGGCTCCCTATAAACCCCTGCATATGCAAAGTTCACCCCCAACCGTGCTGACCAGACCACACACAGAAATACAAACCCCTTATGTCTCTATAACAGGCAGACACACATTTCAAAACTGAAGTAGGAACATTAGAATCATATGAAATTCGTATTTGAACAAATAAACTAAGGAATTATGAGTGGCATAATGTTTAGCTTCAAGGGTGGAGTGTTGGTAGTGCGACACAAAGCAAGTAGGCAGATTGTATTCCATGTAAAAGATCGAAGCCTATGTAAAAGCTGGAAATGACACTTTCTTTCTATACAATGCAGTGTTCGTTGCCCACACATGATGGAAGAGATCACATAGAGAAATACTATTCACTCATGTCTACGGTTGCAGTATTTAGAAACAGGGTGGTCCACCCTAAAAGAATATTGACAACAAATATGACAAGGCAAGCATAGATGTAGTGAATCAATCATTTATTTGTGAGCTTACTAGGACAAGTATGCAGAATTCTTATTGCAGTAAGAGACCGTCCAAAATCTGAATCAAGAAGTTTGTCTAGCACTTATTGTTTGCAACTAATCGACATGAATAATTGGATATTGTATCGAATGAGTAAGAAAGACAAGTAAAATTGTCAACAAACCTGGCTTGCAGTAGTTATCTGGGTCAATGTCACTACGACCAACAATCCAAAATGGCTAGTGTCTGTTCCTAGGGCCGGAATTTTGAAAACCCTGTGAACTTTACAGGTGCTAAAGATTACCGAAATACATCTGAACCATTAAGTGTAGGTAGCACTGAGCACACAACAAACCCTAATGATAGTCCTGCCTAATGAGTAATGAATCAATTAGAAAATGGCTGATGAGGAGTGGATGCTGAGTGTTGAGGACTTATCTCAGGATAAATCGGGTTGGCTTAGTGGGTGCTGCACGCCTGAGCCCTGAACGGACTGGGAAGGTAGGCACGGCGGCGCGCCCGGGCAGCGATGACGCTGTTGGGAGAGCGGCTCCTGACCTCCTGTTAGTCCGGCGTCTCCTCCTAGAGTCATGTCATCCGGGGACGGCAAGTCGCCGGCGAGGCAGGCGGCTAGGGGCGAGTAGAGATCGGAAGCGCGCAGTAGAACAGAGGGGAATCGGGGCCTGGGACGACCCAAAATCCCAGGGTGGGCCGGCCCACCATGGGCACCCTGTAGAGATACACACCCGAGCGGCGAACATGCATTTTCAAAACTAATTTAGGAACATTTAGCTGACCAATTAAATGAATCTGTTTTAATAATATTTGATTCGTATTTGAACAACTAAGCTTGTTTAGCTTGATGGGTCGAGCAGTGCTATTATGACATGAAGCACGTATTCTGATCGTATAGTGATCATAAAAGGGGGAAACCGGAGAAATGATATTTAGCAGCCATTGTTTGCTTCGAACTAAGAACTAAATTCTAAGAGCTGAAAAGAAAGTAGAGTAACCAAGTTAAGATCTATTTTCTGGTTGAGATCAAAAAGTTGAGGAGATATGAAGTACCACCTCTCTTGCGGCGCCGTGTAGGCATCGGGGGTGCGATGGCTGTCGGTGGCGTTGAAGCAGATCTGCGACGGTAGATGAGTGCATCGGGGGATAAGTCCCATTGCGGTGGAAGAGAAGGTCGTGTGAGCGGCCCTGGCAAAGAGGACGACGGCGCCGATGAAGCGAGAGGACGTGATGCAAGGCTCTTGGTCCGTTGCCGTGGATGAGAAACGTCCATCTATAGCAGTGGACGACGCGGTCTTGGTAGGCGCTCTGGCATGGTGGAGGATGGTGGCGATGGATGTGGTGGAGGACGGCGGCGATTGATGTGGTGGAGGACGGCGGCGATGGATGGGGTGGCGGACGGAGGCTGGTGTGGGGATGGTGTTCTAGCGCGGACGGTGTATGAATGGGAAAATGGAGGGAGAGGTACGGGGAACCATGTTTTTGGGACGCGCCTGTCTGAAATATGGGAAAGTTACAAACTTAGCCCCCGTTTAAAATTTGGACGTCTCCTCGGTTGGGGATACGACGGTAATCTCGCATCTCGCCAATATTTGCCCAGAGCGATTTCGGGCGAGGAGAGGGTGGTTGGCGCCCATGGTTGGCGCCCACGGTTTATGAACGGGGCTGGCAGGTAGGGCGGTTGTGTCACGTCTGAGTGAAGTTACAAACCTGCCCCTATTGAAAATATTTGCCTACATAGATTTCGGCCGAGTCGAGTTTGTTTTGCCGCCCACCGTGTATGAATGGGGAAATGGAGGGAGAAACAGAGGTCTTTCGGACGAGCTTGAATCAAATGTGTTTTGCCGCCCATGTTTGGCACCCACCGTGTCGGAATGGGCTCAAAGGCGGTCGTGTCACGTCTAATTGAAGTTACTATCCTACCCCTATTTAGAGCCATGGAAATCGGGCCGATGGATTGTCCGTGTAATGGGTAGACAGTAATTTCCATCTCCCAAACACTTGGCTTCGGGCAGCCGACGTGGGAGTGGACATTTTGCCGCTTCTTTCGAATTTTGGGACAATAAGCATCCACGTTTACCCCGGCAACTAAATTCGAATCCATTTTGTATTCCTATACGAATCTTTATAAATCATTATATGTGTTTTTATATATCTTCAAAAGGACGACAAAGATGTATTCCACTGTCATATATGAATATGGTTTACAAATGCCGATACTCAAATTCAGAAGCTAGAATCCAGTTTAAGGTGAATTCGAATATCTGGAACAGTTCATGTCCAACTCAAATGTCACACGCAGCATAATGTGTACTCCCATTTAGATATGTACACAAGCGATGTATCAAGATTCAAATACCGAGTCAATCAACCAAGAATGTACAGAACTAACAGACATATAAACACTTATAGAGTATATGGATCAATAATATCAACTAACATACATAAGCCAGGCCGCTGTACTTTTCTTTGCTACAACAACATCCTTTTTTAGCCAAGCTACTACAGCATCTTGGCCCTTTCCGATGCGTGCCACTTATGGTCCATCTATACTACTATTATTGTTGAATGCACATTCAGCCCGATTGGCATATTTGTAGGTCTGGCACAGCAATCAAAATGAAATGTCAACGAGTCTTATCAACTAATACAGACTTGTGCCCAAATAAAATTACAAACCAAAAAACAATTATTACATGATCTCTAAAACAAATGGTTTGATTGATTACATGAACAAACAACACAAAGGTTATTCAACGATGGAAAGAACATTTCACGTATGATTTACCAAGTGGGAATTTAATTTCCTTTTTTCCTTCAGGACCTTAACAATGTGGTCAGTCTCAGCTTGCTTCGTTTTGAAATCCACCAAATATTTAATGGTAGTCTTGAGTACTGCTATGGATTGTGTTGTTTGCTTCCTCAACATGTCAACTTCATATCTAAGTGCAGAAGCAGAATCTCTTTCTACCACTAGTTTAGCCTCTAGAGCATCAACAGTTGGCAATTGCACGATTGGGCCCATGCCACTGCTGTGGGATGATACAACGTCCATGGGGACCTCGCTCTTTGATCTTGGGCTAACCTGTTTTGCCATTAAAGTTCCGATTGGATTCAGAAAATTTGAAGTTAGCAAAACATCTCAACTGGGAGTTATAACAGCAAACCAGTCAAACAAACAAGGAATTAAAGAGTTTCAATTCGATGCTGAAAAGTAGTTATTAACATCATTGTAACCCCTTGTTGCAGCAGCAAAGCAGTTAAACAAACAAGTAGCTATTTAAGTTTAGGCAAACAGGTAATTCTTAACAGTAAGTATCAAACACATAGATAGGCGCAGTCTATAATAGGACTAACAGGATGTGGCATTATGTAATCAATAGCAAACTAAATTAAGCCAAGCAACGTAATTGAACAATTTTGCAATAAGTGGCTAACTAAAATTCCGAGAAGCAAGTAACTGAACTTACGCTAGTTCTTCGTACAGGCACACTGCTGTCGGATCACGGGTTCCGGAAAAACCCTCAAGGTTCGAACACTGGGGTGCGCGTGAAGATTTCCTCCCTACCGATCCACGTCCTAACTGGCTAAGATCATAAGAACGAACTAGATGAACTCAAAACACAGGGGACACAAGATTTATACTGGTTCGGGCCACTGTTGTGGTGTAATACCCTACTCCAGTGTGTGGTGGTGGATTGCCTCTTGGGCTGATGATGAACAATACAGGGGGAAGAACAGCCTCCTGAGGCTGAGGTGTTCTTGTGCATGGCGAACTTGTGTGTGTGTTCGATCAACTAAGGCTTGCCTCTGTTCGACCTTGCTCCTACTGTGGTGGCTAGTCCTATTTATGGAGGCCCTGGTCCTCTCCCCAAATATTGAGCGGGAAGGGAGCCAACAACGGCCAATTTGAAAGGGGACAACTAGTACAGCTTATCCTGACAAAAGTAGTCTTCGCCTGCAAAAGGCTCTGGTGGTGACGCCGCCTTGGGCTCCATGGTGACCTCCATCTTGCCGTCCTGCTGGTCTTGGTATCATTGCACTGATATGGAAACCTTTGCTTGATGCCTCGGTACTCCGCGCCTGCGCTTGCCCCTTTAGCACCAAAGAGGAAACGAGGACGCTGCGTGCGTTGGCGGCCGCCTGGTCTCGATCGTCATGGCTCACGTCACGAGAACCTCGCGAGGTTTGCCCTGCCTTGATCTCTCAGCCCCTCGCGAGCCAGCCTGGCAAGGACGCTCCTGAGGAGGTCTTCTGTCGTCCGCCTCGCGAGGCTTGGCCCCTCGCGAGGGTCTTGAATGCCTTATCGATGAAGATGGGCCTTACAAGCCTGCTGGCAGAGCCACGCCGTGGGCCGCAGGCAGGCAAGTCTGGGGACCCCCGTTCCCAGAACGCCGACAGTAGCCCCCGGGCCCAAGGCGCGCTCGGGCTTGGCTTCGAGGCGAAGCCAAAGGTCAAGTGCGGAGCGCTGCGGGCCCCAAAAGCCTGCGGCCTCGGTCGACGCATGGCGGTTGATTGGACGTGGGCGTCTCCGCTTTCCCATGCTGCCTCGGCAACTGCTCGACCTGACAAAAGGCTGGCGCGGACAACGCTTGCCTTCACTGTTCCCCTTCGCCTTGCTCCAGATCCCCTTTCTCACTCCTCGCTGCCGAAACCTCCAGATCTACTCCAACCTTGCTCCGCATCTACGACCAATGGCGCCGCGCAAGGTCAAGTCCTCCTCGGCGCCGGCTTGGTACGAGCCAGCTCTTGATGCGCCCAACATCACGGAGAAGAGCCTAGCCGCCATGCGCTTCCTGACGGCGGGGGAGAGCAACGAGAGGGGGAAGACAGAGCTCCGGCTTGCCTGCAACGCGTCGGAGCCTGAGGGAAGCACCTTCTTCCCCTTCTTCACGAGTAGCATCGTCGCCGGGTTGGTTCCCCCCTTCTCTGACTTCTTCTATGAGGTCCTCGACCACTTCGGGCTGCAGGCGCTGCATCTTCATCCCAACTCCATCCTTCTCCTACCATCTTCGCTTACTATTGCGAGGCGTATCTGGGCGTGATGCCATCCGTGGCTCTTCTGTGCCACTTCTTCTTCCTTCACGTCTGCGAGGGCCACGTCTCCGGGTGCGCCAATTTCATCGCATCCGGCAAGGCCAACTCGATCTCGAACACCGGGAAGAAGGTCGACAACCTCTGGGCCAAATGGGTCATGATGGGCGCCAAGTGCGTCCACCCGCGCTTGGCATTTCCGACAGAGGCGCCCCAGTCTGATAAGGTGTGCTCCCGTGCAGAGCTCACTGACGAGCGAGTGTCGTCGGTGTTGGAGCAGATGAAGACCGACTTGAAGCCGGGAAACGCGAAGGCGGCCAAGGTGACGGGGGCCATGCTCCTGAGGGAATTCTTGATGCTGCGTGTTTCTCCACTTCAGGCGCGTGCGCGCCCTTTGTGGAGGCATGGAGATGAAGGAGACAAGGTTCGCCTGAGGCCGAAGGCCCTTCCTGACGATGAGCTGACTGCTGTCCTGTGCCTTTTGGTTGGGGACAACCAGGAGTACCCGCCGAGTGCCTTCGTTCCTTTGTTCCACCGCAAGGGCTGGGAGCCAATCGTGGCCTCCGGGCAGACCTTTGACGTGCACGGGCTGGAGCCGCCCACGCCCTCTAGAGGTCCTGCGGCGCCGAAGCCGGTGGAGCTATCTTCTGACGAGTCCCGTGGGGAGGAAGAAGAGGAGGTGGACTCGGAGGCGACCCCCGAGGAAATGGGGGAGACTCCTCCCTTGAGTAAGGCCGACATCCTCCCCGCCCTGCCAGACGACGCCGAGATCAACGCCCGCCGGGAGGAGGGGGAGCTGCCCCTCATCCCGACAAGGGGCAGATCGTCGCTGGTCTCTCGAGATGCCGCCTCTGCCTTGACACCGCCTGGAGCCTCCTCCGGCTCCTCCACTACGCCGTCTTCTGCTCCCGGAGCCCGTGTGCCCTCTCCTCAGGCTCCGAAGCTTTCGGGTTTCGGGCTCCCCAAGCGGAAGGTGGACTATGTTGCGGTGGACCAGTAAGTGCTTCGACCTTCGTCGTGTTCCTGCTTGTGCTTGCCATTTTATGACGTTCGCCCTTGGTTGATCAGGCTGATGTCTTCAGCGAAGAAAAGGAAGGAGGATGCTGCGGTCGTCCCACCTTCTGCGGAGAAAAGAGGCGACATCACTCGCATCTCCCCGGCCCGGTCGCCCTCGCGAGGCCAAGAGGAGCATCGTCGGGAGGAGTCAGCCCCCGTGGCCCCGCTGGCTCCGGAAGTGCCGGTGCCCGGCTCGGCTGATGAGGCCCCAAAGGCTCTGGAGCCCTTGATCTCCCATGCTCTGGTAACGATGTCGCCTCCTCCTCCTGCTGCGCCTCTGGCCCCAAATTCTTCTGCTTCCTCCACCGTCTTGGAGCGTGTCCTTTCGGAGATGGCCCAGCTGTGGGAAGACCTCCTGGGTGCGGACCCGCGCCTGGTAGCCGGTCGCCTGAAGCTGGCCTCCGGCTGGCTTCACTCCGACTCGGCAGTTCGAGCGACACTGAACCAGGCCGCGACGGCCTCTGAGGAGGAGAAGTGGGCCACCGCACAAGCTGTGGCCGATCATGAGGCGGCACTGAAGGACGCCAAGGCCGCTCGTGACTGCTGCCGGGTGCTGGAGGAGGAGGTGAAGAGTCTGCGTGACCAGCACGCCGAAGAAACCCGTGGCCACCAGGCGAAGGAGGAGGAGATGAGGGCCCGGGAGGACGCCGTCAAGGACCGCGACGCCGAGCTGGGGGAGTTGGCGAAGGTGCAGGCCGCGGAGCGCGACCGGCTAGAGGAGCTAGAGCGGAGGGTGAAGGCGAAGGAGGTCGACCTTGACGTCAAGGCGAAGGTCCTGGCCGAAGACCGCGAGGCCTTCACGCTTCTCGAGAAGAGGTCTCGCGTGGCGCTGAAGGCGCTCTACGAGAAGGGCTTGGAGAGGCCACTGTCCACCGACAAGGACGGCCCCGCCAAGCTTCTTCCCTACTTGGTTGACGCGCTTGAGGTGGTCGTGGCCGGCATCGGCCCCATGGCAGAGGACGAGGCACGCGTCCTTTCCTCGGCCGCGCTTACGCGGGTCTTCAGCCACCTTTACCTTCGCGATCCCACCGCCCGCCTTGACGAGCTGCTGGAGCCTGTAGATGAGGAGTGTTGTGCGGCTGCTGCCGCCGCCGTGAAGGGCCAGGTGGAGACCCTGCCGAAGAAGTTCCGCGGCTTCGCTCTTGCACCTTTGGCTGACGGTGCAGGTGAAGGCGATGCTACCAAGGAAGGAGCACCTCTTGTGGGTGATGCGGTGTCCAGGGGTGACCTGCGGCTGCTTTCCTGTTTCATTCCTGCAGTATGCATCAGGCCTCGTGGAGGCCTTAAACTTTCATTTGATATTGTGAGAACAATATGTCTTGTAATATTTGCTTCGAGATGTTGCGATTTTTCTTCCTATTTGCTTCGTGTTCTGCGTCTGCAGAGCCCGGCCCCGCGCATACCTCAACCGCCGTTGGGCCGACCGGAGACCAGGACGGACCAAGGAGTGAGGGGCTACGTGACCAGTTAGGATCCTGAGTCGCGATGCTCAGGAGTCCCCCTTGACGCGCAAATAACTTATAGGGAGAATACGTGAGGATAGGTTAATGTTCTACGTCGGCAGGGCCCGGCCCCGCGCATACCTCAACCGCCGTTGAGCCGACCGGAGACCCGGACGGACCAAGGAGTGAGGGGCTACGTGACCAGTTAGGCTCCTGAGTCGCGATGCTCAGGAGTCCCCCTTGACGTGCAAACAATCTCCATACCTTTGCCCTTGCCGAGGCCCGGCTCGGGAGGGGCGCGCGACGACCAGGTCCGGGAGACCTGGTTGGGTGGCGTACGCTTGGGCGTGACCCGAGCGCAGCCCCCGTGCCCAGCCCCCTCGCGCGGCTCTCCCGAGGGGAGGCGTTGCGGTGAGGCCGGACACTGAGCTCTGGGGCTCCCTGAGGTTGGTACGGCTGTGAGGCCATCCTCAGTTGTTTATCACCAGCGTGGAGCATAGTGCTTCCGCTTGTGCTCGGGCATAGCCGCTCCTCGGCAGTGTCGACGGCCAACGCGGAGCATGGTGCTTCCACTTGTGCGTGGGAGGGGGGCTCCCTCTGCGGAGAGCCCCCGGGGCGTGTACAGCCCTGCCCTGACACGTGGCTTGCACGGCAGGGCTAGACGAGGTGTATCTGGGCACTCGTGGGCCAGCGCAGGACTCACGAGGCCCTACCTCAAGGCGGGTTGCGCCTGGTCTTGGTTCTTGTTTGCTGTGCTGATCCTGCGAGGTGGTCAGACAACCTGCGCCGAACGAATCTCCTGAGGTTATCGCGTGAGAAAGCCAAGCAGCAACGGCCCCAGGAGGTGACGTGAACGGGGCCGGCCCGCCAGACAAAGCTCAGCCGTTCGATTTATCGACGTTGCAGGGACGGGCCCGAGCACAGACGCCGTGCTCAACTTACTCACGCGAAGGGTCCTGAAGAAAGACGGCCAGCGTGCGGCTCCCATGATGGGTGGCGATCGAGCAGGTAATAGCCATAGATAGGTTAAGCATGAAAGCAGCAGGTTTAAGTAAACGCAAGGGAGATACACGCCACTGGGTCTGGCCCGAGCGGCTTGGGGATGATGCAGCCCGAGGGGCGCCACCAACAAGGTAAGCTAAAGACATAAAAGGGATGCATGCCACAGGGACGGACCCACATAGCCTGGGAATGATGTAGTCGTGAGGGCGCTCCCAGCTAAATAAACATGGAAAATGTCACCTGGTTCTGTTGATGAAGGGGTGTTGGGGCAGCTGAAGGTACGCGGCGAAGGGATTGCTCCTCACGAGCCACCGGGGCCCTGAGCCTCGGGAGGCTCTGGGGGCTCAGGTGGTTCCCTGAGGACCGTCTCCATTTCCACCAGCATGGCATGGTGCCTGGCTTCCTGAGCCGCCAGGGCGCTCCGCAGGTTGTGCTGATAGGCGACTACCACGCTCGGCAGGCCAAAGGGCATGCGAACGTAGCTGTGCGGTGGACCCTCGCAGCGGCCCACGCGCGAAGGCCAGAAGAGCTCCTGAGATGCGGCCCTGTTGAGCCCTGGGACGTCGATGCAGACACGCAGCCCGGCATCCTCGCCTGGATGGGAGATGTGCCTCATGAGCGGTGGTCGCCGCGCATGGCCCTTGCGTCTTGTAATTCCTGGGTGGTCTTGGTGATGAACTCCTGAATGGTGGGCGCTCCTTGCCCTGTGTCCTCCTGAGAGAAACGTGTCATGAAGCACGCCTCCAAGTGGTGCCCAAGCGCCTCCCTCGTCATGTTGGCAAAGTCTGAGGCCCTCCAGAAGAGAGCCCCCGAGCCCTGCCCGAGAGGGGCGCTAGGTGCGCCTTCCTATGCGATGGAGGGAGGCACCCCAGGTGAGGGCGCCGATCCTAACGAGGCACCGCTCGCCTGAGACCTTGCGTGGTGCAGCTGCTTCTTCTTGGGGGTGGCCTCAGGAGGGCGCTCACACTTGTTGTCGGGGTTGTCGATTGCTGCAGCTTGAAAGGCATGCTCGAGGGAGCACACCGCGTCTCTTTCTTCACACGAGACCGTGATGATTCTGCGGCGTCCCGGCATCGTGAGGACATTGTAGCCATGATGAGTCACCGCCATGAACTTGGCCAAGGCTGGATACCCGAGGATGGCATTGTACGGCAGACGGATGCGCGCGATGTCGAAGTCAATGAGCTCAGTGCGGTAGTTTTTGCGTTCTCCAAAGGTGACAGGGAGGCAGACCTGCCCTATCGGTGTGGTAGAACCATCGGTCACTCCTGAGAAAGGCTTGGTAGGCTGAAGCTGGTCATATGGCACTTGGAGGTTGTCGAACGTGTCGACGGACAGGACGTTGAGCCCTGCGCCGCCGTTGATGAGGGTCTTGGTAACTTGCATGTTGCTGATGACTGGTGAACAAAGCATCAGGAGGGCGCCAGCGGTAGCTGCGCACTTGAGCTGATCTTCCGAATTGAACGTGATGGGGCACTGGGACAATCTAAGCGGGCGTGTGGCCTCGAGCTTGGGGAGGACTGCATTCACTTCATGAGCAAACTGTTTGAAGATACGCTACGAGGCTGGGGCCTGAGCTCCGCCTAAGATGCAGGCGATAGCATGCGGCTCTCGGAAGCCCTCAGCCCCCTCGTCTTGATGGTGGTCATCATTCCTTCTTCGCAGTGGCGGCAGCGGAGGGAGAATGGCGTTGCCATGAGGATGATCCTCACGAGGTTGATCCCTCCAGGCGCCCTCGCGAGGCTGATCTTGCCAGCGGTCCTCACGAGGCCGGTCACGCCACTCCTGGCGAGGGCCACGGTCGTCCCAGCGTCCGCCACCATGTCCTCCTCCTCCTCGGTCGTAGCCCCGGTCGCCGCGCTCAGGGCGTCGACCGAAGCGCCCTTCTCGACTGGCTCTGAGCTCTTGACAGTCGCTGGTGTTGTGGGTATTCAGGTTGTGGAAGGCGCAGAACGGTCGGCTGCCCTTGGATGACTCGGGCTGGTCTCTGCCGCGCTTGGTGTCCGGTTCCGCCGCGAGCACGACTGCTCCCTTTTGCTTCACGTCCTTGGCCTTGGCTTTCTTCTCCTCCGGGTCTGCAGCCGGGAGCTCGAAGAGGGAGAGGCGCCCCTCCTCAGCTCTTGCACACTTGGTCGCCACGTTGAACAACTCCAGAGACGTGCACAGCTCCTCGTGGATAGCGAGCTCTTCCTTCATCTTGACGTCGCGGACGCCATCAGAGAACGCGGAGATGATGGCCTCGTCCGTCACCTTGGGGATCTTGAGGCGGACATTGTTGAAGCGCTGGATGTACTTCTGGAGGGTCTCTCCTGGTTGTTGCTTGACGTGGCGCAGGTCACCCACGGCCGGCGGGCGGTCGCGAGTGCCCTGGAAGTTGGCAACGAAACGGTTGCGCTTCTCATCCCAGGAGGAGATCGAGCCTGGGGGCAGGTTCAGGAGCCAGGAGCGGGCGCCATCCTTGACAGCCATGGGAAACCAATTCACCATGACTTTCTTGTCGCCGTTGGCCGCTTCGATGCTCAGCTCGTAGAGCTGCAAGAACTCCGCGGGGTCGGGGGTGTCGTCGTAGCGAGGAGGCAGATCTGGCTTGAAATTGTCGGGCCAGGCGACGCTACGCAGCTCGGGAGTGAAGGCGCGGCAGCCGGCCGTGGTCACCAGGACCCACCTTGGAGGTGGAGCTTGGTCTTGATGGGGTCCGCGCACAACCGCTGCAGACAGCGCGCGGTCTTGCCGCATCAAACGGTCCTGGCGCGGCGGTGCGAGGAGTGGCGGAGCGTTTTCTTGCGGCGGAGGGGCTTCTGGACAGCTTCTCTCTTCACGCGCGGGTGCCGGACGCGGTGGGTCGCGCCGCGGAGCCGCGCGCCTTGGCGCCAAGGCGCCGTCTTGATGCAGAGGTGGTGGAGGTGCTCCGTGAGCCACGTCGCCCGTGGCTGGCGGAGGGCGAGGAAGAGAGAGGGACGGCGCAGGGGAGCCCTCTGCGGCACGGACGAGCTCGGCGATGCGGTCGAGCCAGTCCTCGTAGAGGTCGTCGACTGGGCGGTAGCGCAGGAGCTCGGGTGCCATGAGGAGCGCGGCTCGCGCGTCCATGGGAGCACGACATGCATGGGACGGAGAACCGGCCGAGGTCCGCAATAGAGTGGCGGTGCGGCCGTCCCGCCGCACCGAGGGGTGCAGCGAGGATGCTTGCCGCTCGTTCCCCGCCGGGCCGGTGGCGGCGTTGGCGGCAGGCGACGGGGAACGACAAGGTGGCCCGCCGACGGGACCCGTCTGAGCGACGCGGGTGGCAAGGGTAGCCCGACGCTCAGCACGAGCGCGGCGAGCTTCCACCATGGAGAAGACGGAGCAACTGGATGCGGTGCGACGGAAAGGAAGCTTCGGCGCAGCCCTACCTGGCGCGCCAAATGTCGGATCACGGGTTCCGGCAAAACCCTCAAGGTTCGAACACTGGGGTGCGCGCGAAGATTTCCTCCCTACCGATCCACGTCCTAACTGGCTAAGATCTTAAGAACGAACTAGACGAACTCACAACACAAGGGACACAAGATTTATACTGGTTCGGTCGACCGTTGTGGTGTAATACCCTACTCCAGTGTGTGGTGGTGGATTGCCTCTTGGGCTGATGATGAACAATACAGGGGGAAGAACAGCCTCCTGAGGTTGAGGTGTTCTTGTGCTTGGCGAACTTGTGTGTGTGTTCGATCAGCTAAGGCTTGCCTCTGTTCGACCTTGCTCCTACTATGGTGGCTAGTCCTATTTATAGAGGCCCTGGTCCTCTCCCCAAATATTGAGCAGGAAGGGAGCCAACAGCGGCCAATTTGAAAGGGGACAGCTAGTACAGCTTATCCTGACAAAAGTAGTCTTCGCCTGCAAAAGGCTCTGGTGGTGACGCCGCCTTGGGCTCCATGGTGACCTCCGTCTTGCCGTCCTGCTAGTCTTGGTCTCGTTGCACTGATATGGAAACCTTTGCTTGATGACTCGGTACTCCGCGCCTGCGCTTGCCCCTTTAGCACCAAAGAGGAAACGAGGACGCTGCGCGTGCTGGCGCCCGCCTGGCCTCGATCGTCATGGCTCACGTCACGAGAACCTCGCGAGGTTCGCCCTGCCTTGATCTCTCCGCCCCTCGCGAGCCAGCCTGGCAAGGCCGCTCCTGAGGAGGTCTTGTGTCGTCCTCCTCGCGAGGCTTGGCCCCTCGCGAGGGTCTTGAATGCCTTTACGATGAAGATGGGCCTTACAAGCCTGCTAGCAGAGCCACGCCGTGGGCCGCAGGCAAGCAAGTCTGGGGACCCCCGTTCCCAGAACGCCGAAAACTGCAACTTCTTTTTCGCTTACAAGGTTGTACGAAGGAGTCCATGGCATCAATTGCTTGGATACGCATTCCCAATACTTCTTTCTTCCCACACTGCATTGGTAAGTCGAATGGTTAATCTGGTAAGATGGTGCGTCCTTGATATGTTATATGAGGACGTGTAGTCAGACTAGTTGTAGCCACAAACATCACACTGGCTTTTACTGTATATTTCATGTGATTACTTTTGGCATATCGAGATCTAAGCAATCTACAATTGGATGAAAAGACTGGCATCCTTCACATTATTGGCGAACTCAGTTCATAGAAACAAGCAATTCAACCATTCTGTGGGTAAATCAAAAGCGCCACTGGAATATTTTTCACTACCCCTATCATACACGCAAAAAGGGGCGACGCCACCATAGGGGCTGGTATGGGCGGCCGCCTCGGGTGGCTCGAAAGTGTGCACCTAGTTTGAGTCGTCCAGGTTGGTCCAGGCTAGTTTTGTTCGTCCCAACGCATGAGCAGGCAATGTAAAAAAATGAATAAAAATGTTTCAATTTGGATAGGCCAATAACATAAGTGCAAGGCAGGCCCTATAGCAGGCTCGCGGCCCAAACGAGCGCCTCCCATATCGATCGACAGCAGGAAAAATCCCAATTCATCCGCTCCAGCCTCCAGTCTGGTTCGCTCCTAACCTAGCCGCCGCTGGACAGACCGACACAGCACTTGCTCGCACCCTCGTTGGAGGGCGGTCGCCGGGCTTCAAGCGAACGGAAAGGCAAGAAGATGAAGATCCAACCCTGGGTGTAGCCTGCATGGGAGGCAGCGGCGGCAGCACGGGCATGGCATCGAGCTTGCGCAAACGGACAGTCGCAGCTTGCAAGAGTAGCATGCGCAACAAGCAGGTACATCACATCCCTGATTATATCTAATTCAACTCTTCAATTTCTGGCCAATAGTTAAACCTGACGGTGTTGTAAAACTGCTTGTATGTAGGGAATCTATGAGAAAATGAAACCAATTTCTACTTATTTTATAACTCCCCCAATCAATACTGAACTGACTGAATCTGATGAATCTAATCAAGTTTCCGGTGCAAACATCCAAGCTCATGTTGTTCTTGAGCCTGAAGTGTCTAATGAACAGACTGGTAATGAAGGATTTGATGCAAACATTTTACATGCTCCTGGTGATGAACATATAGTGTCTAATGAGGCATCTAATGCAAGCATTTTGCAAGCTCCCATTGAAGGATTTAGTGTCTAATGATGATCTGCTATGTTGAGAGAGACATAGAGATTTGCAGGCATTGATGACAAGCAAATTATAGTGCATTTTCATGGCTTGAGGAAACGTCGAGGCCATCTACCAGAAAGTCCCCGTATCATGACAACGTAGCATAAATACTTTTCTAATCTGTTGTTTGAAACTATTGGCATACTTGTGCAGGATAGATATATTGATATGCAGTTTGCGCACTGGTTATAGGTGCAATTACACTTCGATATTTTCAGCCAGAGAACGAATAATTCAAGCAGGTACAGACCATGTTTGTAGTCCTTGTACACCATGTTGCATTTTGTGTTTTTTGGTGCTTGCATCATTTAGTGTTTATAATCTGAACTACTTTGGATCATTAGCTGGTTTTCAAAGTGCATGTAGCTTCACATTTCTCAAGTTATGTTGATTTCCGGAGTGCAAGTGCCTTCGTATTTTTTAAGTTAAATGTTCGCCCCTGGTAACTTGAATTCGTGGATCCGCCACTGCACACAAATCATACACGAATGCCAGTACGAATTAAATGAAATGCAGGGACTTACGCTAGCTCGTTGTACAGGCTCACTGCAGCTCTGCTTGCGCTTGGGATGTTCCATGTACAAGTCCATGTTACCACTTGCTTGGATGTGCAGGCCTTGTGCTCCTTGCATCCCCCTCTGCATTTTTGACACGGCGAATGGCTGATCAAATAAGAGGAATCGACCTTGCTGTTGTACCGGAGGACAGATACTTACAAGGTTATACGGGTGTGCAGGATGTGTACCAGATCCCGTAGCGCCGTCATGCTTCGCTAAAAAATGGATTTGCTTGTTTCAGATGATATCTCCAGAAGAAATAAGAGTTAAAGTCAGAGTTGGATAGGCGTGTAAGCTAAGAGAGCAGTGAAAGGATATCCAAACATCGTCGGAACAGTGCACAAGGGAGTGATGTGTGGATACCTAGTTCGGGCCGGCGTTTGGGCATGCTCGCCTAGCTAGAGTGCGGGTCACTTCAGAGCCGTTGAGGGTGATGCGCTGGCGTTGGCTGGCCGCGCACGGATGCAGATCTTGAGTGGCAGCGGAGCGCTACGATGCGGTGGACGAGACCGTTGGTGAAGCCCCAGCGGCCTCGGGGGGCGGAGGCGCGACGATGTGCTCGGTGAAGTAGCCCCGGTGAGCTGGGAGACGGCGTCGGTGAAGCGCACCTGATGCGGTGGAAGTCGGTGTCTGTGAGGCACGTCGGTTGCGGCGGCCGACGTTGTCGGTGGACCACCCGGTGCGGTGGACGAGGGCGTAGATGAGGTAGCTCCGGTGCGGTGGTGAAGCGCGACCGTCGTCTTCGTCGTCGTCGTCCGGCACAGAGGTGGGGAAAGAGACGAGACGAGGGGCGATTCGAACTTTGCTTGGGTTGGCGGCGAATTAGGGATTTGAGCAATCTGGGCGCGGAAGGGGACGGTGGAGAAGGGAGATTTTGCAGGGCTGGAATTGGGGCCGCCAGATATTTCAATCCGAAACATGGAAGCGCGAACTTATTTTGTCGTCGTCCTTTTTTGGGGGGAGGGGAGGGAGGGAGGGGGTGGGTGGCTGGGTGCTAAGCGTCCGTCCGACACACGCGACCACCACGACATGACCCTGGTCTTCCTGGTGCGCCTACATTTGAGAATGCAAACGAATCTTCTTTCATTTGCAAACGAATCTGTATGTATTACCATGCCCGTGTTTTCCTTGCAATAATTAGTCATTCGAAACGAGATACTATAAATTAATTAATGAGGAGTTATTTGAAAAAAAATCGAAACGGTATCCACGCTAACGTGGATTAGAGTGTGTGTCACATAATTAGTTATTTGAATTAGAGTGTGTGTCACATAGCGATCTCCAATTCTAACGTGGATTTCGCATTTCACTGTATCCACGCTACTTTTTTAATACAAATTCATATGTATATGATGAACACCATGGTAGTGAGAAAACTTTTGGATGGATTCAAACATATGACCTACAAAATAGCACAACAAATCGAGTCAATGTCAACTTTTCGAAACCTAGTATGGCACGAATTCGAAATAATTACCCATATGCATGGTCCTCAGTTCAAATCTTACAATGTACACCGAATTGAAACATCGATATTAAGTCTCGTACTATCTACATTCAAATGTTGTTTTTAGCCCCCCCCCCCCCGCACACACGCTACATACTTCCTGTATCGGTCAATCTTCCTCTCCTAACCACCTTAGGAAGCTATCGGTTTCCAACACACATCCATTCTTTCTCTCCATGTTTCGATCTCTAACTCTCTCAACTACACAACCCCCTTTTTCCACTCTGTTACGAAATGTATTTACCTCACACACCCGCCATTGCACCCCATGCCGAGCTCTCTCTCTCTCCCTCTCCCTCTCACCCTCTCGCGCTAAATACATGCATTGCCTATCTAGCCCCCCAACCTCTCGTGCGCACGCACGCACGTTGTCTATCTAGGTCACTCCCTCGAGACTGTCTCACTCTTTCTTCCGCACGGCGGGCCACACTCGCTCAATCTCGCTCTCTTTATCTGAGTCTCGTTTAACCTCGTTTTCTTTCACACACAAATGATATATCTCCCTGTTCGGGCCTCGATCGACACACTCTATACTCTCTCACGCAGATTGTCTATCTAGGTCAGTCCATCGAAGCCGCCCCCACTCTTTCGACCTCATGGCGGGCCACGCTCTCTCTCTCTCTCTCCCTCTCTCTCTCCCTCTCTCTCTCTCTCTCTCTCTTTGTATGTCTCGATTGACCTCGCTCTTTCTCGGACAAAAACAATATATCACCATGTTTGAGCCCAATTCGACTTATTCACATTGTATACTCTCTCACGCACATTGTCTATCTAGGTCACTCTCTCCAACCCGTCTCACTCTTTCGATCGCACGACGACCCTATGTGATCGATTGACCTTGCTTCCTCCCACGCACAAAATATATCTACACGTCTGTGACTGGATCATCTCTCAAGCTCTATCTTACAGCCCTCACCCTTGCCAAAAGCTCAATCGGACAATATCTCTCCAGAGCATATATATTTGTTCAATGAATGTCGGACCACACTCACTTTGTCTCTCTATCTATATGTCTCTCGATTGACCTCGCTTTCTCACGCCGTATCTTCCACACATTGAAGCTACCTCTCCATCCCTCGCAAAGCCGGAGCTATTTACATTGCGAGGGGCACTCCAACCTTGGATTAATTTGTGTAGGCATTTATTCCGGTCGGTTTAGATTATATTTTCGTAGCATTCGGCCCACAACTACTCGAAACACCGTTGCAACCCCCGCAACTCCCCTAGTTGATTTCCCTCTGGCTCGGTCATCGCTCTCTCGCACGTCCTTTCTCGCCTTCAACGTCGCACCATGGTATTATTGCAAAAAACTCTGTTGTTCTCTTTAATTATTATAAATAAGCTACAAAACTACACACCGATAGTCCACTTGGAATGGAACAAATTTCGACCCACAAATTAAAGTGCTACAAACTACACACCGAGGGGCCCACATGTCATGAAACAAATTTGGACCCATATACAAATTAAAAAATAAAGGACGAGGATCGAACATGCGACCAGGGCCTTCAAGCCGCACGTCAATAGGCAACATACGTAGAACAACAATGTTTGTTGTACCTCCCTTTGTTCACATAATGTTTTTATATTACCACAGCCTATTTAATTGATAACATGTAATATTATTTTTAGTACTATTCGCCTTCACTTACTGGTGGGTTCCATGTGTGCTCTCTCTCTCTCCTCCCCTTCTGCGTTTAGACGCACGGGCAAACACGAAGAACTCGCGGGCGATGTTGCCGTTGACCATATCTGGACGCGTTCACAAGTTACGGCACCAGTTTCACGTGCTAGCAGCACTAGTCAGTGTGTACGTGCAATGCACGTTAATTTGGAAGTATATTAAGTGCATGCGGATATTAAGTAGGATATTATTTGCGTGTTATTATGTGATTAGCACTATTTTTGGCATGAAATTAACTGCACGCTAAACGTGTTGAGCGCTCGACATTGAAGCAGTCTAGGTCGTTGGATGACAAGGAATACATGTGGCTTGATGACGTTTTATATTTAATTTGATACGGCTCTAGCAGAACATTCAATCGATCAAACCATAGATTTCGTTCAGTCTGACTCCGACTTTAAATTATACGACGATCGATCTAAAATAAACGGAAATGATAAACGTTCGGATTTTAAGCATGGCAATCCGAACGTTTTTCATGGCAAATTTCGATTACGCGGTGGCGGCGGGGGCGTCTTGCGGTGGGAAGCGGCTCCTCTGCCGTGCTCTGTGTATCGTCGGGCCACTGAACGACGGCGATGGCGGCGCCTTGCGCCGTTGTTGGCGTACTCCTGGACGTTGGCCTAGCTTCAAGGAAGGCCAAAATGTTCTGGACTTCGGAGCGAGTCAACTGGCGGGAGGAGGCGACTAGCGTTGGTGCAAGGAAGCGGTCGACGGCGGCCATCCATGCCGCTGAGGGGGGCACTGGCACCCGCGCGGGGACAGGTGTTGTCAACGGCGCGGCGGAGACATTCGTGTGCACGGGCACCGGCACGGGCGCGCACGTGAGTGCACGCGCAGGCGCATGCGCTGGCAGGTGCACGGGCACCGGCACGGGCGTGCGCGTTAGTGCATGCGCAGGCGCATGCGCTGGCAGGTGCACGGGCACGTGAAACTTGGCGGGGACCTCGTGGAACCCCGTGGCATCAAGCTCGGCGACAATGTGCGGCTCCCAGCCCATCAATGCCACGGGGATGGGCGCTGGCGCAGTCGGGGCGACGGGAGCCGGAACGGGAGCGGGGACAGGCGCGGCGTCTTCCCGCAAGGCCAGTTCAAGCTCGTCCCAAAGCGCCTTATGTTCTTGAGACTCCGGCTGGGTGTCTTCCTCAGGAAACTGGAAGACTAAGGGCAGACCATCGTGATGCGGCATGGCGTACGTTTAGGTCAGGCTGGTTGGAGGTAGACGACAGGAGAATCGGAGAGGAAGAGAGAAGATTGTAGCGATACCGGGTAGTGCGGGGTTGATTTTAAACTGCGGCGCCGGCGACATTAAAAGTGGGAGCAGTTGGGACGAAGGTGGGCGGCGGAGCCTGGTCAAAGGGCTCGCCTCCCGGTGAGCCTGCACAGCGGTCTGCTCGCACGCCTCCCTGTCAGCCGGCGCAGCGGTCTGCTCGCACGCCTCCCGTCGACTCACACGCTTGCTCGGACGGCACCTGCCGATGAGAAGCGGGACTCGTGGCGGCACGTAAACGCCCACGGTTTCAATAGTGAAAGCGTTCGCCTTAACGTGACAGGTCTTTGTTCCAAAATACCTTGGCTCTTCATTTGTGCAACTTGTCATAAGCAGCTTGTCTCAAATTGAAGAAAAAAATTACGAAGTAATATTTGTGCCATATCACGTGACCATGCTCAGTTTCAAGAATTTATGGTCACTTTTGGATTTTCTGAAATTTAAGATCCAGGATTCGAAACAATATCATAACCTGCATCATGCAATAAATTTTCAAGCCATACATCTGTCCTGTTGTATTTCTTAAGAAAGGATTTGGTCAAACATTTTGCTTAGTTAGACTTCAGACAAGTTATATATGCAGAGCAAAAGGATAATCCCTCCGTACCAGTGCATTGCCTGATATATTAACTCAAGTACTAGGCACGAACAAACGGGCTCAATTCTGTGCTCATCCTGGTGTAGTAGTAGTAGTACTAGGCAATGCAGTTGACGGGTGACCTTGGCGAGCGGCGACCGAGGGAATTGAACCGTGCTCGGCACGGTAGGTAACGTTGTCTAGTTACTAAAGCATCCCTCCGTTGTTCATCGGTAGTCATTATGGACCGGGGACATGAGGGGAATTTCCTAGGGCTGGAATTCTGGCCGCCAGATATTTCGACTCGAAACGCGGAGGCTCGACTGGTTGGGGTTGCCTAATGTGCGTACCACGCACGCCACCAGAAGGACACGAGCCCGGTTTTTTTATTTTTTATTTTTTAGGATCAACACGAGCCAAGGTCTGGCTGGTACGCCGTTGGGTCCTACCATTCGAGAATACGAAAGGAACCTTTTAAATTGCCGAACGAATCTATGTGTATTACAATGCCCGTATTTTCCTTGCAAATACTAATCTCAACGTGGTAATTGATTTATGACGAGTTGTTGAATTAGAGTGAGTTTGTGATATAGTGATCTCAACGTGGATTTCACATTTCATGGTATCCCTGGTAAGTTTTTCAATGCAAATTCAAATTTAAAAGATGAACAATATGGAGGTGAGAAAACTTTGTATGTATCAAGCATATGACCACACACACACACACACACACACACAGAGACACCCACACACGAACACAACAACAATCCAATAAGTATAGTGCATCTATTTTTCCAAACCATGCATGTATGACACGAATTCAAAAATACTCCTTCTGTTCCTAAATATTAGTCTTTTAGAGATTTCAACAAGCGACTACATACGGAGCAAAATGAGTGAATCTACACTCTAAAATATGTCTATATACATCCGTATGTGCCAGTCCACTTGAAATCTCTAAAAAGACTAATATTTAGGAACGAAGGGAGTAAAATGTAAGACATGCATGGTCCTCAATTCAATATTTAAAACGAACATGAAACTGAAACATGAATATTAAGTCTAGTACTACAGTACATGCAAATGTTGTGTTTAATTAGGCGGAGCTATGATTGTCGGGGGTCACCCCCTCGACCTTAGATAAAATTGTGAAGCTCTGTTTAGGGTTGTTTAGATTATATTTGTCCCCACCCTCCCAACCACCGATTGGTTGTGCACCCCCACCCCTCCTCCCCGGGAGAATATCATGTGCCCCCATACCTTAGATATGCCGATACGAGTTGCTTGGAGCTTGTAGATCTGAGATATAGCAGCTCACATGATGTCTTAATATTTTTACAGGAAACCTTGATGAGTTTGAGAATTGCACACAATTTGTACAAAAACTACTCAGATGCCCTTGGATCCCATATCCAACGACCTCGAAGCTCGTATCACCGTAGCATCTAAGATGAAGGAGGACATCATATTCTCCTGTATGTAAGAATATCATGTGCTACCACACCTTAGATGCTTTGGTGATACAAGCTCTTCGGAGCCGTTGGATTTGTGACCCAACACCTCCTCGGTGGTTCGAATGGTTTTTTGCAGAAAAGCCCCCAAAGAGTTCGGCCACTGCTTACAAGCACAAAGACTGCTCAGATGCCATTGGATCTCAGATCAAACGACCTCGAAGCTCGTATCACCGTAGCATCCAAGCTGCGAGAGCACCTTATGTTTTCTCGCACGGGAGAATATGAGGTGCTCCCGCACCGTAGATTCTATGGTGATACGAGTTCACGGAGATCTAACGGCCCACAGTAGGAGGTTTGAATGTTTTTGCAATATACGGCTGAGAGAGTTTGGGAATTGCGCAGAAAGTACAAGTACTACGCATGTGCCATCTGATCACTGATCATACGACCTAGATGCTCATATCACCGTAGCGGGTAATTAAGCTACGGGGAGCACCTAATATGAGCAACGGGCAGCCGTTGGATCCAAGATGCAGCGGCACACACGAGGCCTGAATGTTTTATTTGCAAAAAAACCTTTGGAGAGTTTGGAAATTGCGCATAATTACAAAGACTACTCCCAAGCCATTGGATCTCACTTCCAACGGTGTAAAAACTCGTATCACCATAGCATCTAAGCTGCGGGGTGGATGTGATATTCTATGCCGCTGTCATTTTTGTTCGTAAACTTGCAAAATACGTGTAACTTGTGCCGTTACTTGTCTAACCGCGCAAAGTGTTTGTTCAAAAAAACCATCCTACACTAAAATATCGGAACAACACACGGGGGTCCCACTTGTCATTAATCAAATTTGGACCTAAAACTAACAAATCTGAAAGACGAGATTCGAACTGGCAACCTGGACTACAAAGCGTAAGTCGATAGCCTGAAACAACAACGGTTGTTGGCTTTGTCCCATAACTTGATTTTATACAGTATTACGTTGAGTAGAGTAGAGGGAGTGCCTCGTCAACACGTGCATGACCGTTGACTCACTTACTGGTGGGTCCCAGGTCTGCGATCTCTCTCTTCTCTCCATCGTCTAACCTTTGCACGGGCACACACGAAGAGCGGCGCTAGCTTGCCATGGTGTTATTATAACTAAAAAAGCTTGGAAAATAGAAGAATCGCCTAGAACAAGAGACGGTGTGGCTGGTCGAGACGGAGCTAACCACACCTATCCTCCGTGCCATGTTAGCATGATGAAGCTGTGTGGCTAGTGGGGTGTTTTCGACCGACTGGCTGGGTCCCGAGGTCAAACCATAGGTACTACGTCTGATACAGTAAATTTTTACACGCACATTTTTCCTCCGTGCCGAGACATGGCACACCCTACCGCACGGTTTCGGGGTGCTCCCGGGTGGTGCACGCATATATTCTTCCTGACATGGGACGCCCTATCGCGCGTTTTCGGTAAATGAGTCATCAAATCACGAAAGACCACTTTTCCCGCCGAGTACATCAGTGAAGCACGGTGGCTAGCTAGTTCGGCTAGTTCGACCGATTAGCTAGGCCGCCCCCACATTTTTTTTCACCCCTGTTTTTATCTACTTGCCGGCAGGTAAATTTCAATATCCACCGCGGCGTTGCTCTGGTGTTTGAGTGCGGCAGGATTTTTAATTTTTTGATTGACGGGAGCAGGCGCGACAGGATTTTTAATTTTTTGATTGACGGGAGCAGGCGCGGCAGCAATTAGTCACGATGACTCCACCTATAAAACCCACTGCTTTCTGATGTGAGAAGTCGTCGACTGGTGTTTTACCATGGTGAAAACCAAAAGATTCCCCGCTCCTCGGCTGGCTCCCTCCGCCTTCCTGTAGATTGCATTGCCTTTCAGCCGTTTCACCCCCTGCATCACCAACGTCGTGCGCCTCGAGAAGCAAAGGGACTTCGGTGGTGTTTAGGCGCCCTCTGCATGGGCATGTCCATGTCTCAGCGCAACATGACTGTTAGATCAAACTCAGACGATGCAGATCAGCCACTGTAGCACAAAGCGTGTGGGTGTGTTTGGTTGCATTCTCATCTCAATATACTCCTCTGTCTAGGTGTGTAAGTCACCTTATGAAAACCAAATAATCCCAAAACACTTAGGCACGGTACATTAACTCCCTCTCCGTTTCTTGTTTTGTGACATATCAACCAATAAGAGACGTGGGCCGTGCATGCTTTCAATGACTTGAGACTAATAAACATGACATGCAGCGGTTAGTTCATTGCGTGCAATGCTATTAATTAGCAAAAAGACATTAAGTTTTCTTGTTTTCCTCTCCGCCTTGGTCGTAGTTGTTTCCTCTTCGTGTATTTGTGTTAACCTACTAGTGTGGACTCATCCACCCTTCATGCACTCTGCCAAACACCCAAAAGTGGGTCGAGAAGGGAACTTTTGCTCCCATCCCGTGCACCCTTCATACACCCTGCCTAAGACTATTCGTGGTTCATATTGTTCATGTTTCATGGAGTACTATAGCACCATACTCTCTGTGCGCTGTAAACCTAGTTCTGTTAACATTGATCTCACCGTTCATTCTCGACCGGATAGTCGAGAAAGCGGTACTATGTTACTACATTACTGTTCATATAGTTGACATGCCACAACATCATTTGTTGTCGTCATATCTTACTACACTAGCAACAA
Organism: Triticum aestivum; assembly: GCF_018294505.1. NCBI lineage: Eukaryota > Viridiplantae > Streptophyta > Magnoliopsida > Poales > Poaceae > Triticum > Triticum aestivum. The sequence continues at coordinate 285,971,286 of NC_057796.1, forward strand.
GATTATGTAGTACTGACGTATGAACCACTGCACATGCCTAGTAGTAGGAGCACTGTGTATGTTCAAGTGGCTGCCGTGTTTCGCACTCCTCCGTCGTAAGAGTGGAAACACTTGTTGTAATCATTTTTTTCTTCAGAAAAACAGTGGACATGCTCTACCGTGCGGATCCTCCTCTAGCCATGCTCTAAATTACTCACTTTCGCCGACGTGTGGGACAGCCAGCATCGGGGTCCACCAGCCATGCACTAAATTACTCCATAGTAGAGTGATGGTAGACTACCCCGATCGAAGCGCCGCAGTAATGCGCAATGAGCCGTCAAATCACAAAACCCCCTCCTTTCAAGCAGTAAGTTGGACGGACGAAGCAACCATCATTTCACTCTTCTCTCTCAGCTTCCTCTCTACCCAACCCTCGCTTCTCCCTCATCTTGTTCCTCATTTCTTCAAGAAAACCCCGACCTGCTTCTGCCATTGTTCTTCTCTCCCAAAGAAGGAAAGGTGAGCGCATCAATGGTGTTGATTCTGGCCAAGGCCCGGTCTTGCAACCCCGAGACTGATCCTATAACTCCCTCTCTTTTCTTCTTTTGGGTTTGTGATTATGGTTTCTTTTCTTTTATTTCTATTTGACAGTTTCTTGATGGACGCTGGAGCACCGGCCGAAGTGATGTCTATGGCTCTGGCCAAAACCGTCGAGGCTCATGGTACGAAGAAGCGCAAGCACCCCGCCGAGACTACCGCAGACAAGCTCAAAGCCATCGCCCTGTCCAAGCCCCCCTCTCCGGGATCCCTCATTAAGCAAGTCCAGGTAATATCTCTTCTTGACGATCTTTTTCTCGATCTTGATCGTGTTTTTTCATCTAACACGCAGTACTAGTACTAGTAGTACAACTTTCTGGGTGATCTTGCATGTGATTTTTGTGTGCCAAATGACGGTTCTAAATTCCTCTTTTGACCAAAACATGCGAGAGGTTGACACTGATTTCTTATAGATTACTTTCAACTACTCCCTCTGTCCCAAATTTCTTGTCTTAGATTTTTCTAGATACGGATGTATCTAATACTAAAATGTGACTTGATACATCCATATCTAGACAAATCTAAGACAAGAATTTTGGGACGGAGGGATTACTTTATGAACATCAATGCTACCTTTGAAGAGGGTATATTTGCCTCAGTAACTTATGTTATGGATATTGCAAGTAATCCCTCTGCTCTCATGCCTTTGAAGACATGTTCTAGTGTCTTTGTTCACTCATTTCTGTGCGTAGATGTAGTCATATATGGAGTGGAGGTAGTAATAAAATATGGTTTCTGTTTGAATTAGAACCATGTCCGCGGTGGAGATGAAGTTCTCAAAGTCATGACGTGTGAACTGGAAGACCTGAGGATGAGTTCTACTGCTAAACTATCCAGCTGTTGTGTCCTTGTCGCCACGTGTCCTGAACTAGTGTTTTCCTGTAGCATTGTTATCAGGCGTGTTCTCGAGGCTGTACTTCTTGACCACAACAATTTCCTGGCTGTGCCTTCGATTACGAAGGGTGTGGTTCTTGTAAAGCTTCCCAACAAATCTGATGCGACCTGTCTTCATGATCATGTTTATGAGTGGAAAGACCACTCTGTTAGGTTCTCCAAGGTTGACGAGATGGTGATGGTGCATGTAGACATCTCTCACGAAGTCCATGGCCTAGTCAGTTATGCGGGGTTCATCCCGTAGGTCGGTGGCAAGAAATAGTCTGTAGTAGAGTTTAATTAGTGAAACTTTGCTTGTCTGTAGTAAGTACTATTGTTCAGTACTTGATTTGTGTTTGTAAACCATGTATTGTTTATTAGTACTACCGCTTTTGGTGTGTGGTCAGTCCTGAGAACGGTCTATGTTAATGTCTGTCCACTCAATTCAGTCTGTATATTTTGAAGTATCCAAATCATCTTTTTTGTGAGGACGGTTTATCAATTATGGTTAGACTCCAATATCTGTATGCATTGCAGGGTTTATCGCACCCACCAGGATTTCCAGTCCTATGGATGTTCGGTCCATACGATTTGTCTTGACCTTTGGACTGTCCTGCTTGTGGGATTAGTCGGGGCCCCTACATGCCACCCGTAGTTGGACGATCAATCTTCTGTTTAGTACTTCAACATAGTGATTTCCTGGTAAGGATTCACTCGTGTCACATCAAGTAAATCTTATTGATTTACTGTCTAAATCTTATTGATTTAATGTCATGTTTTCTTTCTTTTCCTGCAATTTTACGATGCAGGTTTTGCCGTGTGACATTCATCACAGAATAAACCGTTTGGTTTGCTCTGCGATGGCTATTTTTGCAGGTTTCACTTCTTATGTCGTGTCAGTAACGAAGGCACTGTCCATCACTTATATTACTGGAAAAATTGGATCAGTCTGTTGTCTGAGTACAAGCTGAATCCCTATGATGAACTGTAGTTTGGTTTAACAAAAATGCCACAATTAGTCCTTCTCGCGTTTAAAAGAAATGAAGAAAAAAAACTAGATCACAGTCATGAAGCCTAGTCAAGTTAGAAAGCTGATCATAGCAGACCAGACACGATCGCCGCTGTCTCGCACATCAGTACCACCTTCAGCAACGGATCGAGCACCGGCAGTTGCTCTAGCACTAACAGCGGCAGCAGCTCAGTCTGATCTAGCTGAGGATTGGGCACCGACCGCGTCAGCGGATCAGGCTGATCTACCAGAGGATCGGGCATCGACACCAGCACCTGCTCCGACACCGGCACCAGCTCTATAAGGAGCACCATCTCTGGCAGCAGCAGCGGCTTCGGCACCTGCACCAACACTTGCACTTGCATCTGCTCCGGCCCGTGCAGTGGCAACCGAACGAGCAGTTGCACCGGCAATAGACTGGGCTGCAGTTCGCACTTCATATACCAAAGTCCTTACAAAACCCGACATGTCCACCTTCTTGGTAAGTGTTGGTGCAGGTGATGGTGCAGCCTTGGTAACTGTTTGGATATTGGATCATTGGCCGCCCAAGTGTTTCGTTCTTTTTTCTTTCCATGTTGTTTCGCATGATTCACTGTGTTGATCTAACTATTTGGGTATGTCTTCTTGTTTGCAAATAGAGAATTCCTAGAGCAACGAGGGAGTCGTTCAACAATCCGGGCGACAGCGGCCAAGTTTCTCTTACCATGCGCAGCCTTGGTGTGAATGAACCTGCTCAATATACCGTAAGTACAAAGGATGGTCGCATGATGATTGATGCTAAAGGATGGTCAAGGTTCTAATCTAAATCATATCTTGCGGTAGGGGATGATCTCAAAATCGAACTTTCTCGGCAAGGAGAGCTGTTCCAAATCAACTTTGATGTAATAATCTGGCATGGTGAAACCAGTGTCCTGTGTGTATAAGTAATACGACAGTATTATTTATCACATGGTATATCGTTGATAGAATTGCAACTCTCATTGCTGGTTAGGAACTGTCATTCGATTTCATTCCAACAGCTGCCGTGCTTTATTCAATTTTGTGTATTCGCCTTACGATAGCATCTAAAACCAGCGCCGTACAGATCGCTTGCAATATGAAAAGCGCTAAGGTAGAACACATGGGCCCGCAAACATTCAGGGTGGGCCTGCGGCCCAAATTCCAGAACTGTGAGCCTGTCTGAGTATTATATTCTCAGCTGAACCCCCATAATGCCCGTGCGTTGCACGTAACATCAAGATGCATTTGTATGAGTATTTTATCTTGTGAGAGAAAAGGATGAACGAGGGAAGGCCTTATTTGCAAATGTGGAGAGGTGTGTGGGTACCTTTTTGCAAAATTGCCATAGTTTCCTTCCTATCCATCAGATATAAATCGGACGGCCTATATTGCAGGATGGCAGGCACACCATCATCACCAACTCGTCTATACTGTGTTAAAAACAACTCTGTTTTTTATAATTATATATGTTATATATATTCCCCTTGATTTTTCTTATGTATAAAGTTGTGATATAAAAGATTTGTATATTTCTTTACAGAGGGAGTATCTCTCTGTCAAAAATTTATTTTTGTGTAACTAGTTACTCCTGTCTTTCTACTTCCTTTCGCTGATATGTGGGGCATCCGGCAATGGGCTCCACGTGCCATATGCACAAATTAGAGTGCACAACTGCACCGTAGACACACCCCGGTCGTAGCGCCGCAGTAATGCCCAATGAGCCGTCAAATCACAAACCCCCCACCCCTTTCCAGCTTTAGCAGTAAGCTGGACGGACGAAGCGGCAATATTTCACTAGGCCTGAATCCCCTTCTCCCTCGTCTGCTTGTTCAGAGAAAACACCTCTCGGCGATTGCATAGGGTTTTCTCATGGAGAACCAGGTACGAATTCTTCATCCATCCCCGATAAATCCAAGTCCCTTGGTCGCGGGTAATCCTAGGATGGCAGCCGCCGCCGTTGATGCATTTTTCTTCCTACAAAATCTAGTGTGTTTCATTTGCAGTGCCCAAAGTGCGAGGACCCTACAGGTTTCTGCGCCCTCGGCGAGATGCCACACTTGTTCCTTCTCATCCTAACACAAGATTTTAAAACGCGCACAGTATGTTCCTAGAATCCTCTTTTCTATCCGGGAGGGTGGGGGTTTTTTTGAACATGCTGTCGACTAATTTGGAAATTTGGATTGCTATATTTGGATAAAAGGTACTACCAGTGCGATGGTCAACACTAACGTGAAGGAGGAAGTTATTTCTAGATTTGGATAGGGTATACATTGTGTTCTCATATTATTTTTCCTACAGTGCATTATTTGCTCTGCCAGAAGACATATACTCAAGATGCTCGGCCGTGCCATAACTGAATACACCAGTTTAATGGTCACAGTGAAGACAAGCCATGGATATAAGTTCCGAGTTGGGTTCATGAACCAAGAAGATCGCTGCTTTTTTTATGGCCGAACTTGGATAAACTTTCTCAAGTGTTACGGACTGAAAGTTGGCGCACGAATGTTGATGGAAATAGCAGAACATGGTCTCATCTTCACTGCGATCTTCCACCCCGACGTCGTTCCAATTGTTCATCCATGTTAGTTTTGTATCTGGTCTTGCTTGTTGCCTCAATTACTTCTTAATCCACCTATTCTGTCTAACTAATCACAATTTAACTTTAAAAGTAGCAACGAATCTCTCATGAAGATGCTACTTCTAACTAATATTTTCTTATAATTGGTGGCACGTGTAGGTTTTTTCAGAGTTAAGCAGGCTGCTCGTTTGTTATTCTGTAACAACTCGGCTATTACTGATGGCACTGCAATTGACTGGGACGACATCCACAAGTTCCTACATTTTATTGATCGTCTTGAGGTCCTTGTGGGGCGTTTCAATGGTGGAAGGCCACATGGGATATGTGTGCCACTGCTGCACTCGTTGAACAGGTCCAACTGTGTCGAGAAACTTATGGTACGAGTTGTTTTCTGTTATATATGTTGTTCATAAACTATTGATTATACATAGTTTTACAGCTATGATCTTCTTGAAACAGAAACTGCCCAGTTCTATTGTTCCTATACAGATGCCGACCATGGTCGGGTCAGACTTGCGCTTGGTCACAACATGATGTTTATGTCGACCTACTCCATTCCCCTTGGAGGTGAAAAGATACTTATTCATGGGTCGTCTCAAATAATGAAGGCCCGTCCATCTTGGAGAATAGGACAGAAGATTATGTTCCTGCTTTTCCATGGCTCTAAAGCGAATATCCTGTTTATTGACCACATTGCGAGATGAAGCCGCTTTCAGAAGGTTGTGGATGCGCGGGGTGGCGCCTGGGCCTTGTCTTGGGGCTTGGCGGCCTCACCCTTGGTTAACTGTCGGCAAAGTAGCACTGTTCGAGGCGTGCTTTGTACGGTTGAACATGTATAAGTACTCATACTGCTTTCAGCTATGGTTGTTAAGTGCCCCTGCTGGTTTCAGTCAAGGTTGTTAAGTACTCCTGCTACTTTTACAGTCTGTCGTGTTTCTTCAGTCCTGTCTTCCTCCAGCCGCCAAAACCAAACCAGTGCCGGCGGGGCCGCCTACTTCCGCATCCCACTGCTGGCTGCGCCTCAGCGCACGCATCGCCGCCCCACCGTCTCCTAAATCGTTAACGCCGACCCCCGAGGCCTCGCCGTCGTCCTCCGTGCGATTTTGTGCGCTCGCCGCGGCGCCGCCCTCTCGCGTTGTCAACATGGTCAACAAACAACAGGAATCGGCAGACGTACGTGGAGAGGATGACAGTACGGGCCCACCATGTCAGCGTATGGAAAAATAAAATGCTTCCTCCTAGTGTTTTCCTGACATCTGGGACCCACGACATTGTCAGCGTATATAGTCAATAGACAAGAGAACAACACAAGATCGGCTGACACCTGGGACGTAGCTGCTCGACCAGTATTTTTTTATTATTGTTGAGACGGAGCAGTGTTTGAACTGGGCTGTGGCCCGTCTAGCCCATGCTTATATTTTATGTTCACCATGTGACCAGCCCAGCTATTTTTTCTTTGTGAAAATGAGCCCAGTTTATTTTTTCTGAAGAATACCCAATCCAGGCCTATTTATCTTTCTACGCCCTAATGGGCTACAACTCTTTCAAGACGCCTGCAAATCTTGAAAGTAATATGAAATTGGTTGTAAATATAAAAACAGATGACAAATTGGCAATTACTTTATAATTTCTGAATTTTTTCACATTTTCAGATTCCTATTTCACTGGGCATTAACCTAATTTAAATATATCTTCAAAGTACTTTAAATCTGGCTCGACATTTCAGTATTAAAAATAGTTTGGAACCCACAGAAATATGCAAAATTGGCCCTCGCCAACCAAAAAACGGACTGCAATAAATTGCATAAGAAGTCGCAATGAGCTATATACAAATTATTAAAAAAAGAGGGAATGGTCTGACTTATGGGCCTATTAAGTTGAAGCATATGCAAGATTTTTTTAATTATTATATACGTCAACAAACGATTCTAGCAGACATAACCGTTGGATGTCAATCCAACGGCCGTCGTGTTTCTTCAATCTCTGTTCTTCCTGCTCCAGCCGCCAAATCCAGTGCCGGCGGGACCGCCTGCTCCCGCCTCCCGTCCAGGCCTCACTGCCCCCTCCTACTCCCACCGCTGGCCAAGGCATCCCTCTACTCACCCACACCCCCTATAATTCTGCTGCGACGGCAACCTCACACCGCAGCCGAACCAGGGAACCATCGCACTCCTCTCCACGTGAGCATCCACTGTCGCGTCTTCCCCGGCTCCGCATCGTCCCCTTCCTAGGCCTCGCTGTCGTCCACTGCCCTAGTGCTCTCGGCGCGGCGTGGTCAACATGGTCAAGGAACGACTTCCATCGGAAGAGTACTGTCGTGGAGTGAAGGAAATATGCCCTAGAGGCAATAATAAAGTATTATATATTTCCTTATATCATGATAAATCTTTATTATTCATGCTAGAATTGTATTAACCGGAAACATAATACATGTGTGAATACATAGACAAACAGAGTGTCACTAGTATGCCTCTACTTGACTAGCTCGTTAATCAAAGATGGTTATGTTTCCTAGCCATAGACATGAGTTGTCATTTGATTAACGGGATCACCTCATTAGGAGAATGACGTGATTGACATGACCCATTACGTTAGCTTAGCACCCGATCGTTTAGTATGTTGCTATTGCTTTCTTCATGACTTATACATGTTCCTATGACTATGAGATTATGCAACTCCCATTTACCGGAGGAACACTTTGTGTGCTACCAAACGTCACAACGTAACTGGGTGATTATAAAGGTGCTCTACAGGTGTCTCCAAAGGTACTTGTTGGGTTGGCGTATTTTGAGATTAGGATTTTTCACTCCGATTGTCGGAGAGGTATCTCTGGGCCCACTCGGTAATGCACATTGCTATAAGCCTTGCAAGCATTGTGACTAATGAGTTAGTTGCGGGATGATGTATTACGGAACGAGTAAAGAGACTTGCCGGTAACGATATTGAACTAGTTATCGAGATACCGACGATCGAATCTCGGGCAAGTAACATACCGATGACAAAGGGAACAACGTATGTTGTTATGAGGTCTGACCGATAAAGATCTTCGTAGAATATGTGGGAGCCAATATGGGCATCCAGGTCCCTCTATTGGTTATTGACCGAAGAGGTGTCTCGGTCATGTCTACATAGTTCTCGAACCCAAAGGGTCTGCACGCTTAAAGTTACGATGACAGTTATATTATGAGTTTATATGTTTTGATGTACCGAAGGTTGTTTGGAGTCCCGGATGTGATCACGGACATGACGAGGAGTCTCGAAATGGTCGAGACATAAAGATTGATATATTGGACGACTATATTCGGACACTGGAAGTGTTCCGGAGAAGTTTCGGATTAAACTGGAGTGCCGGAGGGTTACCGGAACCTCCCAGGGAAGTATTGGGCCTTAGTGGGCCTTGAGGGGAGAGAGAGGGCAGCAGCCAGGAGGTGGCGCACCCCCTCCCAGGAGGAGTCCTAGTTGGACTAGGAGAGGGGGGCGCAGCCCCCTTTTCCTCTCCCTCTCCCTCTCTTTCCTTCCCCCTTCTTTTCCTAGTAGGACTAGGAAAGGGGAGTCCTCCTCCTACTAGGAGGAGGACTCCCCCTCTCTCCTTGGCGCGCCCAAAGGCAGCCGGCCTCCCCCTTGCTCCTTTATATACGGGGGTAGGGGGCACCTCTAGACACACTTGATATACGATATTTTAGCCGTGTGTTGTGCCCCCCTCCACCATATTACACCTCAATAATACCGTTGCGGAGCTTAGGCGAAGCCCTGCGTCGGTGGAACATCATCATCGTCACCACACCGTCGTGCTGACGAAACTCTCCCTCAACACTCGGCTGGATCGGAGTTCGAGGGACGTCATCGAGCTGAACGTGTGTAGAACTTGGAGGTGCCGTACGTTCGGTACTTGATCGGTCGGATCGTGAAGACGTACGACTACATCAACCGCGTTGTGATAACGCTTCCGCTATCGGTCTATGAGGGTACGTGGACAACACTCTCCCCTCTCGTTGCTATGCATCACCATGATCTTGCGTGTGCGTAGGAATTTTTTTGAAATTACTACGTTCCCCAACAGTGGTATCAGAGCCTGGTTTTATGCATTGATGCTATGCACGAGTAGAACACAAGTGAGTTGTGGGTGATATAAGTCATACTGCTTACCAGCGTGTCATACTTTGGTTCAGCGGTATTGTGAGATGAAGTGGCCCGGACCGACATTACGCGTACGCTTACGCGAGACTGGTTTCACCGTTGCGAGCACTCGTTGCTTAAAGATGACCGGCGGGTGTCTGTCTCTCTCACTTTAGTTGAACCGAGTGTGGCTACGCCCGGTCCTTGCGAAGGTTAAAACAGCACCAACTTGACAAACTATCGTTGTGGTTTTGATGCGTAGGTAAGAACGGTTCTTGCTAAGCCCGTAGCAGCCACGTAAAACTTGCAACAACAAAGTAGAGGACGTCTAACTTGTTTTTGCAGGGCATGTTGTGATGTGATATGGTCAAGACATGATGTGATATAATTTGTTGTATGAGATGATCATGTTTTGTAACCGAGTTATCGGCAACTGGCAGGAGCCATATGGTTGTCGCTTTATTGTATGAATTGCAATCGCCATGTAATAGTTTTACTTTATCACTAAGCGGTAGCGATAGTCGTCAAAGCAATAAGTTGGCGAGACGACAACGATACTACGATGGAGATCAAGGTGTCGCGCCGGTGACGATGGTGATCATGACGGTGCTTCGGAGATGGAGATCACGAGCACGGTGCTTCGAAGATGGAGATCACAAGCACAAGATGATGATGGCCATATCATACCACTTATATTGATTGCATGTGATGTTAATCCTTTATGCATCTTATCTTGCTTTGATTGACGGTAGCATTATAAGATGATCTCTCACAAAAATTTCAAGATAAAAGTGTTCTCCCTGAGTATGCACCGTTGCGAAAGTTCTTCGTGCTGAGACACCACGTGATGATCGGGTGTGATAGGCTCTACGTTCAAATACAACGGGTGCAAAACAGTTGCACACGCGGAATACTCAGGTTAAACTTGACGAGCCTAGCATATGCAGATATGGCCTCGGAACACGAAGACCGAAAGGTCGAGCGTGAATCATATAGTAGATATGATCAACATAGTGATGTTCAGCATTGAAACTACTCCATCTCGCGTGATGATCGGACATGGTTTAGTTGATATGGATCACGTGATCACTTAGAGGATTAGAGGGATGTCTATCTAAGTGGGAGTTCTTAAGTAATATGATTAATTGAACTTAAATTTATCATGAACTTAGTCCTGATAGTATTTTGCAAATTATGTTATAGATCAATAGCTCGCATTGTTGCTTCCCTGTATTTATTTTTGATATGTTCCTAGAGAAAAATTATGTTGAAAGATGTTAGTAGCAAAGATGCGGATTGGATCCGTGATCTGAGGATTATCCTCATTGCCGCACAGAAAAATTATGTCCTTGATGCACCACTAGGTGACAGACCTATTGCAGGAGCAGATGCAGACATTATGAACGTTTGGCTAGCTCAATATGATGACTACTTGATAGTTTAGTGCACCATGCTTAACGGTTTAGAATCGGGACTTCAAAGACGTTTTGAACGTCATGGACCATATGAGATGTTCCAGGAGTTGAAGTTAATATTTCAAGCAAATACCCGAGTTGAGAGATATGACGTCTCCAACAAGTTCTATAGCTAAAAGATGGAGGAGAATCGCTCAACTAGTGAGCATGTGCTCAGATTGTCTGGGTACTACAATCGCTTGAATCAAGTGGGAGTTAATCTTCCAGATAAAATAGTGATTGACAGAATTCTCTTGTCACCATCACCAAGTTAGTAGAACTTCGTGATGAACTATAGTATGCAAGGGATGAAGAAAGTAATTCCCGAGCTCTTCATGATGCTGAAATCGACGAAGGTAGAAATCAAGAAAAACATCAAGTGTTGATGGTTGACGAGACCACTAGTTTCAAGAAAAGGGCAAAGGGAAGAAGGGGAACTTCAAGAAGAACGGCAAGCAAGTTGCTACTCAAGTGAAGAAGCCTAAGTCTGGTCCTAAGCCTGAGACTAAGTGCTTCTACTATAAAGGGACTGGTCACTGGAAGCGGAACTACCCCAACTATTTGGTGGATAAGAAGGATGGCAAAGTGAACAAAGGTATATTGGATATACATGTTATTGATGTGTACTTTACTAGTGTTTATAGCAACCCCTCGGTATTTGATACTGGCTCAGTTGCTAAGAGTAGTAACTCGAAACGGGAGTTGCAGAATAAACAGAGACTAGTAAAAGGCGAGGTGACGATGTGTGTTGGAAGTAGTTCCAAGATTGATATGATCATCATCGCACACTCCCTGTACTTTCGGGATTAGTGTTGAAACTAAATAAGTGTTATTTGGTGTTTGCGTTGAGCATGAATATGATTTGATCATGTTTATTGCAATACGGTTATTCATTTAAGTTAGAGAACAATTGTTGTTCTGTTTACATGAATAAAAACCTTCTATGGTCATACACACCAACGAAAATGGTTTGTTGGATCTCGATCGTAGTGATACACATATTCATAATAATGAAGCCAAAAGATGCAAAGTTAATAATGATAGTGCAAATTATTTGTGGCACTGCCGTTTAGGTCATATTGGTGTAAAGCGCATGAAGAAACTCCATACTGATGGGATTTTGGAATCACCTGATTATGAATCACTTGATGCTTGCGAACCGTGCCTCATGGGCAAGATGACTAAAACGCCGTTCTCCGGAACTATGGAGAGAGCAACAGATTTGTTGGAAACCATACATACAGATGTATGTGGTCCGATGAATATTGAGGCTCGTAGCAGGTATCATTATTTTCTGACCTTCACAGATGATTTGAGCAGATATGGGTATATCTACTTAATGAAACAGAAGTCTGAAACATTTGAAAAGTTCATATAATTTCAGAGTGAAGCGAAAAATCATCATAACAAGAAAATAAAGTTTCTACGATCTGATCGTGGAGAAGAGTATTTGAGTTACGAGTTTGGCCTTCAGTTAAAACAATGTGAAATAGTTTCACTACTCACGCCACCTGGAACACCACGGTGTAATGGTGTGTCCGAACGTCGTAATCGTACTTTATTAGATATGGTGCGATATATGATGTATCTTACCGATCTACCACTATCGTTTTGGGGTTATGCATTAGAGACAGCTGCATTCACGTTAAATAGGGCACCATCAAAATCCGTTGAGACGACGCCTTATGAACTGAGGTTTAGCAAGAAACCAAAGTTGTTGTTTCTTAAAATTTTGGGGTTGCGATGCTTATGTGAAAAAGTTTCATCCTGATAAGCTCAAACCCAAATCGGAGAAATGTGTCTTCATAGGATACACAAAGGAGACAGTTGGGTACACCTTCTATCACAGATCCGAAGGCAAGTCATTCGTTGCTTAGTATGGATCCTTTCTAGAGAAGGAGTTTTTCTCGAAAGAAGTGAGTGGGAGGAAAGTAGAACTTGATGAGGTAACTGTACCTGCTCCCTTATTGGAAAGAAGTTCACCACAGAAATCTGTTCCTGTGACTTCTACACCAATTAGTGAGGAAGTTAATGATGATGATCATGTAACTTCAGATCAAGTTACTACCAAACCTCGTAGGTAAACCAGAGTAAGATCCGCACCAGAGTGGTATGGTAATCCTGTTCTAGAGGTTATGTTACTAGACCATGACGAACCTACGAACTATGAAGAAGCGATGGTGAGCCCAGATTCCGCAAAATGGCTTGAGGCCATGAAATCTGAGATGAGATCCATGTATGAGAACAAAGTGTGGACTTTGGTTGACTTGCCCGATGATCGGCAAGCAATTGAGAATAAATGGATCGTCAAGAGGAAGATGGACGCTGATAGTAGTGTTACTATCTACAAAGCTAGAATTGTCGCAAAAAGGTTTTTCAACAAGTTCAAGGTGTTGACTACGATGAGAGTTTCTCACTCGTATCTATGCTTAAGTCTGTCTGAATCATGTTAGCAATTGCCGCATTTTATGAAATATGGCAAATGGATAAACAAAAATTGCATTCCTTAATGGATTTATTAAAGAAGAGTTGTATATGATGCAACCAGAAGGTTTTGTCAATCCTAAAGGTGCTAACAAAATATGCAAGCTCCAGCGATCCATCTATGGACTGGTGCAAGTATCTCGGAGTTGGAATATACGCTTTGATAAGTTGATCAAAGGATATAGTTTTATACAGACTTGCGGTGAAGCCTGTATTTACAAGAAAGTGAGTGGGAGCACTACAACATTTCTGATAAGTATATGTGAATGACATATTGTTGATCGGAAATAATGTAGAATTATTCTGCAAAGCATAAAGGAGTGTTTGAAAGGAGTTTTTTCAAAGAAAGACCTCGATGAAGCTGCTTACATATTGAGCATCAAGATCTATAGAGATAGATCAAGACGCTTGATAAGTTTTTTCAATGAGTACATACCTTAACAAGATTTTGAAGTAGTTCAAAATGGAACAGTCAAAGAAAGAGATCTTGCCTGTGTTACAAGGTATGAAATTGAGTAAGACTCAAAGCCCGACCATGGCAGAAGATCGAAAGACAATGAAAGTCATTCCCTATGCCTCGGCCATAGGTTCTATAAAGTATGCCATGTTGTGTACCAGATCTATTGTATACCCTACACTGATTTTGGCAAGGGAGTACAATAGTGATCTAGGAGTAGATCACTGGACAGCGGTCAAAATTATCCTTAGTGGAATAAGGATATGTTTCTCGATTATGGAAGTGACAAAAGGTTCGTCGTAAAGGGTTACGTCGATGCAAGTTTTGACACTAAATCTAGATGACTCTAAGTCTCGGTCTAGATACATATTGAAAGTGGGAGCAATTAGATAGAGTAGCTCCGAGCAGAGCATTGTAGACATAGAAATTTGCAAAATACTTACGGATCTGAATGTGACAGACCCGTTGACTAAAATTATCTCACAATCAAAACATGATCACACCTTAGTACTCTTTGGGTCTTAATCACATAGCGATGTGAACTAGATTATTGACTCTAGTAAACCCTTTGAGTGTTGGTCACATAGAGATGTGAACTATGGGTGTTAATCACATGGTGATGTGAATTATTGATGTTAAATCACATGGCGATGTGAACTAGATTATTGACTCTAGTGCAAGTGGGAGACTGAAGGAAATATGCCCTAGAGGCAATAATAAAGTATTATATATTTCCTTATATCATGATAAATGTTTATTATTCATGCTAGAATTGTATTAACCGGAAACATAATACATGTGTGAATACATAGACAAACAGAGTGTCACTAGTATGCCTCTACTTGACTAGCTCGTTAATCAAAGATGGTTATGTTTCCTAGCCATAGACATGAGTTGTCATTTGATTAACGGGATCACCTCGTTAGGAGAATGACATGATTGACATGACCCATTACGTTAGCTTAGCACCCGATCGTTTAGTATGTTGCTATTGCTTTCTTCATGACTTATACATGTTCCTATGACTATGAGATTATGCAACTCCCGTTTTCCGGAGGAACACTTTGTGTGCTACCAAACGTCACAACGTAACTGGGTGATTATAAAGGTGCTCTATAGGTGTCTCCAAAGGTACTTGTTGGGTTGGCGTATTTCGAGATTAGGATTTGTCACTCCGATTGTCGGAGAGGTATCTCTAGGCCCACTCGGTAATGCACATCGCTATAAGCTTTGCAAGCATTGTGACTGATGAGTTAGTTGCGGGATGATGTATTACGGAACGAGTAAAGAGACTTGCCGGTAACGAGATTGAACTAGGTATCGAGATACCGACGATCGAATCTCGGGCAAGTAACATACCGATGACAAAGGGAACAACGTATGTTGTTATGCGGTCTGACCGATAAAGATCTTCGTAGAATATGTGGGAGCCAATATGGGCATCCAGGTCCCGCTATTGGTTATTGACCGAAGAGGTGTCTCGGTCATGTCTACATAGTTCTTGAACCCAAAGGGTCCGCACGCTTAAAGTTACGATGACAGTTATATTATGAGTTTATATGTTTTGATGAACCGAAGGTTGTTCGGAGTCCCGGATGTGATCACGGACATGACGAGGAGTCTCGAAATGGTTGAGACATAAATATTGATATATTGGACGACTATATTCGGACACCGCAAGTGTTCCGCAGAAGTTTCGGATTAAACCGGAGTGCCGGTGGGTTACCGGAAACCCCCGGGGAAGTATTGGGCCTTAGTGGGCCTTGAGGGGAGAGAGATGGCAGCAGCCAGGAGGTGGCGCGCCCCCTCCCAGGAGGAGTCCTAGTTGGACTAGGAGAGGGGGGTGCAGCCCCCTTTCCCTCTCCCTCTCCCTCTCTTTCCTTCCCCCCTTCTTTTCCTAGTAGGACTAGGAAAGGGGACTCCTACTCCTACTAGGAGGAGGACTCCCCCTCTCTCCTTGGCGCGCCCAATGGCAGCCGGCCTCCCCCTTGCTCCTTTATATACGCGGGCAGGGGGCACCTCTAGACACACTTGATATACGATATTTTAGCCGTGTGCGGTGCCCCCCTCCACCATATTACACCTCGATAATACCGTTGCGGAGCTTAGGCGAAGCCCTGCGTTGGTGGAACATCATCATCGTCACCACGCCGTCGTGCTGACGAAACTCTCCCTCAACACTCGGCTGGATCGAAGTTCGAGGGACGTCATCGAGCTGAACGTGTGTAGAACTTGGAGGTGCCGTACGTTCGGTACTTGATCGGTCGGATCGTGAAGACGTACGACTACATCAACTGCGTTGTGATAACGCTTCCGCTATCGGTCTACGAGGGTACGTGGACAACACTCTCCCCTCTCGTTGCTATGCATCACCATGATCTTGCGTGTGCGTAGGAATTTTTTTGAAATTACTACGTTCCCCAACATGGAGAGGCTGACAGCTGGGTCCACGGCAGCCGCAAGGAAGTGCCTCCTTATTACGCCGAAAATAATTATTCCTCCACCTGACAGCAGGGACCCACCGGATGGGCCACCGTATTTGGCAAAAAAACGTTTCCCTGTCTACTGGGACCCACCGGACGGGCCACCGTATTTTGCGAAAAAACGTTCCCCCCGCTGTCAGCTCGAACCCACCGAAAGTGCCTCTTTATTACGCACAAATGAATACTCCCCCTGCTAGCTGGGACCCAGTATAGTGGGAGGCTGACTTGTGGGCCTACCAAGTTGACGGGGACGGAGGGTTTTGTTAACTTAGTCAATACGCACGATTCTAGCTCCATTGACCATACGATGTCCATCCAACGGCCGTAGTGCTTCTTCAACCTCTGGTCTTCTTGCTCCAGCCACCCAAACCAGTGCCGGTCGTGCCTTGTGCTCCGGCCTCCCGTGGCCGGCTGCGATGCTGCGGAGGCCTCACCGCCCCCTACTACTCCCACCGCTGGACAGGCCATCCCTCTACTCACCCACACCCCCTGTTATTCTGCGGCGACGGCAGCCTCACACCGCAGCCGAACCAGTGAACCCTCATACTCCTCTCCTCGTGGGCATCCACTGCCGCGTCTTCCCTGGCTCCGCGTCGTCCCCTTCCTAGGCCTCGCCGTCGTCCACCGCCCTGGTGCTCTCGGTGCGGCGTGGTCAATGTGGTCAAGGAACGGCTTCCATCGGACGTGGACTGTACGTGGAGAGGCTGACAGGTGGGTCCACGGCCGCAGCAAGGAAGTGCCTCCTTATTACGTGCAAAATAATTTTTCCTCCACCTGACAGCGGGGACCCACCGGATGGGCCACCGTATTTCATGAAAAGAACTTTTCCCCCTGACTGCTGGGACCCACCAGCTACATCTTCGCACGCAAGGAAGTGCGTCCGGGCAAAAAAAAACGACTCGCCCCCCTGACAGCTGGGACCCACCAGCTACATCTTCGCACACAAGGAAGTGCCTGACAGTCGGGACCCACCTCGTCGAAGCGTACGTAGCATTGTCATTCTGGTCGCGAACGTGTACGTACATACTGGTCGATGTAGAGGCGCGCACATGTCGTAGTAGAGGCGCGCACGTAGCATGTACACGTACGTACAGCGGCAAGTGTGCAAGAAAGAAAATACGGCCACATACGTACATACGGGCAGGGTCTCGAACGCCTACTCGCGCATACGTACGGCCAGGGCTCATGTACATGGCTGGGTCGGAACGGATAAACTGCATCGTCGTGTTCATGGGGAGCCAACCGGCTGGGTCAGAACAGAATGCGTCGTCGTGTTCATCGGGACGGCTTGGATGGAATAGTCGATGGAAACGAGGCCTGGCGTACCGCAGAACGGAGGAAACGGCCTTGTGTTGGACTGGCCACGTTCGAAACGGGATCCGGTTCCTCGGGAGGGGTCTGGCGTACCGCAAAACGGAGGAAACGGACCTCCTACGGTCGAAACAGGGGTCCTGTTGATCGGGAGGGGTGTGGCGTACCGCAAAACGGAGGACACGGACTTGTGTTGGACTGCTACGGTCGAAACGGGGGTCCTGTTCATCGGGAGGGGTGTGGCGTACCGCAAAACGGGACTCCACGGGATACTGTTCATCTCCACCGTCGACCCCCTCCAG
Source organism: Triticum aestivum (assembly GCF_018294505.1). Lineage (NCBI taxonomy): Eukaryota > Viridiplantae > Streptophyta > Magnoliopsida > Poales > Poaceae > Triticum > Triticum aestivum. The sequence continues at coordinate 285,988,929 of NC_057796.1, forward strand.
CCTCCACGGGCTACTATTCATCCATCGTCGATGTCCTCCAGCCTCCACCTGCGACTGTTCATCCACGGGCTCCTGTTCATCCAGCCTCCACCGCGCGCTACTCCACCGGCTACTATTCAACCAGCCCTCTCCACGGGCTCCTGTTCAACCACCCCTCCACGGGCTACTGTTCATCTAGCCCTCCACCGTCTACTGTTCATCCTGCCCTCCACGGGGTGGTCCTGTTCATCCTGCCCTCCACGGGGTCCTATTCATCCAGCCCCAACTGGCTCGATCAATCGGGGTCCTGTTCATCAAGAGGCAACACCACGGGGTCCTGGTCATCCACCCCCACCGCGAACTGTTCATCCAAACCCCCCCAGCAACACTCACTATTCATCGAGAGGCAGCATCGATCAGTTTCAGTTAGCAGCAGTAGCGAAGGAATCGCTCGATCGGGTTCAGTTAACAGCCATCGATCAATCGCTCGGGTTCAGTAACGCGTAGCCTGCAGTGCAATCGTTCGGGTTCAGTTAGAGCCCAACGCCTCGCTCGGGTTTAGTTAGAGCCCAACGCCTCGCACCCACGCGCGTGCGTGTACGAGAGAAACACGCATCGCTCGGCCCCGACCACCCACCGTAACTGGGAACACCCCGATATTTTCCTCGTCCTCGCTTCTACCACGGTTTTTTACGTCATGGACGGCCCAAAGAATGTCATGCAGCCGCGTCTCCGGCCCGCCCAGGACGAAAAGCCCATTTTCTGTCATAGAAGTAGGACCCCACCACATCTATGATGATACTAGGTTTTGTCACAATTATTGTCATAGAAGTGTCATAAGTATGACAGGAAAAAAATTCGTTTAGCCCAAAATGTCACGGATGTGTCTTTTTTTGTAGTGGGGGGGGGGGCTCGTGGGTATCCTCGGTAAGGATCTCGCCGAGGACCTCCGTCTTCTGATTCTCATATGATCTTGCACGTTCTTGGTCTTCACAAAGATCTACATGCCACCACGGAGGCGCCTCCCGAGCCTTGGTTCCAATGTGGTTTGAGGGCGTCGGAACTCTCAGGCTCAAGGGTGGCAGCCCTGCTGGAGTTGGGCGAGTTGCCCTGGCAAGGTTCTTGCCGGGGCTGTGGAGGCCGCCCCTGCAAGGGCCTTGTCGGGGGAGTCCATCTTGCCCTTCTGCTCTTTGTGTTTCCGGCTTGGCGTTGGTCTGGTCGTCTTGTGCCGTTGCTTCCTCTGCCCCGCCAAGCATGGCTAGGGCGTGGGGCTGCGACTGCCCGCGCACAAGTAAAGGGGTGCAAGAAGGGACCCCTACTCTTGTACACCGACATACATAACTTATTTAGGTGAACTACTGTAATACATTAGCATGTATTGTAGTGCCAACTACTTAATAAAATAACTTTCAGAACATATGTCCATGTAGCATGCCTACTGTATTGTCTATTTCCTCACATTCGTTGACATGTAAGGATAAAGAGACATGGTTTAAACTAGGATGAACATAGTATGACATCATTCATATCATGGGCAAACAGATATAAAACAAACATGCTATTGTATCATTGTGTGGGCACGTGAACATCACAACTAGATTACAAATCAAGACCAAAAAAATATCCTTCATCTCTTTTAAACCATGTAAGGTGAAATGATACGTTAAGACAACTGTGTATAAAAGTGAACAGAGTAACTGACATTGGATGCAAACCAAGGAGTTAAATGAACGTCAAAGTAACAAGCAGTTCAAAGGCAGGAGGAGTAAGGACTTACAACAGTGGCTTGAACTGGTGTGCTCATGCCCTTCATCTTACTGGTGTGAAAATCCTCGAAGATTTGCACTACATTCGGTTCAGGTTCTTTTCGGTCCGCACGGGCTTTCCTCTATATTTTGAACAAGTCAATATAGAAATGATAATATGGCACACAAAAAAGAAGGAAATAGAAGCTATTTACCAGAGCCTCACAGTGTGCAATATAGCAACGAGATCCTGTTGTCTGTTGGAATTTCACTTTAGAACGGTTGGTCTTGTTCTTCAAACAGTTAGCCTAGAAGAAGATACACTTGTAAGGCACATACGTAAGTACAAGTTCAATATGTGATATGATCAAATACATATACCCCACCTCATACTTTGGATTAGACCAGTGTTTAACAAGGGTTGTCCAGTCTTCATCTGTAATATATTCCACTGGAGATGTTTGGGCGATTTCATTGTTAGCCTTGCCTTCAAAGTGAGGTTTTCTAAGGTGATACCAATATTGTCGCAGAGCAGACTGAAAAACATGAGTGCATGCTTGTTTATTTGCATCATCTTTTGGATCCAACTTGAACCTCATCTGTTGAAAAAAGTATGTGAGTCTTATTAGGAGGAAGCTAGAAAGTATGGGACATAGCAAGACAATATTACAAATTGCAATGAATAACATTACTTGCGGATAAATGGTCAAGGAAGGTGTTAAACTCGGTATCGTCTTTCTCATTCCTGTACTGGATCCACGTTGCGAGGATACGTGCATGACATCTAACGGCAACGGTTGCCTCTGATACTAACTTGGCTGACTCTGTAGCATCACGTGGCCTTTTTAAACCTGCCTCAAAATGGATCTTCATTCTTCCTCCTTTAGATTTTGTTAATCTGTCAAGCATTATCCCTGATGTCTGTTTTCGCTTGCGCCGTGGTGCTAGTTAAACAATGAATATGGAAAGTGTTAGTGCACATCAAACTGTGAGAGTACATATAAAGGAGCATGCAACTGCAACTTGACTCGGTCAGGTACCGTCTTGGTGTCGATGCTCATGAGGTTCATCTGATCTTGCCAAGTCATGTTGTGTCAGTGGTCCTTCAGAAGTAGTGTTAGGTGTGAAGGCAGCTTGGGAACTGGCCAATTGCGGAGCAAATGAACGAGTAACTCGTTGAGATGCCGGTACAGTTGAAGCGGATGCTACAGCTGGTGGAGCAGGTGATATTATGTTTGTAGATTTAGCCGGTGGACTTGGACCTTCTACTGCACTATAAGTACCAACAGAATCTCGAGGGCAGATCCTTTTCCATCGCACAAGACGAGTAACACCATTCCCTACTATATTCTTTTCCTTGCTCATTTTTTACTTTGCCATGTCAAGCTGTACCCACAACACAAAAGAATAAATCGCTCTAAAGAACTCACTGATGCATATACAGACAAGTAATGCGTTGATGTAAAACAACCGTCTGAGGATGGAACATGTAAGAAAAACAGGATGGCGTGAGATATTCACAGCTACAATGTGTAAACTAAGCAGAAGGATTTTCAAGAAAATAGAAGTAATGCAAGCTAGACACCATATGAAAGATGCAACCAATATCACTCTGCCAAGTTTAAAGTGTCTTGTCATAAGTGGCATTTCGAAAAATTAGAAGCAGTACAACCTAGAAATCAATGCCAGATGCAACCACTATCAAACGGCCATGTTAAAAGCGTCCAATCATGAGTGACTGATGCGGGATACACAAAAGCAGTACTTTGATGTAAAAACATGATATGATAGATAGATGCAGTGTATTCTAGACACAGAAAGTCATGTCATATGCACATGTATAACGTATATACTCAGCAGGTGCAATTTAACCAAAATAGAAGAAATACAGGCTAGACAACATATGCAACATGAAACCAATTATCAGACTGTCAACTTAGAGCGAGCACCTGCGATGGTGGAGTATGGGAGATGAACTCATTATGTAGACTTGGGAGTTCAACTTCATTAGCAGTAGCAGTGGCAAATCTAGAGAGTCTCTATTTGCGTCGGTCCGGAGGACCACCAACATCCCCTAACTTACTACCTTCCTTCCTATTTTCTGATATTGCCTTATAAAGTCCAAACCACAAGAAGATGAATAAAATTAGCTCTGCATGACTAGTTGATGCATGGTACAGACGAACACTACTTTGATATAAGGCAAGCGCAGGATAGGAGGATGGAATATATACAAAAAAGACAACATTGCATATTCACACGTACGATAGGAGGATGGAATATGTATGAAAAACAGTAAGCAGAAGGCATTTCAACAACATTAGAAGAAATGAAAGCTAGGCACCATATGAACATGCAACCAATATCACTCTATCAGGTAAAAAGTATCTCGTCGTAAGTGCCATTTCAAGAAATTAGAAGCAGTACAAGCTAGAAGACAATGCAAGATGCAACCTACATCACACTCCCAAGTTAAATGTGTCTTATGGGTAAGTGATCGTTGCAGGTATAAGTTGTAAGCTACGCAGATGCAATTCAACAAAATCAGAAGCAATACAAACTAGACATCATACGGAACACGCAACCACATATAACAGTTCCAAGTTAGACCAAGCACCTGTGATGGTGGAGTAGGGGAGATGTGCTCATCATCTACACAACTACATTGACTGTCCAGCCTTGTGTTCTCTTGGGAATCTTGTTGGGAGGATGGCGGAGTAGAATCTGTAGAGACCCTCTGTTTGAGTTGCTCCGAAGGACCACCATCATCCACGGCTGGACTAACTTCCTTCAGCTGTATTGATTTTGCATTGTGAAGTCAAACCGATAAGAAAAAGGAATAAAATTCTCACTTCAGAACTCATTCATGCATGATACTGACGAACACTACTCGGATGAAAGGCAAACACATGATACGAGGATGGAATATGTACGAAAAACAGGACGGCATGACATATTCACACATATGATGTGGTAACTAAGCAGAATGCATTTCAACAAATTAGAAGCACTGCAAGCTATACACCATATGAAAGATGCAACCAATATCACTCTGCCAAGTACAAACTGTCTGGAATTTCAACAAATTAGAAGCAGTACATGCTAGAAATCATATGCAAGACACAACGAATATCACAGTGGCGACTTAAAGGTGCCTTATCATAAGTGACTGATGTGGGATATGCAAGAACAGTAGTCTGATGTAAGAACATGGTGTGATCATATATAGTATGTTCTAGAAACAGGAACACGTGTCATATTCACATGCATTATGTGTAAAGTAAGCAGATGTGATTCAACAAAGTTAGAAGCAATACAAGCTAGACATCCTACGGAACATGCAACCACATATAATAGTGCCAAGTTAGAGCAAGCACCTGTAATGGTGGAGTGAGGGATTTGTGCTCATAATCTACATAGCTACATTGACTGTCTAGCCTTGTGTTGTCTTGCGAATCTTGTTGGGAGGATGGCAGAGTAGAATCTGTAGAGACCCTCCGTTTCAGTTGCCCAGAAGGACCACCATCATCCAATGCCTTACCAATTTCCTTCCGCTTTATAGATTTTGCATTATGAGGTCAAACCAACAAGAAAAAGGAATAAAATTCGCTCTTCAAATCTCATTCATGCATGATACTGACGAACACTACTCTGATGAAAGGCAAAGTCATGATACGAGGATGGAATATGTACAAAAAACTGGACAGCTTGACATATTCACATCTATGATGTGGTAACTAAGCTGAAGGCACTTCAACAAATTAGAAGCACTGCAAGCTAGACACCGTATGCAAGGTGCAATCAATATCACTCTGCCAAGTTAAAACTGTCTCGTCATAGCTGGCGTTCATCAAACTAGAAGCACTACATGGTAAAAATCATATTCAAGATGCAAACCAATATCACACTGCCAACTTAAAGGTGTCCCATCATAAGTGACTAATGCAGGATACACAAGAGGAGTAGTTTCATGTAAGAACATGGTGTGATAGACAGATATAGTATGTACCAAAAATAGGAAAGCGTGTCATATTCACACGTATCATGTGTAAGCTAAGCAGATGCAGTTTACACTAATTAGGAGGCAGTTGACGGTGGAGATGAAAAGTATCCCGTGGAGTCCCGTTTTGCGGTACGCCACACCCCTCCCGATGAACAGGACCCCCGTTTCGATCGTAGCGCTCCAACACAAGTCCGTTTCCTCCGTTTTGCGGTACGCCACACCCCTCCCAGTCAACAAGACCCCATTTCGACCATAGGAGGTCCAACAGAAGTCTGTTTCCTCCGTTTTGCGGTACGCCAGACCCCTCCCGATGAACAGGATCCCGTTTCCACCGTGGCCAATCGAACACAAGGCTGTTTCCTCCGTTCTGCGGTACGCCAGGCCTCGTTTCCATCTACTATTCCGTGCAAGACGGTTGGCTCCCGATGAACACGACGACGCATTCCGTTCCGACCCAGCCGGTGGCTTCCCCATGAACACGACAACGGCGTAGCTTCTCTATTCCGACCCAGCAATGTACACGAGCCCTGGCCGTACGTTTGCGCGAGTAGGTGTTCGAGACCCCGCCCGTATGTATGTACGTGGCCGTATTTTCATTCTTGCACCCTGGCCGCTGTACGTATGTGTACATGCTACATGCGCGCCTCTACTACGACACGTGCGCGCCTCTACATCAACCAGTATGTACGTACACGTTCGCGACCAGAATGACAATGCAACTTACGCTTCGACCAGGTGGGTCCCGACTATCAGGCACTTCCTTGCGTGCGAAGACGTAGCTGGTGGGTCACAGCTGTCTGGGGGGCGAATCATTTTTTGCCTGTAATATGGACGCACTTACTTATGTGCAAAGATGTAGCTGGTGGGTCCTAACAGTCAGGGGGTGAATTTTTTTTTGCCCGTAATATGGACGCACTTCCTTGCGTGCGATGATATAGCTGGTGGGACCCAGCAGTAAGGGGGAAACGTTTTTTTCACGAAATACGGTGGCCCGTCCGGTGGGTCCCTGCTGTCAGGTCAAGGAATAATTATTTTGCGCGTAATAATGAGGCACTTCCTTGCTGCGGCCATGGACCTAGCTGTCAGCCTCTCAACGTACAGTACTCTTCCGATGGAAGTAGTTCATTGACCACGCCGCGCCGAGAGCACCAAGGCAGTGGACGACGGCAAGGCATAGGAAGGGAACAACGCGGAGCCGGCCGGGGAAGACGCGGCAGTGGATGCCCACGCGAAGAGGAGTACGAGGGTTCACTGGTTCGGCTGCGGTGTGAGCCTGCCGTCGCCGCAGGGCCTGGCCAGCGGTGGAAGTAGTAGGGGGTGGTGAGGCCTCCGCGGTAGCACAGCCGAGCACGCGGTGGTTTGGATGGCTGGAGCAAGAAAATAAGAGGTTGAAGAAGTAGGACGACCGTTGGATGTTAACATTCCAACGGTCACTGGTGATAGAATCGTTTGTTGACTAACTTGACAAAGCCCTCCGTCCGCATCAACTTAGTAGGCCCACAAGTCAGCCTCCCACTATGGTGGGTCCCAACTAGCAGGGGGGTATTCATTTTTTTGTGCGTAATAAGGAGGCACTTCCTTGCGTGCGAAGATATAGCTGGTGGGTCCCAGTTGTCAGCGGGAGTATTCATTCTTTTTGGCGTAATAAGGAGGTACTTGCTTGCGTGCGGCCATGGACCATGTGGGTCCCAACTGTCAGCCTCTCCATGTACGTCCCTCTTCCTATGTTGTCGTTTGTTGACAATGTTGGCCACGCCGTGCCGAGAACACCAGCGCGATGGAGGACAGCGAGACCCGGGAAGGGAATGACCCGTAGGCGGCAAAGCCACAGTAGTGGAGGGATGTGGGTGAGTAGAGGGACAGCCTGGCCAGCGATGGTAGTAGTAGGGGCGGTGAGGCCTGCGCGGCAGCACAGCCGGCCACGGGAGGCGGGGGCAGGCGGTCCCGTCGGCGCTGGATTTGGCGGCTGGAGCAAGAAGATCAAAGATTGAAGAAACACGACGGCCGTTGGATTGACATCCAACGGTTACGTCTGCTAGAATCGTTTGTTGTCGTATATAATAAGTAAAAAAAATCTTGCATACGTGTCAACTTAATAGGCCCACAAGTCAGACTATTCCCTATTTTTTTAATAATTTATATTTAGCTCATTGCAACTTCTTATGCAATTTATAGCAGTCCATTTTTTTGTTGGCCAGGGCCAGGGTTAAAAATTTAAACGAAATTTTGCATATTTCTGTGGGTTCCAAACTATTTTTAATACCGAAATGTCGAGCCAGATTTAAAGTACTTTGAATATATATTTGAATTAGGTTAAAGCCCAGTGAAATTGGAATCTGAGTATCTGGAAAAAATTCAAAAATTATAAAGTAATTGCCAATTTGTCATATGTTTTCTATATTTACAGCCCATTTCATCTTACTTTCAAGATTTGCAAGCGTCTTGAAAGAGTTGCAGCCCATCAGGGCGTAGAAAAATAAGTAGGCCTGGATTGAGTATTCTTTAGAAAAAATAAACTGGGCTCATTTTCACAAACAAAAAATAGTTGGGCTGGTCATGTGGTGAACATAAAATATATGTCTGGGCTAGATGGGCCACAGCCCAGTTGAAACCCTGCTCTGTCTCAACAATAACAAAAAAATACTGCTCGACTAGCTACGTCCCAGGTGTCAACCGATCTTGTGTTGTTCTCTTGTCTATTGACTATATACGCTGACAATGTCGTGGGTCCCAGATGTCAGGAAACCACTAGCAAGAAGCATTTTCTTTTTCCATACGCTGACAATGGAGTATATATATATAACAAAAAATGAGGAACTTCCTTGCGTCCGGCCATGGACATGGTGGGCTCCTACTGTCATCCTCTCCACGTACAGTCCTCTGCCGATTCCTCTTGTTTGTTGACCATGTTGACAACGCGAGAGGGCGGCGCCGCTGCGAGCGCAGCAAAGCGCGCGGAGGACGACGGCGAGGCCTCGAGGGTCAGCGTTACTGATTTAGGAGACGGTGGGGCGGCGATGCGTGCGCTGAGGCGCAGCCAGCAGTGGGAGGCGGAAGTAGGCGGCCCCGCCGGCGCTGGTTTGGTTTTGGCGGCTGGAGGAAGACAGGACTGAAGAAACACGACAGACTGTAAAAGCAACAGGAGTACTTAACAACCTTAACTGAAACCAGCAGGGGCACTTAACAACCATACCTGAAAGCGGTATGAGTACTTATACAGGTTCGACCATAAAAAGCACGCCTCGAACAGTGCTACTTTGCCTATAGTTAACCAAAGGGTGAGGCCGCCAAGCCCCAGGACAAGGCCCAGGCGCCACCCCGCGCATCCACAACCTTCTGAAGCGGCTTCATCTCGCAATGTGGTCAATAAACAACATATTCGCTTTAGAGCCATGGAAAAGCAGGAACATAATCTTCTGTCCTATTCTCCAAGATGGACGGGCCTTCATTATTTGAGACCACCCATGAATAAGTATCTTTTCACCTCCAAGGGGAATGGAGTAGGTCGACATAAACATCATGTTGTGACCAAGCGCAAGTCTGACCCAACCATGGTCAGGCATCTGTATGGGAACAATAGACCTGGGCAGTTCCTGTTTCATGAAGATAACAACTGTAAAACTGTGCATAAGCAAGAGTTTATGAACAACATATATAATAGAAAACAGCTCGTACCATAAGTTTCTCAACACAGTTGGACCTGTTCAACGAGTGCAGCAGTGGCACACATATCCCACATGGCCTTCCACCATTAAAACGCCCCACAAGGACCTCAAGATGATCAATAGAGTGTATGAACTTGTGGGTGTAGTCCAAGTCAACTTCAGTGCCATCAGTAACAGCCGAGTTCTTATAGAATAACAAACGAGTAGCCTGCTTAACTCTGAAAAAACCTACACGTGCCATCAATTATAAGAAAATATTAGTTAGAAGTAGCATCTTCGTGAGAGATTCGTTGCTACTTCTAAAGTTAAATTGTGATTAGTTAGACAGAATAGGTGGATTAAGAAGTAATCGAGGCAAGAAGCAAGAACAAGATACAAAACTAACATGGATGAACAATTGGAACGACGTCGGAGTGGAAGATCGCAGTGAAGATGAGACCAGGTTCTGCTATTTCCATCAACATTCGTGCGCCAACTTTCAGTCTGTAACACTTGAGAAAGTTTATCCAAGTTCGGCCATAAAAAGAGCAGTGATCTTCTTTGTTCATGAACCCAACTCGAAACGTATATCCATGGCTTGTCTTCACTGTGACCATTAAACTGGTGTATTCAGTTATGGCAAGGCTGAGCATCTTGAGTACATGTGTTCTGGAAGAGCAAGGAATGCACTGCAGGAAAAATAATATGAGAACACAATGTATTCCCTATATCCAACTCTAGAAATAAATTCCTCCTTCACGTCAGTGTTGACCATGGTACTAGTACCTTTTATCCAAATATAGCAATTCAAATTTCCAAATTAGTCGACAGCATGTTCAAAAAACCCCACCCTCCCGGATAGAAAAGAGGATTCTAGGAACATACTGTGTGTGTTTTAAAATCCTGTGTTAGGATGAGAAGGAACAAGTGTGGCATCTCACCGAGGGCGCAGAAACCTGTAGGGTCCTTGCACTTTGGGCACTGCAAATGAAACACACTAGATTCAGTAGGAAGAAAAATGTATCAACGGTGGCGGCTGCCATCCTAGGAGTACCCGCGACCAAGGGACTTGGATTTATCGGAGATGGATGAAGAATTCGTACTAGGTTCTCCATGAGAAAACCCTATGCAATCGCCGAGCGGGTTTTTTTCTGAACAAGCAGACGAGGGAGAAGCGGATTCAGGCCCAGTGAAATATTGGCGCTTCGTCCATCCAGCTTATTGCTAAAGCTGGAAAGGTGGGGTTTTTTGTGATTTGACGGCTCATTGTGCATTACTGCGGCGCTACGACCGGGGTGTGTCTACCGTGTAGTTGTGCACTCTAATTTGGTGCATATGGCACGTGGACCCCATTGCCGCATGCCCCACATATCAGCGAAAGGAAGTAGAAAGACAGGAGTAACTTGTCGGATGTGGGGTTCCGACAAACCCTTAAGGTTCGAACACTGGGGTGCGCGCGAAGTCTCTCCCTCCTACCGATCTACGCTCTAGCTCGCTAAGACCTTGCGGATGAACTCATCGAACTCGCAACACAGAAAAACACGAGGTTTATACTGGTTCGGGCCACCGTTGTGGTGTAATACCCTACTCCAGTGTGGTGGTGGTGGATTGCCTCTCGGGCTGATGATGAACAGTACAAGGAAAAGACAGCCTCCTGAGGTTGAGGTGTTCTTGTGCTTGTGAACTTGTGGCGTGAGGATTCGATCAGTTCAACCCGCCTCTACTGTGGTGGCTAGCTCTACTTATATAGGCCCTGGTCCTCTTCCCAAATTTCAAGGGGGACAGCTAGTACAAGCTATCCTGACAAAAGCGGTCTTCGCCTACGAAAAGCCCTGGGGTGACGCTGTCTTGGGCTCCACGATGACCTCCGCCTGGCCGTCCTCCTGGTCTTGGTCTCGTTGCACCAATATGGAAACCTTTGCCTGATGCCTCGGTACTCTTCGCCTACGCTGGCCTCCTTAGCACCAAAGAGGAAATAAGGACGTTGCGCGCACCGGCACCCGCCTGGTACCGTTCGTCATGGCTCGCGTCATGAGAGCCTCGTGAGGTTTGCCTCGCCTTGATATCTCCGCTCCTCGTGAGCCTGCCTGGCTAGGCCACTCCAGAGGACGTCTTGGGTCGTCTGCCTCACGAGACTTGGACCCTCGCGAGGGTCTTGGGCGTCTTGTTGACGAAGATGGGCCGTACGGCCTGCTGCTTAGCCACGCTGTTGGCCGCAGGCAGGCAAGTCTGGGGACCCCCGTTCCTAGAACGCCGACAGTAGCCCCCGGTCCCAAGGTGCGCTCGGGCTTGGCTTCGCGGCGAAGCCAAGGGTCAAGTTCGGTGCACCGCGGGCCCCAAAAGCCTGCGGCCTTGGTTGACGCGTGGCGGTTGATTGGACGTGGGCGTCTCCGCTTCCCCACGCTGCCTCGGCAACTGCACGACTTGACAAGTCCCCGCGACATGCAAGGAAAACCATCATTACCTGCGATCGTGGGAGACGCCGGTTGGCCTTCTCTTGCTATAAATGGGGAGGGGGCGGAGCCCCCGTTGCCCATCTCTTCCTCGCTTGCCTGCTTCTTCCTCCTTGCTCCACTGCTGACAACAATGGCGCCCATCAAAAGGTTTTCCGCCGAAGGGAAAGGAAAAGCTCCCCGTGACGACCCGGGACCACTTCCACCGAAGAAGAGGTCGATCCATCGCCGTGACGAAGCGTCGATGCAGGTGGTGACAAGGCCTTGGTGCGAGCGGCCTCCTCCGGGGTACCCACTACCCGTGTACGCACGAGCCGAGGGCTCGGGAGGTCGGAGCGACGAGCAGCGCCGCCCAATCCGTGTATGGGGTCGCCGCACCACGGCGACGCGTGTCGTTGCCCCTGGGGTCCACGCTACTGACTCCTCACGCGAGTTGGTGCTGTGGGCGCCGATGCCTCCAAACTCCTGGATCCGCTTCCCGCGGTTCTTCTCCGACGTGATGCCGTCGAGGGGACCTCTCGAGCTCTAGCTACAGCACGCCGACTGCAGCGCTCCGGTGACTGGAGCGGAGATCGAAGCGGTCCCCACCGGCAAGATCTTCATGACTCACGGCTGGGGCGAGATCGCGCGGGTCTGCCGTGCGAGGGGAGCCCTCACGATCCACTTCGAGTACGATGGCGCCTCCACGCTCTTCTTCAAGGTCTTCGACGCCGAGGGCCGCCGCCTGGAGTGCTGCCCTGGGGAGGAGCGCTAGACCGACGCGTGCTCCGCCCGCAGCTACTCCAACAGCAGTAGCCCTTGGGAGTCGAGCAACTCTCCTGAGCTTTACGAGACTCCGGAGACGAGCGACGATAGCTACGTGCCCCCGAGCCCTCGCCGCGCTCGGAGCAGGGCTACGGCGTCCGGCCGTCGCCGCCGCTGATCTGGATGGGGTTGGCGCCGGCCTCCCGTGGCCCACTGTTGATGATGGCATCTGCCACGGAAGGGTGTAGATAGGATTCCCCTTAGTATCAACTTTTGTTTCCTGCGAAGGATCATGAACCACCCCGTGGGGGCATGTAAGGGTCTGTAATATCTTTGGTGCTTATCTTTCTTGTTATGAAAACTTGATGAGCGCATGGCCCGTTAAGGCTCGGTCCCCCCTTTCTTTCCTCGCGATGGCTTGTTGCTCTACGCTGGTATGCCAGGTCGCGTGCCGTGGTCAAGGCCAGGAGGTGTGCGGCCCGAGGTCCAGTAAGAGCCCCTGAGGCGCGATGCTCAGGAGGTCCCCTTCGCGCTCAAGCAGCCATGGTAAGGCAACAAAGGAAAATGACTTGGCCGCAACGGGACTACGGTATGGCGTGAGTGACCATTAGGCCCAGATATTTAGCCGATCCTAGGGCGAAACTTATCTTGCTGACTTCACGGCAATTCCTGATGTCGCGCTAGGGCTGTGCGCCAACTCGTGCGACATAGCCAGGTCGGCCCATACGAGTTCCCCTCCCCTCATGCTCTCCTTAGTGCTCTACGTCCTCAGGTCCCGGCCGTCGAGCGAGCTCAGCCGCCGCTGGTATGCCAGGTCGCGATGCCATGGTCAAGGCCAGGGGGTGAGGGCAGGAGAGCCAGTAAGAGCTCCTGAGTCGCGATGCTCAGGAGCCCCCCTTTTAACGCGCAAGCGAATTGCACGAGAGAAAAAGAGACTCGCGGTGCCGCCTGCTATCCTTCCCTCGGGATCCTTGTGAGCGGGCACAAGAAGGAACATGGTTTGCCGTTACAGCTGTTAGCCTACCGTTAGTTGCTCTGGATGAGGTGAAGGCACTGAGGGCCTGGTGAGGTGACGTGCGCGGCGCGTGCCGCGAGCCAGAGCTCGACCACTCAGATTTGTCGGCGTGGCAGGGACGGACCCATGCACCAGCGCCGTGCCTGTGTGAAGGCCCCAGGGGAGGCGATGATTGAGCATGTGATTGCCGTTGGCAGGTTAAGCTTAAAGAGGAGATCAACTTGGATAAATGCAGGAAGATACACGCCACCAGGTCTGGCCCGAGCGGCTTGGGGATGATGCAGCCCGAGGGGTGCCCTAGAAAGGTAAGCTAAAGACTTAAGAAAAAGGGATACGTGCCACAGGGACGGACCCATGCGGTCTGGGAATAATGCAGCCCGAGGGGCGCTCCCAGCTTAAACAAACTTGGAAGATGTCACCTGGTTCTGTAGACGAAGTAGAGTTGGTGCAGCTGAAGCCGCGTGTTGAAGGAATGGCTCCTCATGAGCCACTGGGGCCCTGAGCCTCGGGAGGCTCTGGGGGTTCAGGAGGTTCCCTGAAGGCCGTCTCCATCTCCTCCAGGACGGCGTGGAACCTGGCCTCCTAAGCCGCCAGGACTTGCCGCACCTTGCGTTGATAGGCCGACGCCACGCTCGGCAAGCCGAAGGGCATGCGAACGTAGCTGTGTGGCGGGCCCTCGCAGCGGCCCGCACGCGATGGCCAGAAGCGCTCCTGAGATGCGGCCCTGTTGAGCCCTGGGATGTCGACGCAGACACGCAGCCCGGCATCCTCGCCTGGATGGGGAGCCGCACCATGTGAGTGGTTGTGGCCGCGCATGGCTCTTGCTTCTTGCAGTTCCTGGGTGGTCTTGGTGATGAACTCCTGGGTGGTGGGCACTCCTTGCCCTGTGTTCTCCTGAGGGAAACGTGCCGCGAAGCACGCCTCCAAGTGGTGCCCAAGCGCCTCCCTCGTGAGGTTGGCAAGGTCTATGGCCCTCCAGAAGAGAGCCCCCGAGCCCTGCCCGAGGAGGGCGCCGGGTGCGCCTTCCTATGCGACAGAGGGAGGCGCCCCTGGAGCGGGCGCTGATCCTGACGAGGCTCCAGCTGTGTCGCCGCCCTCCTGAGATCCTGCTCGGCGCAACTGCTTCTTCTTGGGGATGGCCTCCGGAGGGCCTTCACTCCTACTGTCGGGGTCGTCGATTGCTGCGGCTTGAAAGGCACGCTCAAGGGAGCACACCGCATCCCTCTCTTCACACGGGACCATGATGATTCCTCCGCTTCCTGGCATCTTGAGAACGTTGTAGCCATGATGAGTGACTGCCATGAACTTGGCCAAGGCTGGATACCCGAGGATGGCGTTGTATGGCAGGTGGATGTGCCCGACGTCGAAGTCAATGAGCTTGGTGCGATAGTTCTTGTGCTCCCCGAAGGTGACAGGCAGGCGGACCTGCCCTATCGGTGTGGTGGAACCGTCGGTCACTCCTGAGAAAGGCTTGGTTGGCTGGAGCTGCTCATATGGCACTTGGAGGTTGTCGAACGTGTCAACGGATAGGACGTTGAGCCCTGCGCCGCCGTCGATGACAGTCTTGGTGACTTGCACATTGCGGATGACTGGGGAGCACAGCATAGGGAGGGCGCCAGCGGTGGCTGCGCACTTGAGCTGGTCTGCCGAGTTGAAGGTGATGGCACACTGGGACCACCTGAGCGGGCGCGTGGCCTCGAGCTTGGGGAGCGCCGCGTTCACCTCGCGAGCGAACTATTTGAAGATGCGCTGAGAGGCTGGGGCCTGGGCACCGCCCAAGATGCAGGCGATCGCACGCGGCTCCTGGAAGCCCCCAGCCCCCTCGTCCTGGTGGTGGTCGTCGTTCCTCCTTGGCGGTGGCAGCGGAGGAAGACCGGCGTTGCCCTGAGGGCGATCCTCACGAGGCTGGTCCCTCCAGGCACCCTCGCGAGGTTGGTCCTGCCAGCGGTCCTCACGAGGCCGGTCGCGCCACTCCTGGCGCGGGCCACGGTCGTCCCAGCATCCGCCTCCGCGGCCGTAGCCCCGGTCGTTGCGCTCGGGGCATCGACCGTAGCGTCCTTCCCCTATGGCTCTGAGCTCTTGGCAGTCGCTGGTGTTGTGGGTGTTCAGGTTGTGGAAGGCGCAGAATGGTCGGCCGTTCTTGGATGACTCGGGCTGATCTCTGCCTCGCTTGGTGTCGGGCTCCGCTGTGAGCACCACTGCCTCTTTGCGCTTCACGTCCTTGGCCTTGGCCTTCTTCTCCTCCGCTGCTGCAGCTGGCAGCTCAAGGAGAGAGGCGCCCCTCCTCAGCTCTTGCACACTTGGTCGCCAAGTTGAACAGCTCCTGAGATGTGTAGAGCTCCTCGTGGATAGCGAGCTCTTCCTTCATCTTGACGTCACGGATGCTGTCCAAGAACACGGAGATGATGGCTTCATAAGTGACCTTGTGGATCTTGAGGCGGGTGTTGTTGAAGCGTTGAATGTACTTCTGGAGGGTCTCTCCTGGCTGTTGCTTGATGCGGCGTAGATCACCCGCGGCCGGTGGGCGGTCGCGAGTGCCCTGGAAGTTGGCGATGAAGCGGTCGCGCATCTCGTCCTAGGAGGAGATCGAGCCGTACTGCAGGTTCAGGAGCCAGGAGTGGGCCCCATACTTGAGAGCCATGTGAAACCAGTTCGCCATGACTTTTTCGTCGCTGTTGGCTGCTTCGATGCTCAGCTCATAGAGCTGCAGGAACTCCGCGGGGTCGGTGCCGTCGTAGCGAGGAGGCAGATCTGGTTTGAACTTGCTTGGCCAGGCGACGTTACGCAGCTCGGGGGTGAAGGCGCGGCAGCCGGCCGTGGTCTCCGGGGCCCGCTTCTGAGGTGGAGCTTGGTCTTGGCGGGGTCCGCGCTGCGCCACTGCAGGCGGCACGCGGTCTTGACGAGGTGGTGCGGGGAGCGCCGGCGCAGCTTCTCGCGGCCGTGGGATTTCTTGGCAGCTTCTTTCTTCATGCGCGGGCGCTGGGCGCGATGGATCACGCCGCGGAGGCGCGCGCCTTGGTGCCAAGGCACCATCTTGGGGTTGAGGTGGTGGAGGCATGCCATGAGCCCCGTCGCCCGCAGCTGGTTGAGTGGGAGGCAGAGAGTGGGACGGCGCCGGAGAGCCCCCTGCGGCGCGGACGAGCTCGGCGACGCGGTCAAGCCACTACTCATAGAGGTCGCCGACGGGGCGGTAACGCAGGAGCTCGTTCGCCGCGATGAGCGCGGCCCGTGCCTCCATGGGAGCGCGGTGCGCGTGAGACGAGGAACTGGCAGGGGTAAGCGATGGAGTAGCGGTGCGGCCGTCTTGCCGCACCGAAGGATGCAGCAAGGACGCTTGGTGCTCGTTCCCCGCCGGGCCGGTGGCAGCGTTGGCAGCGGGAGACGGAGAACAACGAGGTGGCCCGCCTACTGGAGCCGTCTGAGCGACGCGAGCGGAGAGGGCAGCCCGACACTCAGCTCGAGCACGGCGAGCGTCCGCCATGGAAACGACGGAGCGATGGAGCAACGAACTGATGGAAGGGAAACTACGGCGCACCCCTACCTAGCGTGCCAAATGTCGGATGTGGGGTTCCAGCAAACCCTTAAGGTTCGAACACTGGGGTGCGTGCGAAGTCTCTCCCTCCTACCGATCTACGCTCTAGCTCGCTAAGATCTTGCGGATGAACTCGTCGAACTCGCAACACAGAAAGACACGAGGTTTATACTGGTTCGGGCCACCGTTGTGGTGTAATACCCTACTCCAGTGTGGTGGTGGTCGATTGCCTCTTGGGCTGATGATGAACAGTACAAGGAAAGGACATCCTCCTGAGGTTGAGGTGTTCTTGTGCTTGTGAACTTGTGGCGTGAGGATTCGATCAGTTCAACCTGCCTCTACTGTGGCGGCTAGATCTACTTATATAGGCCCTGGTCCTCTTCCCGAATATTGAGCGGGAAGGGAGCCAACAACGGCGGGCAAATTTGAAGGGGGACAACTAGTACAAGCTATCCTGACAAAAGCGGTCTTCGCCTGCGAAAAGCCCTGGGGTGACGCCGTCTTGGGCTCCACGATGACCTCCGCCTCTGTCCTTCTGGTCTTGGTCTCGTTGCACCAATATGGCAACCTTTGCCTGATGCCTCGGTACTCTTCGCCTGCGTTGGCCTCCTTGGCACCAAAGAGGAAATAAGGATGCTGCACCCACCGGTGCCCGCCTGGCACCCGCCTGGTACCGTCTGTCATGGCTCACGTCACGAGAGCCTCGTGAGGTTTGCCTCGCCTTGATATCTCCGCTCCTCGTGAGCCTGCCTGGCTAGGCCACTCCAGAGGAGGTATTGCATCGTCCGCCTCGCGAGGCTTGGACCCTCGCGAGGGTCTTGGGCGTCTTGTTGACGAAGATGGGCCGTACGGCCTGCTGCTTAGCCATGTTGTGGGCCACAGGCAGGCAAGTCTGGGGACCCCCGTTCCCAGAACGCCGACATAACTAGTTACACATAAATATATTTTTGTCAGAGAGATACTCCCTCGGTAAAGAAATATGAAGATCTTTTATATCACAACTTTATACATAAGAAAAATCAAGGGGAATATATATAACATATATAATTATAAAAAACAGAGTTTTTTTAACACGGTATAGACGAGTTGGTGATGATGGTGTGCCTACCATCCTGCAATATAGGCCGTCCGATTTATATCTGACGGATATGAAGGAAACTATGGCAATTTTGCAAAAAGGTACCCACACACCTCTCCACACTTGCAAATAAGGCCTTCCCTCGTTCATCCTTTTCTCTCACAAGATAAAATACTCATACAAATGCATCTTGATGTTACGTGCAATGCACGGGCATTATGGGGGTTCAGCTGAGAAGTACTCAGACAGGCTCACGGTTCTGGACATTGGGCCACAGGCCAGTGGGCCTGCATGTTTGGGGGCCATGTGTTCTACCTCAGCGCTTTTCATATTGCAAGCGGTCGGTACGGCGCTGGTTTTAGATGCTGTCGCAAGGCAAATACACAAAATTGAATAAAGCATGATAGCTGTTGGAATGAAATCAAACGACAGTTCCTAACAAGCAATCATAGTTGCAATTCTATCAACGATACTGTCGTACTACTTATACACACAGGACACTTGTTTGACCATGCCAGAGTATTACATCAAAATCTCTCGGAGGATAGATCAGTTCGGCATTAACATAGACCGTTCTCAGGACTGACCACACACCAAAAGCGGTAGTACTAATAAACAATACAGGGTTTACAAACACAAATCAAGTACTGAACAATAGTACTTACTACAGACAAGCAAAGTTGCACTAATTAAACTCTACTACAGACTATTTCTTGCCACCGACCTACGGGATGAACCCCGCATAACTGACTAGGCCATGGACTTCGTGAGAGATGTCTACATGCACCATCACCATCTCGTCAACCTTGGAGAACCTAACAGAGTGGTCTTTCCACTCATAAACATGATCATGAAGACAGGCCGCATCAGATTTGTTGGGAAGGTTTACAAGAACCACACCCTTTGTAATCGAAGGCACAGCCAGGAAATTGTTGTGGTCAAGAAGTACAGCCTCGAGAACACGCCTGACAACAATGCTACAGGAAAACACTAGTTCAGGATACATGGCGACAAGGACACAGCAACTGGATAGTTTAGCAGTAGAACTCATCCTCAGGTCTTCCAGTTCATGTGGCATGACTTTGAGAACTTCATCTCCACCGTGGACCTGGTTCAAATTCAAATAGAAACCAAATGTTTTACTACTACCTCTGTTCAGAAATATAAGATGATTTTTGATATTTTACTCCATATATGACTACATATACGCACAGAAATGAGTGAACAAAGACACTAGAGCATGTCTTCAAAGGCATAAGAGCAGAGGGATTACTTGCAATATCCATAACACAAGGTACTGATGCAAATATACCCTCTTCAAAGGTAGCATTGATGTTCATAAAGTAGTTGAAAGTAATCTATAAGAAATTAGTGTCAACCTCTCGCATGTTTTGGTCAAAAGAGGAATTTAGAACCGCCATTTGGCACACAAAAATCACATGCAAGATCACCCAGAAAGTGGTAATACTAGTACTAGTACTGTGTGTTAGATGAAAAAACACGATCAAGATCGAGAAAAAGATCGTCGAGAAGAGATATTACCTAGACTTGCTTAATGAGGGATCCCGGAGAGGGGGGCTTGGACAGGGTGATGGTTTTGAGCTTGTCTGCGGTAGTCTCGGCGGGGTGCTTGCGCTTCTTCGTACCTTGAGCCTCGACGGTTTTTGCCAGAGCCATATACATCACTTCGGCCGGTGCTCCAGCATCCATCAAGAAACTGCCAAATAGAAATAAAAGAAAAGAAACCATAATCGCAAACCCAAAAGAAGAACAGAGAGGGAGTTATAGGATCAGTCTCGGGGTTGCAAGACCAGGCCTTGGCCAGAATCAACATCATTGATGCGCTCACCTTTCCTTCTTTGGGAGAGAAGAACAATGGCAGAAGCAGGTCGGGGTTTTCTTGAAGAAATGAGGAACAAGATGAGGGAGAAGCGAGGGTTGGGTAGAGAGGAAGCTGAGAGAGAAGAGTGAAATGATGGTTGCTTCGTCCGTCCAACTTACTGCTGGAAGGGGGGTTTTGTGATTTGACGGCTCATTGGGCATTACTACGATGCTTCGATCGAGGAAGTCTACCGTGCAGTTGGGCACTCTACTACGGAGTAATTTAGTGCATGGCCGGTGGACCCTGATGATGGTTGTCCCACACGTCGACGAAAGTGAGTAGCAAAGTTCCCGACGACTATCGAGGAGAATGCGCATGGTAGAGCAAGTCCACTATATTTTCTGAAGAAAAAAAATGATTACAGCAAGCGTTTCCACTCTTTCGACGGAGGAGTGCAAAACACGGTAGCCACTTGAACATACACAGTGCTCCTACTACTAGGCATATGCAGTGGTTCATACGTCAGTACTACATAATCTTGTTGCTAGTGTAGTAAGATATGACGATAACAAATGATGTTGTGCGCATGTCAACTATATGAACAGTAATGTAACATAGTGCCGCTTTTTCGACTGTCTGGTCGAGAATGAATGGTGAGATCAATGTTAACAGAACTAGGTCTACAGCGCATGGAGAGTACGGTGCTATAGTACTCCATGAAACATGAACCATATGAAGCACGACGACTCAGTGTTAGGCAGGGTGTATGAAGGGTGCCCGGGATGGGAGCAAAAGCTCCCTTCTCAACCCACTTTTGGGTGTTTGGCAGAGTGCATGAAGGGTGCATGAGTCCACACTAGTAGGTTAACACAAATACATGAAGAGGGAATACTATATTGACATGAGAATGCAACCAAAGACACCCACACGCTTTGTGCTACAGTGACTGATCTGCACCGTCTGATTTTGATCCAACAGCCATGTTGCGCCGAGACATGGACATGCCCATGCAGAGGACGCCTAGACACCACCGAAGTCCCTCTGCTTCTCGAGGCGCACGATGTTGGTGATGCAAGGTGCAACGGCCCGCAGAGCCCGCTCCCGGTCGACGGGAGCCAGCTCGTCAAAGACGGCGTCCAATGGCACGAATGGATTCCGATGATGGAGCCCTGAGAGGATTCGCCTGGCAACGGCGACGGCAGCCCGCAACCCCTCCTTGTCTAGGTCTACCCCCACCATCGCACGGAGACGGCTCAACTCCTCGGAGATATAGGTGAAGAAGGAGACCAGGTCAGGAAGCCGCAGCTCGTTGAAGTCGACGGGGTGGTCGAATGGGTTTTAGCTCGACGGCCAGCATGGTCGCACTGGCACGACGGTAGGCATCGCGCAGCCGCAACACGTGCGTGGAAACTTGGTCCACCAAGTGGCTCAGGTGATCCTGGACCTCGTCACGATCGGCCCGCTCGCGCTCCAGCCGCCTCCCCTGACAGCCTATTGTATCTCCCGCTTTCTGCAGCAACGCCGCCGACGCCTCGAGCATCTTTTTGGTGGACGCCTGCCGCTTTTGAAGCTCCGTGAACTCCTGCACATAACGGAGGAGCATGGCACACCTCTCTTCCTTGAGCTCACGGAGCTCCACGGCCTTGGCTCTGAGCTCCGCATCCTTGGCCTCAAGCTCCTGTGTCAGGCGCCTCACCTTAGACTCCATGATCTGCTGCGCCGCCATGGCACTAGCTAGAAGCAATGGGGAGAGGAAGCAAAGGGGGTGAAACGACTGAAAGGCAATGCAATATACAGGAAGGTGGAGGGAGCCAGCCGAGGAGCGGGGAATCTTTAGGTTTTCACCATGGGAAAACACCAGTCGACGACTTCTCACATCAGGGAGCAGTGGGTTTTACAGGCGGAGTCATCGTGACTAATTACTGTCGCGCCTGCTCCCGTCAATCAAAAACTTAAAAATCCAGCCATGCCTGCTCCCGTCAATCAAATAATTAAAAATCCTGCCGCACCCAAAGACTAGAGCAACGCCGCGGTGGATATTTAAATTTACCTGCCGGCAAGGTGATAAAAAAGGGTGAAAAAAACAAATGTGGCGGCGGCCTAGCTAATCGGTCGCACTAGCCCAACTAGCTAGCCACCGTGCTTCACTGATGTACTCGGCAGGAAAGGTGGTCTTTCGTGATTTGATGACTCATTTACTTGCTTCGGCGCTACGACCGAGGAGGACCCAGAAAACGCGCGGTAGGGCGTCCCACATCTCGGCAAGGAAGAATATATGCGTGCACCACCTGGGAGGACCTCAAAACCGCGCGGTAGGGTGTGCCACGTCTCGGCACGGAGGAAAAATGTGCGTGTAAAAATATACTGTATCAAACATAGTAGTACCTATGGTTCGACCTCGGGACCCAACCAGTCGGTCGAAAACACCCCACTAGCCACACAGCTTCATCATGCTAACGTGGCACGGAGGATAGGTGTGGTTAGCTCCGTCTCGACCAGCCACACCGTCTCTTGTTCTAGGCGATTCTTCTATTTTCCAAGCATAACACCACGGAAAGCTAGCACCGCTCTTCCTATGTGCCCGTGCGTCTAAAGGTTAGACGATGAAGAGGAGAGCGAGATCGCATACCTGGGACCCACCAGTAAGTGAGTCAACGGTCATGCACGTGTTGACGAGGCACTCCCTCTACTCTACTCAACGTAATACTGTATAAAATCAAGTTATGGGACAAAGCCAACAACCGTTGTTGTTTCAGGCTATCGACTTACGCTTTGTAGTCCAGGTTGCCAGTTCGAATCTCGTCTTTCAGATTTGTTAGTTTAGGTCCAAATTTGACCAATGACAAGTGGAACCCCCGTGTGTTGTTCCGATATTTCAGTGTAGGATGGTTTTTTTGAACAAACACTTTGCGTGGTTAGACAAGTAACGACACGAGTTACACGTATTTTGCAAGTTTAAGAACAAAAATGGCAACGGCATAGAATATCACATCCACCCCGCAGCTTTGATGCTACGGTGATACGAGCAAGGTTGTCAGAATCGCGATTTTGAATCGGATCAAAGCTCTGATGGTAGAATCGTAAATCGTAGAATCTTCACTACCAGGATCGTAGAAACGTAGATTTTGTGAACTAAAATCATACAATCAGATGGGTAAGTTTGGATCGTAAAGTCGTAGAATCGTATAACAGAATCGCGATTCTAACAAACTTGGATATGAGTTTTTACATCGTTGGAAGTGAGATACAATGGCTTGGGAGTAGTCTTTGTAATTATGCGCAATTTCCAAACTCTCCAAAGTTTTTTTGGAAATAAAACATTCAGGCCTCGTGTGTGCCGCTGCATCTTGGATCCAACGACTCCCCGTTGCTCATATTAGGTGCTCCCCGTAGCTTAATTAGCCGCTACGGTGATACGAGCATCTAGGTCATATGATCTGTGATCAGATGGCACATGCGTAGTACTTGTACTCTCCGCACAATTCCCAAACTCTCTCAGTCGTATATTGCAAAAACATTCAAACCTCCTACTGTTGGCCGTTAGATCTCCGTGAACTTGTATCACCATAGAATCTACGGTGCAGGAGCACCTCATATTCACCCGTGCGAGAAAACATCAGGTGCTCTCGCAGCTTGGATGCTACGGTGATACAAGCTTCGAGGTTGTTTGATCTGAGATCCAATGGCATCTGAGTAGTCTTTGTGCTTGTAAGCAGTGGCCGAACTCTTTGGGGGCTTTTCTGCAAAAAACCATTCAAACCACCGAGGAGTTGTTGGGTCACAAATCCAACGGCTCCGAATGTGAATGTTTGTATTTTCTCCTAAAATATTAGTCACGGGAAAGAGAAACGAAGGGCATATCTCTCCTTGTCTCCACCGAACACCCCCTCTTTCTACAACACTTTCACGTACGCACACAAACTATCTCTCGGCCCTCTAAAAGAATGCATGTCGCTGACACATTCACGTGTGATGGTCACTGTATTTCAAGCGAAAGCACCATACGGTCACTGACTTCAGAGTATGCTCATTACGGTCACCGTATAAATTCTCATGGTGATCATACGGTATCTAGCTCTCGATACGTCTTCGTATTTTGTTGATGACATTGACAGACTTTGTATTTGCTGCGTGCTCCGTATTTTGTTGACGACACTTACGTTCATTGTATTTGAAGCGAAAGCACGATATGGTCACTGGACTTCAGAATAAGCTCATCACGGTCACCATATACATTTTGTGGTGCTAACCAACCAGTGGTTGGATGGTTAGGAGGACAGTGGTTTCCCCAGCCCACCAGGGTTAAAGTCCTGGTGCTTGCATTTATCCTGAATTAATTTCAGTATTTTCCGGTGATGTGCGTTCAATGGGAGGACACGTTCCCCTCGACAACGAGGCACCTATGGTGACTTCGTAAAATCTCAAGATCATATGTTGGCTCACTTTCTCGAAGGTGCTCATAGGGGTAGGGTATGTGTGTGCGCGCTTATAGCGGTGGGTGTTTGCGCGTATATATGAGCGCTTGTGTCTGTACCGTTTAAAAAAATATATGTCGTGATTATACGGTCACTGGCTCACCCGTACAACTCCGTATTTTTTTGATGACATGATCAAATGACGAGTCAAACGTTCCATGTGGCGCAACTAGTGTTGCACCATCAGCGCGCGTAACCGTGGGGCCCACCTGTCAGCGCGCATATGAAAGAAAGAAATGGTAGTTTGAGACTATACTATGTTAATAAAATGCATTTTATGGTGACCATACGGTCACTGGCTCGCCATACAGCTCCGTAATTTGTTGATGACACGATCAATTGACTAGTCAAATGGTCCACATTCAGCAGTGCACATTACCATAGGGCCCACCCGTGAGCGCGTATATGAAAGATAGGAATGGTAATAAATTAGTGGTCGGTGGGGATTCGAAGTCATGAGACCTCTGGTTGGCAGCCCGCGCCCCTTAACCACGGCGGACAAGGATTGCCTTGTGATGATACTCATTAAATTAAAATATAAATGTAAACGGCCAGTGCGGGGGGCCTAGAGGGATGATACGTCTCCAACGTATCTATAAATTTTTATTGTTCCATGCTGTTATATTATCATTCTTCGATGTTTTATAATCATTTTATAGTCATTTCATATCATTTTTTGGTACTAACCTATTGACATAGTGCCAAGTGCCAGTTGATCTTTTCTGCATGTTTTTTACATCGCAAGAAATCAATATCAAACGGAGTCCAAACACCGCGAAACTTTTTGAGGATTCTTTATGGACCAGAACACTCCCAATGGGCCAGAGGAGCACCTGGGGGTACCCCGAGGGGGGCACAACCCACCAGGGCGCGCCTAGGGGCCCAGGCGCACCCAGGTGGGTTGTGCCCACCTCGGTGGCCTCTCGCACCCCCTCTTTACCCTATAAATTCCCAAAAATTCAAAACACCATCGGGGTTAACCTAGATCAGAAGTTATGCCGCCGCATGCCTCTGTAGCCACCGAAAACCAATCTAGACCCTGTTCCGGCACCCTGCCGGAGGGGGGAATCATCACCGGTGGCCATCTTCATCATCCCGGCGGCCACCACGATGAGGAGGGAGTAGTCCACCCTCGGGGCTCAGGGTTTGTACCAGTAGTTGTGTGTTTAATCTCTCTCTCTCTCGTGTTCTTGAGATGTCATGATCTTGATGTATCGCGGGCTTTGTTAATATAGTCAGATCATATGGTGTTTTCCCCTCTCTATCTTGTTGTGATGAACTGAGTTTTCCCTTTGAGATTTCGTTTTATTGGATTGGATACTTTTATGGATTTGAGAGCACTTGATATATGTATTGTATATGAATACTCGAGGTGACAATGGGGTATCATATTGATTCACTTGATACGTGTTTTGGCATTCAACTCGCGGTGACATTGGGGTAATATATGCATAGGGGTTGATGCACGTTCTCGTCTTTTGTTTCTTTGGTAGAAATCTTGGGGCACTCTTTGAGGTTCTTTCACTGGTACGCGTCGGTCCTAAACAAACGGTTTTTAACCCCTTTCCGCGACGGCATTTGGAACCGTCGCCAAGTGAGTGTGTGCAATAGGGTGTCCTTCCCACACGACCTAGAAATCGTCGGGGTTAGGCCCTCCTGGGACCCAGGCTGGGGCCGTGTGCGATCGGGCGAGGCATCAGAACCAAATCATTTCCGTAGGTATGTACATCCCACATGGTAATCCGAGAAAATCATTTCCGTAGGTATGTACATCCCACATGGTGAATCCCAGAAAAACATTTCCGTTTGTATGTATATCACACACAGTCAATCCAAGTAAGACGTTTCCGTTCTTATGTACATCCCACACAGTTAATCCAGGGAAAACGTTTCCGTTCGGATGTACATCCCACACAGTTTTATGTATACGCTCGTGTGTGAAAGGTGTCACTATCACACATGCTCTGCCTTGGTTAACTTTTTGCTTTCATTAACTACATCACACACGATTTGATGTAGAAAACTATGTGGCACTGGGCTATCCATCACAAGCGCTTTTACTGCCAGAACCGTTTGCAAATTCCCATGACCGTCTGTTCCGTTTTTATTTTTGCCTGTAATTTATTATTCTAATTGGAAATTTTGAAATATGAAATGTGCAATTCAAATTCTCAGCACAATGGTTCAACAACGAATCTATAAATAAAATTGCCAGTATAATATGTTAAGTAATTATAGGATTAGGCAGCAATTAACTATGATGAACCACGATATTTAAAGGCGGTAAAGGTGAAGAGACAAGTGTAAATCATTTTGACTGCCGACGGTGTTGAAGAAGCGGAATGCCCATAATGTGCCTTCCTGCATGCCATAGGCATGAACCACTTTTGTCCAACCCCTTGTGACGATCGCCCGCCCATCCTTCACCGACTTCAAGAAGACTTCTAGAGCATTATCATGGTAGCATGAATTATATACTTTAACCTTAGTTGCCTCCACTCCGGTCATGTAGTTTGCAAGGTAATCAGTAGTAAATAGCTTCGGAAACCACTGAAAAGAGAAAAAATATCAGATACTGAGGTCTAATAGAGTAACTTGTTGTGGGCAGGGGGAAAAGGCAGCACATTACTTACCATCCTAAAGTTCACTGTTGTCTTCGACAAAGTGTAAATAAAGAGCTTAATTCCAATCACCCGTTTCTTTCGCCTAACAATCTTTCTTAGTTTCCTCACTTGACGCTTGCTCAGGAATATCTCATTGCCCCATACACAAAAGGGATCGAAGCGTGGATCAGTACCACTCATATATGTACCTACAAGCAACCGGTAAATGTTAGAAGCTAAATTGAGATTGCACAAATGATGTAAACTACAACTACCTATGTTCCTAAGTACTAGTATTTTTCTGAGATTTCAATATGAACTACATACGGATGTATAGAATTATAGATATAGTTTAGATTAGAATCTAGATTCACTCATTTTGCTCCTCATGAAGTCTATATTGGAATCTCTAAAAATACTTATATTTTGGAATAGATGGTGTATAAGACATGGGATGCAGCTAACCTCGACGGCAAACAACAGAATCACCCATTGTAGCCCTGTGTAAGTACATGGAAAGCCAATGTTAACTACAACAGGGTTAACATCCACCAAAAATAGCAAATGGTAATAAAACGGCAGCATCTATAGAGATATCTTCATTTCCAAAGAGTAGCACGGTAGCAAAGGGACGGATTAAAAAATGGATACAACTGTTAATTGCAACAGGCTTAACAACATCCTAATTCATGTTTTGTAAGTTTGTACCCATTGAAATACAACTTTTTAAAAATGGATACAACTATTAATTGCAACAGGCTTAATGGCCATTGAAACCGGTACTGATAAAAATGCAATTGGCAGAGTTAAACATCACAGGGCAGGTGCTGCTAGAGCAGATAATGGCCCGGTTGTCTATAAAAAGGTAGGGAAAATAGCTCAAACGTGTTAGGCATGTTTACTACAACATGCTTAATACATCGACAGTACAAAACATAGCCATTAATTGCAACTGGTATTGGTAAGATTGAACTGGTGGGTACATACTTGGTAAGTCCTGAGAGGTAGCTGCTGGGGCACTTCATCTTGGCCAGAGCCCGCCCAAAGTCAGCGGAGGCGAGCTGTTCCTCCGGGTCGAAGCATGGATCAGTGCCAGTGACATGTGTACCTACAGGCAACCAGTAAATGGTAGAAGTTAAGCTGCAATTGCACAAATGATGTGAAATATTGTAAGACATGGGATGCAGCTAACCTCGACGGCAAACAACAGCATCGGCCATTATGACCCTGCATAAGTACATGGACAAGCAGGTTAAGTACAACAGGGTTAGCATCCACCAAAAATAGCAAATGGGGAAGCATCTCTAGTATATCTTCATTGCGGAGAGTAGCATGGTAGCAAATGGACAGATTAAAAAATGGATACAACTGTTAATTGCAACAGGCTTAACAGCATCCTAAGTCATGTTTTGTAAGTTTGTAGCCATTGAAATACAACTGTTTGAAAATGGATTCAACTATTAATTGCAACAGGCTTAATAGACATTGAAACCGGTACTGATAAAAATACAATTGGCATAGTTAAACATCACAAGGCAGGTGCTGCCAGAGCAGAGAATGGCCCAAATGTCTACAAAAAGGTAGGGAAAGTAGTAAAAATGTGTTAGGCATGTTTACTAGAACATGCTTAATACATCTACCGTACAGAACATAGCCATTAATTGCAACTGGTATTGGTAAGATTGAACTGGTGAGTACATACTTGGTAAGTCCTGAGAGGTAGTTGTTGGGGCACTTCATCTTGGCCAGAGCTCGCCCAAAGTCAGCGACGGCGGAGGCGAGCTGTTCCTCTGGATCGAAGCGTGGATCAGTGCCACTGACATGTGTACCTACAGGCAACCAGTAAATGGTAGAAGTTAAACTGCAATTGCACAAATTATGTGAAATACTGTAAGACATGGGATGCAGCTCACCTCGACGACAAACAAAAGCATCGGCCGTTATGACCCTGCGTAAGTACATGGACATGCATGTTAAGTACAATAGGGTTAGCATCCACTAAAAATAGCAAATGGGCAGCATCTCTAGTGATATGCTGAGTCATGTATTGTAAGTTTGTTGCTGGAATTGGTGAAATTGAGCTGGACACGGTAATATTTGAACATCACACAGTGTGTAGTACTGAAATAAACAAGGCACGAACATGCTTAATACATCAACCGTACAAATTATAGTCGTTGCAAGTGGTATTGGTAAGATTTAGCTGGTCAGATCTTACCTGTTAATTCCTGGGGGGTAGTTACTGGGGGACTTCATGTGGGCCAGAGCCTACACCATGTCGGCGGCGGCGGAGGCAAGGTGTTCCTCCAGGTCAACACGCATAGCGCCCATCGCGCCATGGACCGCCATCAGCTCCTGGCGGGGGGGATTTGGAGGCATGAGGATGTTTCGCAGGCGCCATTTAAGCAATCAAGCCGGGGGCGTGATAAAAATCGGTGGGTTACCTGACTGGATCCGAGCAGAACGTAGATGTGGTTGAAGTTGTGGTTGCGGCGGCAGCGGTTTGAGATGCCGGTAGGGGGAGGCACGAGGGAGGGGGGATACTGAGGGGAAGGGGATGTGGTTGGAGGAATAAATTCTGAAATCGCGCGCCTAATGAAAATTTCGGTGCGAAACTTGAAACTTGGGTGGGGGAAACACACAACACAGACGAAGCACGTAAAATACTCGTGTGCGAGAAAAAATAAAGTTGGCAGATCCCGTCTCCAAAAAAATGTACACGTGTACTTGATTTTTTCGGTCAATGGTACGTCTAGTTTATTAGGAAATATCGCACAGGTAACTGACTTATGGGTCATTAACGCAAAAAAACGCAGACGGGTACGGCATAGAAACCATGTGTTTTGTGAACTTCTAATGATTAACGCAAAAAAACGCACACGGGCACACATGCTAATCAACGCTCAAAGCCCTCAAAGGATGCTCTTACCGACATTGTACGTTAATACTACAAACTTAAAGTACTACTGGTAATTTGCTCCAATACTACAAACTTAAACTACTTCTCACATGCTGCCATCAGGGCATGCTGACCAGACGCCGTTGTTCTCCTTCCCGGCCTTGTAGTCGGCAGCCCACCGTGCTTCGACCTCCGCCAAGCTCTCCTCACCACATCGTGCGGCCTCTTTTTTCTTGCGGCGGAAGGACTCTCTTTTCTTGACTGCTTTCTGCCTTTTCCGCTCCTTCTGTGCGGCTTTGGCCGCCTCTAGATCCACCACCCATTCGGCCATGGCAGCCTCAAAGTCCGCCCATGTAACTGTCTGGCCGCCGGCGGCGATGAACTCGGCGCGGCGAGATGCCATCGCTTCCTTACCATGTGTGCGGTCGCGGGCATGTGCTGCAGCAGGGTCTCCCCCCGCTGCTTCAGCGGCCGGCATCTGAACCGGTGGTGTGTCATTAGCAGTTGTAGGCCTTGCCACTGGCTGCTTTGGGGAGGAGGATGACATGGCCTGTACGCCACAAAGTCGGTCCGGCTGATCACAGGTTGATGCATCAGCCCCCGAGAGCTGCTGTGGCAAGGAGAGCATCACCGGTTGAGGGGCAACAGTGGTTGCTCTTGGCGGGGCTTCAGAAATCTCATCGAGGAACTCTATTTCCTTTCGTGGCCACTGGATGTGATGTAACAGTGTTTCTCCCAAGGTCCTTTGCTCATCGAAGTCTCCTAGGACATTCTTCAGGGCAAATTCATTGAATCCAGGCTTTACTTCAGTCACGTAGCACTTCACACAACCCGGCTTCAATGGCACATTGTCCAAGAAGAGGCCATCTTCCAAGAAGGGTGGGCAAACCCAGGCTGTTGCACATTTTAATGTACCTTCATAATGTGTAAGCACGCCCTTCAGTCTGTCTTTCATTCCAGATAGATCAGATATAGCATCATCAGGAGCAGCTGCAGTCTCAGTGTCGTTGGGGTCAGCTGATGCACAACTACTCTTGTGCAGTGTTGTCGCATAATAAGCAGCATCATCCATGCCCGCCTCCCCTCCCATCTGCTGGCTATCTGTCAGTGTTAGAGTCTTCTGCATCATCATTGACTTCTCAACATCCTTTCGAACAGCCGGATAAATCTCCTTCTTCAACTTTTCAAACAATGCATTCTGCTTTTATTTCACTCCTTGCTTTTTTCATGTTGAGCCTCTCTTGTTTGCTGAGTGTGAAAGCCCTCTTGTGCGGGACATTAACACCTATACCCCTTGCACGGCTAGGGGGCTCTTTTGTGTCCAGAGCAATGGACAGAATGTCACATGGCCCTAAGTTCCTGTAGAACCTTCCAGGGATCTTGGAAGCCTCTACCATCACTTCATACAGTTTGGCGTCACGTGCGTTTTCAAAGTAATAAGTTCCGTCATCACGCCTCTGTGCACGTGCCCGCAAGTAGTCTCTGGCGCGTTCGCCCCTGATTTCACTAAAGAGCGGATTCCCACCTGCCGCTACTGCTTCTTTGTCCTCCTGTTCCCATATCAGTTTCATGCCGTAGTATCCTGCCACACCCATACGGTGGGGGTGTATGTTCTTCTTCTAAAGTTCCGATTCCTTGAAACTCTTCTCAGCAAACTCTGGAGTTGCCCTGACCCTTTGGAATTCTGCCCAGTCTACCTTTGTAATTTGGGGGTATGCAGGGATTGGGTCCTTGCCTTCACTCAAGTACTTCTTGTACAGCACGTGCTTCCAGTTTCTCCAAGCATCCCTAGCCTTCTTCAGTGCAGCGTGTTCCACCTGCATTCTCCACTGCTTTGGAACGTTGAAGTGATCCATGATCTCCCGGACTATCCTTCGCCGTGTTTCTGTGTCAGACTTCCGAAACCCCGGCAGATTAATGTTAAGCCTTGCCCTGCCAACAAATCCACACACACTCCTGAACCTCATGCGTGCTTTATCTGGTTTAGTTGGAGCCCAGGACTTTAAATCAATCTCGGTTACTTCATATACACCTTAGGCTGGTGTGTGGGCTTCCTTGGAGCATTCCTCCGTGTCCTGACCGGAAGGGTAATTGCTGCAGCTCTATCCCGTTCAAGACTACTTGATCCCTCACAATCTGCTAAAGACCTAGGGTTGTCCGAATCAGATGAAGATACATGGCCTGAATGAGTGCTGCCGCTGCTACTCGGCATCTATAGAGATCACATGCGAAACTCAGGAAAGGAGGATAAGCATAAAACTAACAACTTGGTATCAAGCTTTCTAAACATGCCATGCAATAATTTAGAAAATGTACCGCTAATTTGTTAAATTTGTGTGACTCGGGCGCCCGCGATCTGTAAATAGGCAGTAACTTATTGGAACAAATACAACTTATATGTAGTAAGGAAGGTAGATAATGAACATATATACGCTCTCCATTATTTTATAGCCAATTTGCGAACATACGGAACGAAATTGGAAGAGGGATTGCGAGGAAATATGCCTCACCGTGATGGAGAGCAGTAACTAACAGGCTTCTTAATGCAAACCCGGCCGGACCACAGGAGATTCAAGGGTTACTGCATCGATATGCTCGAGGGTGGCTGGGAGCAAACGAAGATGGCGAGGCGCGGGCCGCCGCATGTTGGGAACGACAGTGGAGGTAGGCTTGACGCCGAAGAGCGGGCACACGTCCGGGGTGAGCACGGCTGCGCCGGAGAGGGTTCTGCTATGGATCTGGGGGGGGGGGAGCTGGCGAAGGAGATTGGGTGCACTAGTTGAGTGAAACGCGGGCAGACGGTGGGGGGTGTTGGCGGCCTAGGTGAAAAGGGTGAAAAATATCCTCGGTCGCCGCGCGCGCGGAAAGGCCTATGCAAACGGTTTCCTCCAAGTGCTCGTGTGCACAAATAGAATAATTTCGTTTGAAATGAAGACTTTCATGTGTGCACGGCCAGGTAGGCACACAGCTTTCGTGTGTGAACCGTGTGCTATTTGAAAACATTTTTTGGGAGGGGCTATTTGAAAACATGTACATGTGTTGTCGAAAGGGATGAGGATCGCCGTTCGATCAAGGAGAATCCAACGGTGCAGACCTACGATCCGTGGGGTTTGGGTCCTGGCCAATCAGAATGCACGACTCAGATCGCGCGCGTGGCAGAGGGGTGGGAGGGTGCATCAGCCACGGTTTAGTGGACACACGGCTTTCGTGAGTGAACCATGTGCTCTTTGAAAACATTTACATTACCTAACATCATATTTTTGTCGAATGAAAACATAAGTTCATCGTTTCGCCTCCATTTTTTCCACGGTAAGAAATCATGAGTATAGTGGAGAGTCTCATATACTAGTATCATGAATATACAGTACATATGATACTAGTGTATGATACTGCCTTTAATTAATTATAGCGCATAGTATAATACATAGAGTATAGTATCATATATATATCATATTTATTGCCATGCATGACACAAATTAGCATCGCATTTAACATGATACGGTATCTACCTACTATACGTTACTCTAACCCTCTTTATATATATTTAATTCTTTGCCACATCAGCATACTTGCTATTTCCGAGTGCATGACATCGTCGGCT
The DNA here is from genome assembly GCF_018294505.1 of Triticum aestivum. Taxonomy (NCBI): domain Eukaryota; kingdom Viridiplantae; phylum Streptophyta; class Magnoliopsida; order Poales; family Poaceae; genus Triticum; species Triticum aestivum. Next base: position 286,022,522 of record NC_057796.1, read on the forward strand.
ATGATACCACCACTATGGCCAGCCTTATATAGTGGGGAGTATCATATACTATATATATATATAGTATCATGCATATGATACTAGTGTATGATACTATGTACGTACCTTCATAGTGCATATGTAGTATCATAGAGTAGTACTAGCTCCCTCTGTAAACTAATATAAGAGCGTTTAGATTACTAAATAGTGACCTAAGCGCTCTTATATTAGTTTACGGAGGGAGTATATATCATAGATGACCGTATTTATGGCCATGCATGACACAAAGTAGTATAGCATTTATTATATATATATATATATATATGTTACAGTATCTACCTATGTTACTCCTCCTTTGCCACATCATCATATTTTCTATTCCCGGGTGCATGATACCGGCTATGATACCCCCACTATGGCCACCCTAATAAGGCTGGTCGTAATATGGGAGTATCAAGCGGTATGATGCATGCCAACTAGACTTTTTGGATGATGTGGCACACAGTTAAATGATGAAAGAGAGGGTGGGTCGTATCATATCATGATACTATATCATATTAAATGTTGTACTACTTTGTGTCATGCATTGTAATTGATAAGGAACCTAAGATACTAACTTATGATACTATGCATGCGTGCATTACGGAGGTATTGCCGATCATATACTAGTATCATGCATATATACTCCCTCCTTTCCGGTTATAGGCTTATCTAAAAATTTTAGTTTTTCCATTTTATAAGGCTCAATTTGGTTGTTCCCCATCACATGTCCAGATTCCAAGGTGCATTAAATCATTGCATGCAAGTACTAAGAGAAAGTTGACCAATGCATGTACTTTATATATGCATGAATGTATTGCAATTAATACATTGGAAAACATAATTTTTTGAGGAAAACAAAAGCATCAATTGGGTATTTTTGCAAACTACAAAAAGTATTCCACCACTCACCATCTACCTTGGTTGGTGACATTTTTGAATTGAGCCCTATAAGGCTAGTTGTGATGGGGAGTATCATATATACTAGTAGTATCATGCATATATATGATAGTGTAGCTAGGATACTACTTCTGTAATGCATAGTATCATAAGTTAACATCTTAGGTTGCCTTACTAATTGTCATGCATCACACAAAGTAGTAGTACAACATTTAATATGACACGGTATCATGATATGATACCACATTATCTCTTGTGTGCCACATCATCCAGAAAGTCTAATTGGCATGCATGATACCGCTTATGATAATACCATTACAACCAGCCAAAACCGGAAAGGAGGGAGTATGAGACTAGCCACAATGGAGGGTAGTACACTAGTAACATACAAATATCCCTAGACTATATATGTTACTACCTTCATGGTGGGTAGTAACATAAGTGTAGTTTCATGCAAAGCTTCATTTCTTAGGTTACAGACTCATATTGCATTGGGACATGTGATGCTACAGTAACTAGCTAAGTTACTCAAACTATCTCTCTCCTCATTAACTTATTGCCACATAAGCAAGTTTGCTGAGTTGGAGTCGGGGTTACTGTTGAAGTTACTCCCACTGTGGCTAGTCTGATACTAGCTAGTCATCTATGATATACTAGCTACCTCACTAAGAGCATGGTTAATAATACAGCCAAGGGTCGGCTATAAGAAGTTGCCATGTCATATACAACCAACCTCTTAGCGGGCATGTACAATAATAAATTTTATATACGTACTAGTTTATCAATAGTTGGCCCACCTTACATCCTCACAAAGTGTCTTGGGTCTCGTGTTGCAGCTGGCTCTACTAACCAAGAGTCGGCTTCTCTTCTCTTTCCTCCAAGTAATAAGCACATATATATTATTCTATTCCTTATAGCCAGACTACCCACAGTGGGAGTAACATAGGTAGTAACATCACACATATCTAGATAAAATAGATGTTGTGGCAAGCAATAAATGAAGAAATGGAGGAAAGTGGATAAGTGTGATGTTACTACCTATGTTACCCCCACTGTGGGTATAGTCTTACTATAGTATGAGACTACCCACAATGGGAGTACCATAGGTAGTAACATCACACATATCTAGATAAAGTAGATGATGTGGCAAGCAATAAATGAAGAAAGAGAGGAAAGTAGTAACATAGCTAGTTACTAGTAGTATGAGTAACATCACATGTACATATCAAGGCAAGATGTGTCTATAGCCTAATAAATGAAGTGTTGCATGTTACCACACATATATGTTACTCCCCACTAAAGAGGTAGTAACATAGACTAGTAACACATGGGCATGTTACTAGTCTATGTTACTACCCATTGTGGCTAGTCTGAGTAACATCATACATCTCAAGGCAAGATGAGTCTATAGCCTAATAAATGAAGTGTTGCATGTTACTACACATATGTTACTCCCCGCTATAGAGGTAGTAACATAGACTAGTAACATTCTATGTTACTACCCATTGTGGCTAGTCTTACTCTATTGTATACTTACTTGCTCTAATGCATAGTATCATAGAGTAGCTAGTATCATATGTAGTACTTTATTTATATTGTCATACATGACACGTAGTAGCATATACATTTATTATGATACGGTTTCATGATATGATACTTAACCCTCTCTTTCTTCATTTAATTAATTCTATGACAGCTCATCAAAATTGCCTAGTTGGCATGCATGATACTAGCTATGATACCCCCTTACTATCAGCCTAGCAAAGGTGTACAGATCATTTGTGCGTCGCTTTATGAGTTTTCATCCGTTTGTTCGAGAAGCGGCGAGAAGTTTCAAACATTTCGGCCACGAGGTGCGGCCCCTGGCGTAGGCCTAGTTGGTATTTTAATTATAGAAAATTCAGATGGAGTTCGGACATCATCAAAATCGATGTGTGCCTGTGGCGTGCTCTCACAACCCCGTGGAAAAACTTGGTAAAGTTTGGCACAAGTTTTGATGACCGCTCCTTCCAAACCGGAGCATCTCACATGAAGGATCATGGTTTTCCAAAAGGAGACGTGTCAATTCAAACTCCTGTGGCCGGTGACTTCATCATTTGGCCTCATAAAAATTTCCATGGTACGCAATCACCATTATACCACGGGTTTGATTTTCTGGCGCATTTCAGGTATCGTTAGCTATATTTAAGACATTTTTTGAGATTAACGTGCACTTTGTGCATAAAAATAAAATTACAACCGGAACTGCATGTGCTGTCGAAAGGGATGAGGATCGCCGTTCGATCTGGGAGCATCCAATGGTGCAGACGTATGATCCATGGGGTTTGGGTTCTGGCCAATCAGAAAGCATGACTCAGATCGTGGGCGGGGTGGCGGAGTTTGGTCAGCACACGGCTTTCATCAACGAACCGTGTGCTATTCGCAAACCAGATTGCATATTTTTGTTCACACATACTGTATTGATATCGATTGAGTGTGCTACCTCTATAATATAATAATAATAGTAATAATAATAATAACAAAAAAATCATATTCATTGCCAGAGCTGACATCATATCAAGGTCAACATATTAACGGTTCTTACATCAACAGAAAACCAGGCATAACTCACAAATTCAATATACACGACATTTATAAATTGAACGAATTAAGTTGCAGGGTAGGCATAAAGACTAGTCTCACGGCTTAATTCCCATGTACATGGGGGAACTGGGATCATTAAGTTGACCTCGCATGAACTTGGGTTTTTTTATGATTTTACGCTGCTCTGTTGCACGCGGGTGTGTGATTCCTTGGTTGGCAACTCATCAAATTCATCGTACTCGTCCTCATCGGCAACATCGTCGACACCCAGTACCCTTATCTTCCCATGCATCGCTAAATGGTCGTTCTTATGCAAGGGGTCTTCCACAAAGAAAATTTGGGTAGCATCGCTGGCAAGAATGAATGGGTCCGCGTGATATGCCATCGTTGTCCTGTTAACACAGGTCTTCCTGTACTCATCAATCCTTACCTGACCAAGAGGGATCCATGCGCACCTGAATAATGCCACCTTAACTTTCACATAGTCAAGCTCCCAAATCTCTTTGATGGTTCCATAGTATACCCTTTTATCAGTTTCATTTACAGACATGCATTCTATTCGAACAGAGTTGTTCTGATACGAGGTCTTCTTATCACGTTCCTCAGTGTAGAACGTGTATCCATTTATGTCATATGCTTTGTACGTCAACACCGTAGGTGATGGCTTTTGTGCCAACCACGTAGCAATGTCATCGATGGATCCTTGTGCCAAACGATTCTTCAGTCATTCGGCGTACTTCTTAGTGTGCTCCTTCATCTCCACTTCTGATGAAGGCACCATTGGTAAGAAGCTTTGGTGTATCTCCGCCAAGTGTTCTTCGGCATAAGCGATGAGAACTGGGCTGTTAAGCAGTACCATCAAATGGGCTTTCTCTCCCAATTCTCCGGGTGCATACATTTGCGTGCCAGCAAGGACCGGCTTACCTTTCAGCCTTCCCTCGTGGCGAGAGAGGGGCAAACCTATAGGTCTTTGTTTCATGTATTCGGTGCAAAACTCAACCACCTCCTCCACGGTATAACCTTGTAGGATGCTTGCCTCTGGATGGTTTCGGTTCCGACAAAAGCGCTTCAGTATTCCCATGAACCGCTCGAAGGGATACATGTTGCGAAGAAACACAGGACCACAATACTTTATCTCGTCGACAAGGTGCACAGTGAGATGGACCATGGCATCAAAGAATGACGGTGGGAAAAACATCTCTAGGTTGGACAATATTCTTGCAATATCATGTTGCATATGATCCAACTCTTCAGGATTTACAACTTTCTGACATAGTTGGTTGAGGAAATCATAGAGGTCAATGAGTGTGTTTCTTATATCTTTGTCCATCAGATTCCTTATGGCCACCGGGAGGATTTGTGTCAACATTACGTGGCAATCATGTGACTTCATGTGTCCCAACTTCATTTTACCTGAGCTCACATCCACGAGACTTCTGATGTTTGCGCAGTAGGAAGAGGGTGTCTTAACTGACAACAAATAGGTGAAGAACTGTGTTGCTTCTTTTGTACTGAAATTGTAACTGTGGCGAGCTTTGATGAATTTGTCATCATTTTCTGCTTCACACTACAAAAAAAAGACACATCCGTGACATTTTGGGCCGAACGAATTTTTTTCTGTCATACTTATGACACTTCTATGACAGTAATTGTGACAAAACCCGGTATCATCATAGATGTGGTGGGCTCCTACTTCTATGACAAAAAATCATGATAGAAAATGGGCTTTTCGTCCTGGGCGGGCCGAAGACACAGCTGCATGACATTCTTTGGGCTGTCCATGACGGAAAAAACCGTCGTAGAAGCGAGGGCGAGGAAAATATCGGGGTGTTCCCGGTTACGGTGGGTGGTCGGGGCCGAGCGATGCGTGTTTCTCTCATCCACGCACGCGCGTGGGTGCGAGGCGTTGGGCTCTAACTGAACCCGAGCGAGGCGTTGGGCTCTAACTGAACCCGAGCGATTGCACTGTAGGCTACGCGTTACTGAACCCGAGCGATCGATCAATGGTTGTTAACTGAACCCGGTCGAGCGATTCCTTTGCTACTGCTGCTAATTGAAGTCGATCGATGCTGCCTCTGGATGAACAGTGAGCATTGCTGGGGGGTATGGATGAAGAGTTCCCGATGGGGGTGGATGAACAGGACCCCGTGGTGTTGCCTCTGGATGAATAGGACCCCAATCAATCGAGCCGGTTGGGGCTGGATGAACAGGACCCCGTGGAGGGCTGGATGAACAGGACCACCCCGTGGAGGGCTGGATGAACAGTAGACGGTGGAGGGCTGGATGAACAGTAGCCCGTGGAGGGGTGGTTGAACAGGAGCCCGTGGAGAGGGCTGGTTGAACAGTAGCCGGTGGAGTAGCGCGCGGTGGAGGCTGGATGAGAGCCCGTGGATGAACAGTCGCAGGTGGAGGCTGGAGGAGGTCGACGGTGGATGAACACTAGCCCGTGGAGGCTGGAGGGGGTCGACGGTGGAGATGAACGGTGTCCCGTGGAGTCCCGTTTTGCGGTACGCCACACCCCTCCCGATGAACAGGACCCCCGTTTCGACCGTAGCGCTCCAACACAAGTCCGTTTCCTCCATTTTGCGGTACGCCACACCCCTCCCTATCAACAGGACCCCCGTTTCGACCATAGGAGGTTCGTTCCTCCGTTTTGCGGTATGCCAAACCCCTCTCGATGAACAGGATCCCGTTTCGAACGTGGCCGGTCGAACACAAGGCCGTTTCCTACGTTTTGCGGTACGCCAGGCCTCGTTTCCATCGGTTGTTCCGTCCAAGCCCTCCCGATGAACACGATGATGCATTCCGTTCCGACCCAGCCGGTTGGCTCCCCATGAACACGACGGCGACACAGTTTTTCCATTCCGACCCAGCCATGTACCCGAGCCCTGGCCGTACGTACACGCGAGTAGGCATTCGAGACCCCGCCCGTATGTACGTACGTGGCCGTATTTACTTTCTTGCACCCTGGCCGCTGTACGTACGTGTACATGCTACGTGCGCGCCTCTACTACGACACGTGCGCGCCTCTACATCGACCAGTATGTACGTACACGTTCGCGACCAGGATGACAATGCTACGTACGCTTTGACCAGGTGGGTCCCGACTGTCAGGCACTTCCTTGCGTGCGAAGATGTAGCTGGTGGGTCCCAGCAGTCAGGGGGGCGAATCGTTTTTTTTCGGACGCACTTCCTTGCATGCGAAGATGTAGCTGGTGGGTCCCAGCAGTCAGGGGGGAACGTTTTTTTGCGAAATACGGTGGCCCGTCCGGTGGGTCCCCGCTGTCAGGTGGAGGAATAATTATTTTGCGCGTAATAAGGAGGCACTTCCTTGTTGTGGCCGTGGACCCAGCTGTCATCCTCTCCACGTACAGTCCATGTCCGATGGAAGCCGTTCCTTGACCACATTGACCACGCCGCGCCGAGAGCACCAGGGGTTTAGGGCGGTGGACGACGGCAAGGCCTAGGAAGGGGACGATGCGGAGCCAGGGAAGACGCGGCAGTGGAAGCCCGTGCGGAGAGGAGTACGAGGGTTCACTGGTTCGGCTGCGGTGTGAGACTGCTGTCACCGCAGAATAACAGGGGGGGTGGGTGAGTAGAGGGATGGCCTGGCTAGCGGTGGGAGCAGTAGGGGCGGTGAGGCCTCCGCGGCATCACAGCCGGCCACGGGAGGCAGGAGCACGCGGCACGACCGGCGCTGGTTTGGGTGGCTCGAGGAAGAAGACCAAAGGTTGAAGAAGCACTACGGTCGTTGGATGGACATCGTACGGTCACTGGAGCTAGAATCGTGCCTATTGACTGAATTGACAAAGCCCTCCGTCCCCGTCAACTTAGTAGGCCCACAAGTCAGCCTCCCACCAAGGTGGGTCCCAGCTAGCAGGGGGAGTATTCATTTTTTCTGCGTAATAAGGAGGCACTTCCGGTGGGTCCAAGCTGACAGCGGGGGGAACATTTTTTTCGCGAAATATGGTGGCCCGTCCGGTGGGTCCCAGCAGTCAGGGGGGAACGTTTTTTCGCAAAATACGGTGGCCCGTCCGGTGGGTCCCTGCTGTTAGGTGGAGGAATCATTATTTTCCACGTAAATAAGGAGGCACTTCCTTGGTGCGGCCGTGGACCCAGCTATCAGCCTCTCCACGTACAGTACACTTCCGATGGAAGTCGTTCCTTGACCACGTTGACCACGCCGCGTTCCATTGCATGCATGCGTCCATGGGCGTGGTGCGTCCCAACTGTCAGCCTCTCACGTACAGTCATCTTCCGATGACTCTCGGTTGTTGACCACGTTGACCACACTGTGGCGAGCGCACCAAAGGCCGATGGACGATGGCGAGGCCCCAAACTGGAACGACCCGGAGATGGGGAAGACGGGGCAGTGGAGTCGCAGATGGAGAGGAGTGGGAAACTTGACTTGTTCGGGTGCGTGGCAGCACAGCCGCTGTGCCGCCCACGAGAGACAGGAGCAAGAACACAGGTTGAAGAAGGAGCACGGCTGTTGGATTAACATCCAACGGTCCAGCTGCTAGAATCATTTGTTGATTAAGTTGACAAAGCCCTGCGTACACGTCCGCTTAGTAGGCCCACAAGTCATCCACCAAATCTGACGGGTCCCAACTGTCAATAGGGGGAATAACTTTTTTCGCATAACAAGGAGGCACTTCCTTCCATGCAAAGATACAGCCGGTGGGTCCCAGCTGTTAGGTGGAGGAAACATTTTTTTTCAGCTTAATAAGGAGGAACTTTCCTTGCGTGCGACCATGGACCTCATGGGTCCCAGCCGTCAGGCTCTCCACGTACAGTCCTCTTTCGATGACTCCCATTTGTTGACCACGCCGCACCGAGTGCGGCGAGGCGGTGGACGACGGCGAGGCCCCGGACGGGAACGACTCAGAGATGGGAAGACGCGGTAGTGGAGGAGAAGGGTTATAACTGGTTCTGGTGCGACGTGGGGCTGCAGTCGATGGAGAATAACAGGAGGTGTGGAGGGGTGGAGGGATATCCTGGCCGGCGCTGGGGTAGCACTTCGCAGCGATGCGTGCTAAGAAGAGCCGCTAGCTGCTGGAGGCCGGACCAGGCGGTCTCGGCGACGCTGGAGGAAGAAGACAAGAGATTGAAGGTGCATGCCGACCAAGTTGACAACGCCCTGCGTAGGCTTCGACCTATTGGCCCACATGTCAGCCTACAAAAATGTGGCATATATTTAACCCATGTTTTCTAGAATGTACAGTCCATTTGCTGGGCTGGGTGAACAAATAATTTCGCATCAATGCGGACCATTTATATTATCTAAGAAATCCCAGCCCATTTGCACTTCCTTCAAATACACGAATTAGCTGGGCTCGTTATATATATAATGTTATGTTCGAAGGAGCAATTAATATCAAAACATAAACCGGAGAGGCACATTTTTTATATACATAATTAAGAAATTAGCGAGTTATTGCTCAAAATAAAAATGAGCGCATTATTATTACATTGGTCCTTAAAATCTTCGCAAGCTTTTGTACGCAATCACCAAGATTTTCCTTGCCTGTGAGTCAAAAACAACCAGGATTTTCCTTGCCAACATCTGTTAAACATTTACTTTTATAAGTTAATAACACGTGGGATGTTTTTATAATGTATATATAAGTCTCTACAAAATATACGATAATAGTAATAATATAAATATATATAATGTGGCTAAAAAATACATTGGGCTGCCAATCTTTAAGAAAAAGCCCATAGGCCGGTATGGACCTCAAAAAATAAGTTGAAACCACTGTCACCGTATGTCGTGGGCTACGCATGTTAAAATACAAAACCTAGGCCTAGCTGATACTTGTTTGCCCTCTGGAAAAAAGTGATACCGGATCCCCGAGCAAACTGGATTAAAGAGGGGGCCGATGGCACGACTGAAGAAGCACATCAGGAGCGATTTTTTTTCTTCAGTGGATGGCTCTTGATGGCTTTTTTTACTTGCCTCTGCACCATACAACTTGTATTTTTAGCCTCCCAGTCCATGGTGGACCAGCAGCCCATTTGCTGGGCGGGCCAACCTACAGAAACCAGCACTCGATTTTTCATCAAGCCCCAAAACAACGCAGTACTATGTTTGTTTTGAGGCCGAAAACATTACGGCGGGGTTTGAGCGGGGGAGGGGGCAAGAGAGAGCAAAAAGATTAAAAAGAGCTGATGCACCGTTGCTACCCTAACAGAGCAGGTGCAATTCTTCTCGGGAAGGTGTGCTGTTGACACCCACACGTCACATACCCCACAGTAGGCATACTAACAAGTTCACACACAAGCACAACAGAAAAGGTAAACATTCGTATCAAACTCAGGTTCACAGGACAGGTTCATATTCATAGCCAAAATTCACTATCAACAACTCAAAAGATTCATATATACACAAGTTCAGCATGTCTATGGATCCAAATGATTGATAGATTACACAACCATATTCATAGATAATTCACAAAAAGATTCAGATATACACATGTTCAGTATGTTTATGCATCCAAATGATTGAGATCACAGCCAATATGATCCATGGACGAACTTTAAGTACCTAGGGTACAAACTGGTAAATGGTGTTCAGTCGGAGGTACTTCTTGCTAAAATTAATGCTTGTATGAGTAAACTTTCGAGTACATAAGAGGCAGCACAGACAATCTGAACTTTGCTTGTAGGTTTATCCTCAAATAGTGGCCTCGTGCCGAGGGAGGTTTGAGCAACTTGGCCACTACTTTCATCCAACTAGTTTACTGGCTCATCTTGGTCCTGTAGCTCGCCAAAATTCTACATTGCAGACTGGTAAATGGTGTTCAGTCGGAGGTACTTCTTGCTAAAATTAATGCTTGTACGAGTAACTTTCGAGTACATAAGAGGCAGCATAGACAATCTGAACTTTGCTTGTAGGTTTATCCTTAAATAGTGGCCTCGTGCCGAGGGAGGTTTGAGCAACATGGCCACTACTTTCATCCAACTAGTTTACTGGCTCATCTTGGTCCTGTAGCTCGCCAAAATTCTACATTGCTGACGAGAAAGGAGGTGGTTGAGAAAATGAACCACCCAAATTTTTTGTGCAGTTCAACTGAAATGGAGCATCCCTGGCGTGCAGACTGATTAAGTGCCAGATGAATATACGTGTCAACCAACTTGTCTGGAATCTTTAGACTCCATGCCATACAGTTCGCCACCATATGTTCCGATAACCAAAAGGCACAAGTTGGGACCAAAGACTGGACTGCGTTTTTCTCGGCTATGCGCCAAGCAATATTTTTGGCGTTCACTCTCCTAATACTTGGAGTTTGACAATTGGTTGACGCCGGTTGATACTCGAATGATTATAGGCACTTCTTCTTTTCAACATCGATGCTTGTCTGAGTGAATTTGGAGTACATAGCAGCAGCATAAGTACCTGTCCATCTGATCTTTTTGTGCAGTTCTACTGAAATCACCCGATGTAATGATTTGCCTGCGAGTTCAGGCTCCAAGTTACTCCTTTATGAAATCGGCAAACATTAGCACAATACCAAATTACCAATACATATGACAAGCACAATAATCAGGATAAAGACCAGTACCAACCTGTGTGAGGTAGCATATCAATTACTATTTCCTTTGACTAGAAGCCGAGATAAGCCAAGCGACTGACAGCAAAGGAAGAATGCAAGCCGAGATTAGCGACTAATAGGAAAGGAAGGAAGCCGTCGAGGCAATGAAGCACCCAAAGTTTTTGTGCAGTTCCACCAAAATCGAGCATCCCTGTTGGCACATATATTGAGAGAGTGAGATTACTGTAATAGTGGGACTAGTTGATGAAACATACACTAACAAATAGAAGCACCCTCATTATCTTAATTGGTAAAGTTAGCATTCCCTCCCTGCTCCACCACATGATTCACCTCCATAGACAAACATACACACGTACATGATTCAGCATAGGGTGGTACTAAAGATTTATTTAACTCCGACAGGAAAATTAGGCAGCAATAAATTAGTGGTACTTAAGTACTCCTAATTAATTAAGTGAGACAGCAGAAGTGGAAGGGCTCCCTGGAGGATCATCTCACATGTAAGGTAGTCATTGCCGGAGCCCTTGAATGGCCTCGACGGAGGCCTCTGGCTTCAGCAAGATTGCCTTGGCACTGTTTACTCTTCTTCTTCTTCCTCTTCATGCTCTGTTTCTCATTCTCATTACCAGTTGGTGAAACCAAATACATGATATGCCTTCTATTTCAGAATTGGTTTTGTCAGTGAGGGAGTACAAGTGTACTAGTAAAAAATAGCATTATTTTCTCATGGCAGTCGCAAAATAGAGATGAACACATGCATTAAATATCATTCTTAGCTAAAGGATGGTTATGGTGCCAATATGGATGATGAGGATTGGAACACAGATCTCCCTTTGTGCAGTTCCACCGAAATGAACCAACTGTTCCATGCTGACATTCCAGTTAAACAACACAAAAGTCACTTCTTTTAAGAAGAGTTTTGTGCAGTGCACCAAAAGGTCACAACAGCAACCAGGTGAAATGGATATCCCTGTTTGCACAAAAAGCTACAGAGGAAACAGTCAGAGTCTCAAACAATTACAAGCAAACACATTTGGCTAAACTTGTCATGGCTTATAACAGTGGCATGGCTTCATTTTTACTAGGGGCGTTAGATTAAGAACAACTAAATATTTGGTATAAGGGCATGGGACAGTGGGTGCACCAGCAGTCCAGCACCATGTACCTAAACAGGGGCATAAAGTGGTGATTCATAGTTTGTTTCCCCGAGAAACAAACATCCAAGAAACATATCTGGGTTGGTCCCATTTTTGTTCACTCTAGCCACCTACTCCTATGTGTGGATAGCAAATCTAGTCCTGGTCATACCACTGTGTACAGCGTTACCCCTATATTTCCCTTTTCGACCAAGAGACCGATTGGATGACCAGTCTGTACTACTTTCACCCCCTTTCCTTCCTGTTTGTACCAAGTCCGATGTACTACATACTAAATTCCCCCACCCCCACTTTATTTCTTGTTTGAACCAAGTACAAGATTCGACTCCATGAAGTAGCTTTACCTCTAACAATTGAAGAAGAAAATAGGTGACGTTGGACCATCCGATCGAGAGAGGCTGAGAGGTAGAAAATGATGCACATGCAGCGACGTAGCGAGCTGGGGAAGTAGAGCTAAGGCGGTTTTGAAGGAAGATATACCTTAAGGTCGTTAGCATGTGGATAGGTGGGCGGCGGGAGGCTGGATCTGCCCACACTAGGGCAACGACGAATGGATCGGAGGACCTCCCGCACCGGCGCTTGGCCAGAGATAACGGTGCAGCCGGCAGTGGGTCTCCTCCCTCGCTGTCGACGACGGCCTAAATGCTGCCCCTCCTCCCGTTCACCGGCGGAGGGGGATACGTCCGGATCTGTAACCAGTGGTGAGGATAGAAAGACAGTCTTTTTTGAAGGGAGAAAGACAGTGTTACCACCCCTATCTTGTATAGATCTGGAGAGGATGAGAGTGTGTGAATAGAGCAACCCTAGCAAGCAAGCGCGGAGGCTCCGTCCTATATATACGTAGTGGGGTAGTTTTCCTTTTTCACTCCATCAAAACAATCGTTTAAAATTGTGTACTACGTGCCAGGTCGCCCTTTTTTAGTTGCTGATTGTTTTTTGAGATAGCTACCCGCTTGTTCCAAGTGGTGTTACGGTGTGCCAGGTCGCACTTTGTATCATTCAAGTCTGGTACAAGTCCCTCCGTTAAATGAACAACCACCCCTTCGTAAAAATTGTGAACAATCCCACGGCTAAAATTATCCGAAACGTGGGTTGCCCCAACATGCATTATTATTTATATTTTCTACTCCCTCCGTTCCTAAATATAAGTCTTTTTTATTAGCCACACCTAAGACATGAATTTTTTTTATTAGCAGTGAACCCCACATGTCATAGACACAAAAAGTGTGGCAAGATTCCCTTAGGCAAGCCAAAGTGTGTCTAACAATTTGACCAACTCAAGTTAGGCAAGTGTGGCAAGTGTGGGAAAAATAATGTGGCAACATAAGACAAACATAGTCACAATCCAAACAGCCCCGTAATTTTTTGTGACATGCATGAAAATTTGGTTAGTTAAATTTATAGTCAAAATTTGGCAAGGTGCATCAAATCAACACATGCAAGTATCAAAAGGGAAGTCACGGCATGCATGCATGCGTTGTACTCCCTCCGTTTCCAACCTTGGCATTGAAGCACCTATGGAGGCGACTGCCGCTCGCGTCTATCGCGTGTCAGGAGACGTTCCCGTCGACGACGAGGTGCCTACGGTGACTTTGTAAATTTCAAGATGATAGTACTAGTATACTCAATATTGTGCACCGCGACCAAGGCCGAGAGGAAAATGAAAGAACTACGTATTTATTTACGGTGTAGATTCACTCATTTTGCTCCATATGTTGTCCGTCTCGGTGTAGTCTAGTCACTTGTTGAAATCTCTAGAAAGGCAAATACTCCTTTCTGTTTACAGGGCTATACTAGCAAGTACTACAATAGTGGGCTCACATAGCAATTTTATCTCATGCAAGAGCCTGGCTATATGCGTGCTCCAAGGTTCGCAACTGCCATGTTCAGGTTGCACTTGGCTCTTCGCCTCTTCAAGAAGACGAACAATGATGTTACTACTACTGCTTCTATAGTATCGAATCGACTGCTGCATGTCCGTCCACCGCGAGCGGGAGGGATAGCTTGTTGTAGTACTATAAGCAAAAGCATGTCCTCGTCTCCGAGCCACCGTGCGCATGGGCGGGGGAGAAGGCGTGTAGTAGTAAAATCAAGCTTCTCCTCGTTGTACGAGTTGACGCGACACATCATAGCACTGGCCCCACATGGTTGCCTCTAAACTTGGCTGAAAGACCCGCAGTGTACAATACTCCATTTGCTGCAACCTCTAACATTTACCCCACCACAAATCAAAATATATATTCCTGTCTTGACCAGATGAGCGTGCAAACTAGAATCACCAGGATGACAGGTAGGGCCAAAATATTATTTTAATCAAAAAATATAGCATGGAGCCGACCCCAACGGTTTTAAGCTTACAGACACGGTACACGCTATCCTAGACTACTCTACACATGAAACTGCCACATGAGCGTCCGGGCTGCGCTTGGCTCTTCGCCTCTTCGGGAAGTCGAACAATGATGGAGTACTACTGCAGTGGAGGAGTACTACAGTATGCTTCTGGCCATCTGACACCGATTGAACTGCTGCATGTCCACCACATGCGGGAGGGAGAGCGTGTAGCGAACGAAAGCTTCAACTAGTCATGCCAGCCACCACGCTCATGGGCGAGGGAGGGACGCAGCTTCATTGACTTACTGCTCCTGCCTTTGCGTCTATGACAGGTGGGCCCAATAAGTCGATGGCCCACCTGTCATGCAGCCAAAGGCAGGTGCGGTTAAGGCGAGAGGGCGCTGTAGTAATCAAACTTCTCGGTCTTGTACAAGTTGACGCGACACATCAAAGCACTACACTCGATATATTTCAATAATTTGCGTTTACCGATGCATTAATTGCAATGCATGCATGCATGCCGTGACTCTCCTTTTGATACTTGCATGTGTTGATTTAATGCACCTTGAAGTAGTATGAATATGTGACAGTAAAGCTTTGTAATGCCCCGGCCCTAATAAAGCGAGAGATGGTTGTGCACGAGGAGGGCGAGATCATGCAGATGGAACAGGACCCGACGATGGAGCTCTCTATGGTCTCGATGGACCTCACCTTGCTCCACTGCCCCTTGTGCCTCCGCCCCTTGAAGCCTCCAGTGTATGAGGTTCGAATACACCTCGTTCGTTCGGCTGATCGAGCAAGGTGCAAGTTTCTTGATTGATGTGTTGTTCGATTGATTTGTGCAGTGCAAGGGAGGGCACCTGGCTTGCGCGGACTGCCGCGTTGAGCGCCCCGGGAACCAGCGGTAGTGCCAGAAGTGCGAGCGCGGCGGTGGCTTCGACGTGCGGAACACGGCGGTGGACGCCATCCTCTCCTCGGTGAGGGTGGAGTGCCCGCACGAAGGCTGTGGGATCTACGTCACTTACCACAAGCTCGCCAATCACAAGAGCGTGTGTCAGCTCGTGCCCTGAAAATGCCCCGTTCCCGTCTGCAGCTACGAAGGCCCGCCGTCGGTGCTCTCCCACCACATCAGCACCATGCATCCCATGCCCGTGCATAGGATCTAGTACGGCAAGGCGCTCCAGCTGCAAGTGCCACTGTCGGAGCCACTGCTCTTGCTGTTCGCGGAGGAGGATGGCCGTGCGTTTTTCTTGGTCGGCGGTGTACTTGACATTGGTGCGCCTATCGCCGTGTCAGTCGTCTGCAGCAGAGCAGGCGCGTCCCCACTGCCGCACTACGTGGCCAAGCTGTGGGCGAACGGCCCGCCGGGAGAGCCCAAAGGCAGGACCGACGCCGTCAAGGTGGAAATGGAGGTGACAAGCAGCAGGGATCCCGGCGACGTCGCCGTGCAGGAGCTGACCTTCTTCACAGTTTCGCCCATGCTGCTGGCCGGGGCTAAGCTGGTGTCCCTCCACATTCAGATTGACAAGCTCACGTCCTAAATGATTCTACAGTGCCTTCTGTTTATCTTAGTAATATGCTAATATAGGGGTTAGCTCGGTCTACTTTAGCTTAAGAGATGGTGGGTTTTGGTGGCGATGCAGCAATTACCTCGACATCAGATCAGCAGTGAAAGTAATTTCGAACAGTCGAATGGATATTTTGTGTCTGTCAGGAACGAAGGAGTATAATTTGGTGCATGGCACATGGACCCAGATGCCGAAGAGGCTTATGGCAATGCTATCAAGCTTCCAGCATTTGTTTACATAATTGACGTACTATACAAATAATTTTCCAGCGACATCAAATTGTACAATGGTGTGAGCTTTCAGCTTTTGTTTCGTGTGTCTTGCCATCGATGCTCTTTCGGAAACAATAAAAAACTAACTTCCTTGCTAATGCATCTCAATTATTAGCAGATCAGAGCTAATATTTACATCACAACTAAAGACAAAGTTGTGAGAAGGTGTTAAATTAAAATTGATCCATGCTTTCATCGGCAGCAACGTCCCCCCAGCTCTGTCTAAATCAACAAGGCATGTTGGGAAAAAACGTAGCTGTCTGGAGCATGCAACATTCCGATCATTTTGTGCAGTTCCACTAAAATAGAGTTGAGCGTCCCTGTTCCAAAGATATTAAGTGTGATTACGATAATAGAGGACTGCTGATGAAACAATAAACACACAAATAGAAGCCGGTCACCTTTGCAGTCTCTCTTAAGACTAACTAGTTGGAGAAGATTAGGCTTGGAGTTGGATGAGTAGGATAGAGCAAAACCAATCTCCCTTTGTGCCGTCGCACTGAAATGTAGAGATGTTGCCCGTGTGACATTTTGGTAGAACTGCACAAAACACTTTTAAGAAAAAAGTGATTTGTGCAGTTCACCAAAAGGTCGCAATAGCAACAAGGTGAAATGGATAGCCTTGTTTGCAAAAAAGAGGTAGAAAGGAAACAATTACTAGCCAATAACAGTTGATGACACATGCGACGACAAAAAAGAAGCATGTTCCTTGTCCTAAGGGAAGATAACAACACAGTTGTGTTTGTCCAAAACGGTGTGAGGACGAGATTGCAATATGGAAAGTACGCCGAACGAGCTACGTTTTGGGCAAAGAACTATGGAAGATCCACATGCAGCGACGTGGGAAGACGTGCAGTGGAGCAAGGCCGGAGGGGATACCTGGAGGTCGTCAGGATGTAACTAGGTGAGCGGTGGTGGGCGGAGTCTGCCCATACTACGGCAGCGAGTAGGTGGCATAGGCCCTACCGCGCCGGAGCTTGGTCAGAGAGAATGGCGTGTACCGCAGATCGGGACGTGCTGCCTCGGCGCCATCGAACGGAGAAACGATGCACGTCCTCCCTTTCCACCGGCGGACGGGATGCGGCCGGATCAGTGACCAATGGTGAGAGAGAGAGAGGCTACCGCAGCCTTGTGTGAGATACTCTGAAGAGAGACAAACCAGGCAGGCAGGCTCCATTGTATATAGTGGAGCGGACTACGTTTTTCTCCATAAAAATCATTTTATATTCTGTGTGCGTGCCATTGAGTGATATAACTTTATTTAAAAATAACGCGCCAACGCATCAAGTCAAACTTTGTTTCGTGCACGCGTGGTACACGAACTCCGTAGGTAAACAACCGCTACACGCATTCAAATTAGCACGTTGGGCTGCCATTTCGTACAGAAATGAGCTCCACCGTGTACCCGCACGGGTGTGGCTGGGCACAAAGCGTGAGTACGTGAATGATGCACTTATTCTCTTCTTGTATACGTACACCACCTACGTGGGGTTGTGTGAGAGAGATACAAACGTAGAGAGATATAGTGCGTGGGTTCGTGAGAGTTTTTTTTGGGGGGGTCAATCAAAAAATGTAACATATGCAATGTGTGTGAAATAGAGTCCTGGATATATCATATATATAGAGGGGGCAATCCACGAGAAGAGAGTGGAGGTATCATCGGCTTGAGGTGTCCATAGAATCGAAGAGAGGGATGATGTGTGTGTGTGTGTGCGCGCGCGATCGATAAAGAGTGCCATCAAATTTGTGTGTGCCCACGTCAAAGATATAGAGTGGCTGGACTACAGGAACGTGAGAGGGGACAGGTGCAGTTTGTCTCTGTGGCATGGATACCTACCTACAGCGCTCGACTATCGGTGTGTGGTGGGGGGAGGGAGGCCTAATTAACTATAGAGGTACAATGGCTGGTATATGTGTGGAGGAGGAGAGAGGCCTACCTCATGTATTAAGGGAGATCGATCTACCTCATGTATTAAGGGAGATCGATCGGCATCCATGCATATGTGTAGGAGAGGAATAAGGTTGGGAGAGAGGCAGAGCTAGAGTGTTGGAGGGGGTGGTAGTGGAGTTGCTTCTAACAAATGGTGGGATAGGCTTGCTAGACAACCGGAGCGCACGCCTGCAATATCAATAAGAGAGGGGATGGTTGCTTGTCTGTGCACGTGCGTGTGAGAGACGGGTCAGGAGGCATGCATGAATGATGAGGGGGAATGATATGGATGTGGTAAGCAGACGTAACTACATAGGAAGATCAATCATCCTTTGTCAGAGAAAGGAGAGACATAACTTGTGAGGTACGTCGATCGATGGGGGGCAATATAAAGTCGACCTAGGTATATGTTGGGAGATCGATCGCTATACATGCATGTGTGTGTTAGAAGCAAATGAGGCACGGGGAGAATGATAGAGAGAGCGGGATGCATCTAGGAGGTGGTGCGAGAGTCATACTATATCGAGGGGGAAGGAGTGTGCAAGTACGAGATCGATGAAAAGAGTGGTGGGAGTGAGGCATGGACGGTGATAAGAGAAGAGGGGAAGCTTGTGTTTGTGCTAGGAACACCTGGCTAGAAAGGCATATCGATTGATCTGTGCTATAAAGAAGGAGCCGGGGGGGCCTACACACACCGTGGGTGAACGACCTAAAGTGAAAAGACGAATTTGCGTGATGGAGCTAGAGAATGCTGAGGGAGGGTGAGAGGGATGCGGACGTGTGCATGCACGAGAGAAAGTTAGCACTAGCTACAAAGATAAGAGGATTGTGTGGGTGTAAAAGACGAATAGAGATCATACTTCATTATAAAAAGCAAATTCGGATATTTGAAGAATTTATCATAGTGTTTTAAACTGACGCATGTGTGAATATATATAACGGTGATACACATGGTGTGGTTATGAACATGTTATATTACATATAATATATTTTATCTCTACTCTTATAAAAAACGGAGTTGTTGATGATGGTGTGCCTGCCATCCTGCAATATAGGCCGTCCGATTTATATCTACTCTTATAAAAAAGAAGGAAACTATGGCAATTTTGAAAAAAGATACCCACACCCCTCTCCATATTTGCAAATTAGGCCTCCCCTTGATCATGTTGATGTTCTGTGGAACGCATGGGCATCTTGCTACTACTACGTATAATATATAGAACATTGATCATAATTTGGGCAAATGTGTGGCTTTTGCAACTCAGGTCTAAATACTTGTCATAATGTAGGGGGCGTTGCACTATACTATGTGTGATAAACAAGGTGTACACGTATGGGACATGGTTTAGATTATGAATATATAGTTAGTATATCAAATGTACTATTATTTGGAATCAACATCAAGTGTATTCAAAAAATAGAATTCGAGTTCATGTAGTACACATAGTTCATATCTATCTCTATAGTAATCATGTGGTGTGTTATTAAGGTAATACACGAATGATGGTTGAAGTTGGCAACAATCATGATTGTAGATTCTTATTGAAATAGAGAAACGAATTCAAATTCAGTTTGAATTGCAGCGGTAGTATAGACATTTGGAATGCATTAAAATGTTGGTATGAGTAGGTTACATGCATTATACAGCAAGCGAAAAAATTTAATTGGACATAACATGGATTCATACTCCCTCCTTCCATCTATATAGGGCGTAATGCTTTTTTAAGACCGCCTTTGACTATTGACAAGATTAATAGTACATGACATGCACAATGTGAAAATTATATCATTGAAAGAACCTTTCATAGACGAATTTAATGGTGTGCTTTGTGTAAGTTGCATGTCATATATTATTGCTCTAATATTTGGTCAAAGTTAGCATCAAAAAACGCATTAGGCCCTATATAGATGGAAGGAGGGAGTAGCTTTGAATAGCATTTTTATAGTAAAATGGGGCAAGAGTACTCTCTCTTTGTGTGGTGTGAATAGTTTTATTTTTTTCATTTTCTTTTTGGTTGAGGGAAGTGTGAATTGATTTAGTACATACAAGTACAATATTACACGTTAGGCTTGTCCCTAAAATTCAACCCGCGCCTTGTTATATCTCGAAAATTCAGATATTGTGCTCCCAAAACTGGCGCCTTCACAACCCGTGCCTTGCTATCCCAAAATTACAAAGAGCGTGAAAACTCCCTCCAGCTGCCAAATCCCGACACGCGAAATCCCCCTTCTAACCCTGAGCTGAAAGGGCCGCTAGTTCAAATTGGTGGGGGTACTTTTGTAACACACCCTACATTTTGGACAAGCGCGTCCCTAAGTCATGGTTCACCCCCTCCCATCACCTCCTTTTTGCCATTCGAAATCCCAGGCCGCCATAACCTCTCCGCTCCAGCCGCGAAACCCCACCCTCCTCCATCCGCCACCTCACCGCTGCCCAGCCGGAGCCTCTTCCCCAACGATGTCGTCCACCGCAACAGCTCGACATCCCTCGTCGACCTCCCCGGATGAGGATCCGTCGTCCATCTCGTCGTCCCGCCGGTTCAGCCGCCCCGTCCTCCACCTCCAAGGATCTGCTCCGACGATCGCCTCGTCTATCGCGGCTGCTCCATCCCTACAGCGCCGCCTTAACCTGCTCCACCGGAACCGCAGCATCCTCACCGACTCCTCGGACGAAGCCGAGGCCTACTCGGCGCCACCAAAGAGGTTGTACACTCATCGCATCGCACCTTCTCCTTAACTCGACCTCCCGGCGCCGACGGTGCTCCATCCCGCACCCCCATGGGGCGGCTACCTTGAAGCCGGCGCCACGGGCGACATCTCCATGGCGGCTCTCCCCTAGTGCGAGGCCCCTTCGGCGACGGCGTCCATACCAGCGGGATCTGCTGCTGCTGCTCTCGCTCGATCGCTCGCTCGCCCAGCTGTTGCTGCTCCGGCTCTCGCTCGCGCTGCTGCTGCTGCTGCTCTCCCCCTCGCTCGTGCTGCTGCTCTGCTCCGATTTAGCTACACTTCAGTCGACTGAATCGACTTTTGGGTCAGTCGATTTTCAGGGGGTGGGGGGCTCACCGGAGTTAAGGAAGAACCATCCGCAACGGGGACGGGGGCTCGCCGGAGAGGTACCCCACTATCTATCTTAGGGTTCAGGGTGGGGGGCGGGGGCCTAGAGGGCTGGCCGGGGTGGCGGCAGACCGGCGGTGGGGAGTTGTTTCGGGGCGGCGAGGCGGCGCTGGGGCCGGCGGCGAGGCCGGTGGTGGCTGACGGCTCAGGGGGTGTGGGTTGAAGATGAACTGCAGGCCCGCCCTAAACTACATGTCAAGTGCCTCTCTGCTACCATTGCGTTCAGTTTCGACACTAACATTCAGATTCCACAGTAAATTTCAGTTTCGACGGTTAAGTTCAGAGTCAACAGTTTTTACCTCATCTGTTGTAGTCAGGTGGTTTTTGGTGATGTAAATTTTACATTATTTTACATCATCTATTGGAGATGCTATTAGAATCCCACTTGAGATTGACGATGTCTGTCTTGTGCTGCTTCAGCCTTGACGTCTTACGGCTCACCGGAGCTACTCCAATGACCGAACGATCCATCACAACAGAGCAGTGCCCTGGACGCCGTCTACATATTCCTCAGATCTTCCTCCACACCTCCGACAGCCACCTCTGCCTCAACTGCTTCAGCGACCAACCCAATGATGCTGAGGTCGACACGGCTACGGCAAAGAGGTTGTACACTTGTTGCATCACTTATTACTATACATTCATGTCGATCCATTAGGGCTATTTTGGTTCAACGGAAAAACATAGCAATAGGGAATTTTCCAATGGCACTCTACTATTCAATTATTCATGTATTTCGTTGAAAGGAATGAAGCAAAACATCCACCTGGACCTACTTTTCAAAATCCTATGCATGAAAACAAGACCAAGTGCATTAGTGGCAGAGTAACATTCTAACTGTGCACGCTTTCATATGGTTTCACTTTACTTTGGCCATGTTTCTTTGCATTCCTCTGCTCTTCCAATTCATGTAAACCAAACACCCAAGTTGACAGAAATCATGTGTTTACAAGTGCTCTGTTTACCATGTGCATTCCTATCCTATTCCGGTGTTTTTCCTATCCCTGCGTTTTTAGAATCATGCAAGCCAAATCAGCCCTTATAGAATTACTTCAATTACAGGTAGCTTTCGAAGGGAACATTGTGTGGTTTGTCCTGCTCCTGCCGCGACGTCGTCCACCTCACCTGAGCTGCTCCATCGACAGAAACATCCACCAAACCAGACATCATGACTCCTGACCATCTTTCGCCGCCTCAGATCTCCTTCCCAGCTGCCGGCACCCACCACAATGGCATCACCATCATCGACTTAGCAGATGAACCTGAGGAGAACACGGGTCCACAAGAGAGGTCGCACTCTTTTGTTTTTTCTTATGTTATGCATTGCTTAAAATTACCTTCTAATTTATCGTCCTCTTCACCTCTTGGACTCCAAGTCAGGTCCAAATTAATGTTCAAACTTGAGTTCTAAATTAGTTGTGGGGCACATATCGAGGGAGCAATGAATAGTATCTCTGTCTAATATCTGGTTCACCTAGGGTATGCCTATGTTGTTCATCTTGGGTGGGAAACAAATAGTAAAGCAATCATCATCTGTCTTTTTATTAAATTAAAGCAATCATCAGCCTGCTATCATTATTTTTGGATCCATCCACTGGTTGTTACCATCACTCCAAATTTCTGCATGCTCTCCTTACATAATCTCACCATATTTTTTTCGTTTGCATGTCAGATATTGTACACAGTCATGCTGAACATGTAGAGAAAAAGAGAAGAGTTGTGCACGGCAATACAATGTCATGCGGACATCGCTCCATGGTGGGTTCAATGGCAAACCCTCCCCACCCCTCTCCAGATTGTAATCCAGAGGAAGATATCTGTTCTGAGGCGGATTCAGATGCTGCTGACCACTCCTATTTACCCCCCAAGGTGTTTGCTCTACCTTGGCATCATGATGGTAGTCATATCATGCATATGTTGCCTTGTAGTGTCTACTTTTGACATCACATATATCAACTGCTTAGTTTAGACATGGTTTGTAATGCCACCTGTTTAGTTTTTATATCATATATGGGAATTATGCAGTCTCATGTCTTTTAGCCAGCCATAATATATGTGAAATGTGCAATGCCATCCTGTTTAACCAGGCATCATATATTTGAATGATATCTTGCCCATCCTTTTCTTCATTACATTTCCATTTGTCGACAATGTTTGTACATTAAACTACTATAGTGACCCGACCTCAAACGGTCAAGTCTCTGTGCTTCAGTGTCATCCCTAGATCGGTAATTCTAACACACAAAGTACTCGAAGGATTTATAACAGAGTAGCAATCACACACTTATTACATCGAATGTCTCAAAAGAGAACTTATTACAATAAATATGGCTTAAGGCCATCTAACACGATAACAGCGGAAGGCTTGGAAGATAAAGTGAGTCCATCAACTCCAACGGCATAGCTGAGTGCATGACAATGACCTATCGCACCTTTATTCGTCGTCTGAAAAGTCTGCAAGATAATACGTTGCAGCCCAGAAACGGGTTAGCACATGGAATATGCTGGCAATATAACACAGTAGAGCAATGAACAGAGAAATGCTATCACTACATGCATATGTGGCTGGTGGAGGCTCTATGGTTATATGATTTTGCGAAAAGCCAATTTTTCCCTACAACAAAGGAATAAGTTTTATTTAACTATCATGGTAGTTGAAACCTCATTGAGAAGGTACCTCCAACTCAATCCCAATTAAAAGTAATTATCAACCCAACAAATTTAATTAGAGTGATGAGATACAATAGGATAATCCAAGTACTAGATACTCAAGATGTCCATAACCGGGGACATGGCTAACCATGATTAGTTTATACACTCTGCAGAGGTTTGCGCACTTTTCCCCACAAGACTCGATCTCCTCCGTTGGATTTCTCACACTACATGGTGTTTGAGAAATGGATGACCGAGACACAGTCTTTCAGAAGCATTAACTCTTTACTCCGGGTGGACAGTTAGACCTACTTTACCTCTACATCTGCTAGCCCACCACTAAAAGAGGTCACATAACATACTCAACTATGCCAGAGCCCATAATGGCTTGTGGCTGCACACGGAAGTTTCTAGCATGAAATATCTCACGATCCCTTTGAGCTTGGGTGGCGGATCGTAGGAGGATCACACGGTATATCCCCGGGATATCCTAGGACAACACTGGATTCCCCAAGTGCCCAAACAAGCAATCCACCCAGATCTGTATTAAAGTTGCCACCTTATGTTGAACCATTAATTAACAACTCACAACTGTCATGGATACACTCGAACCCAATCCACGTCTACGAGCATAGCATGGCAATATAAGCATAACGTAGAAATAACTCCCAGGGTTTGATAATAAAACAGGTAATAGGTTATACCTCATTATCTACTTCCCAATACCCACAAGTTAATCACATCCTAATCATGCAGTGTTTGAGGATTGGAACTAATGCATAAAAACTGGGTAATAAAGGGGTATGATCAATGTGTTACTTGCCTTCCTGATGATCCGCAAAACCTAGAGACTCATAGTAGCACGCTTCGCACTCCGCGAATTCTATCGCAAACAAACAATAACATACATAAGCAATCAAGCAAATATGCACAGGTAAAACTCAAATAAGAAGATCTAACCAGAAAGTTCAACTTAAGAACTCCTGTTTGCAAAAAGAATCAAATCAAACGGAGCAACGAAACTCAAACTGCAAAAGAAACAAGATCTGATTACTAATCTGGACTAAAGTCAAATTTTACAGTACCAAAATCTTGTTCAAGTTGGTTAAACAGAAAGAGGGCTTCGATACGAAGATCTAGGCGCTTGAATTGCCTGATTCCGATAAACGAGCGAAAAGATAAACTAAAACGAAAATCGGGTCAGAAATCGCGATCGGAAATAATCGCGAAAAACCCTGGAAAAAGAAAAACTGGCGAACAGGCTAACGAACGAACGTTCGCTGTCTGTGACCAATGGGTGAACGGCGTTCGTTTAAATGAACGAACGGACGAACGTCCACAAAATAAACAAACCGACGAAAAAACCGACCTATTCTAAAAAAACGAAACTAGGGTTTTCGAAATAAAACCGAACGGTTTTAAAAAAACCAGCGGCTACCTCAAAATCCGGCGGGTCGACGGGCGGCGGCGCGGCTCCGGCGGGGCAAGGCGACGGCGAGGTGGTGGGGCGGCGCGGCGAGGCGGCGGCGGCGCGCTAGGGTTTGGGAAGGCGCAGGCGTCAGGGTGGGCTGCGGGGCTGGCGGCCTCGGCTTAAAAAGGCCGGCCGGGCGGAGTCCCGGTCGGTTACGGCCCGGAGTCGGTTTCCTTTTTTTTAATATTCCAACATGCAGAAAAAGAAAGAAAAGAAATACTAAACGGACTCCAAAAATCCCGAAATAAATTTTCCCCGTCCTCTAAAAATACGCCGGACAAGGTGAACATATAATTGGGCCTATAATGCAGCTTTGAAAAATGCGTATTTTTTCTAATTCAAATAAAATTGCAATAAAATCCAAATTAAAAAGTTTATTTGTTTTTAATATTTTTCCTCCAATATTTCATTTAATTTGAAGAAGTCATATTATCTCCTTCTCATATATTTTGATATGAAATATTTTCGGAGGGAAAAATAATTAATACAAATGACCCTGGTTTTGATATTTGATAAAATTCAAATATGAAAACGGTGAAATCCCCAACTCTCTCCGAGGGTCCTTGAGTTGCTTAGAATTTCGAGGATCGCGAGACGAAATGTAGTAAAATATGATATGCATGAATGGCCTATGTATAACATTCCGAATTGAAAATTTGGGATGTTGCAACTACTCTTCCTATGAATCAGCCATTTGGGTGGGAGATTGAAAAATCTGGAGTGAAAACAAGGCCTTCAGAGCAGACAGTGCTACCTGTCAAAGCAGATCTCTTGTTGGGTCCGGATAGCTCCTCAGAGATGGATTCAGAGACAGATGACCAGTCCTATTCCCCCACCGAGGTGTATGCTCTAACTTGGCACGGTTATACTGCTCATATCATGCATATGGTGTCTTGCATTGCATAGTTTAGACATCATATACAC
Organism: Triticum aestivum; assembly: GCF_018294505.1. Lineage (NCBI taxonomy): Eukaryota > Viridiplantae > Streptophyta > Magnoliopsida > Poales > Poaceae > Triticum > Triticum aestivum. The sequence goes on from NC_057796.1 coordinate 286,048,998, forward strand.
AATATTCAACACCATGTTCTTAGTTCAGACATCATATCTAATGCCCTCTGTTTAGCATATAAATCACATATGTGAATTAAATGATGTGATCCTGATTACATAGATAACATGTAGGTGAATTATGTCATGCGATCCTGTTTAGTTATTCATCATATCTTTGAATTATGTTATGCTATGCTATCCAGTTTAGATAGACATCATATATGTGAAATTATGTCATGCTATCCATTTTAGTTAAACAATATACATGTCAACTATTTCATGTCCTCTTTTTTCCACACTATCTATTGCATCTGTCTCTCATACAATGTCTGTACATTCAACTATGTTTCCTGTTTATCAGTCATTTGAATTGGAGCGGGTGATGCCAGTATCTAGCGGACTAAAAACACGGTCTTCAAATAAAACAGTGCTACCTCTTGGTGGAGATAGCACCCCTCTTGTACATGCACGAGAACGAGCCCTACCACACATAACCCAAACTCTCGCAGATTGTACCCCTACTGCGATGGACAGAGAACCAGCTTCATCCAATCTAACCCCAACCCCAGCAGATAGTAACCCAGTTCCTGTTGACACAACACCGTCTCCATGATACGTCTCCAACGTATCTATAATTTTTGATTGTTCCATGCTATTATATTATCTGTTTTGGATGTTCAATGGGCTTTATTATACACTTTTATATTATTTTTGGGACTAACCTATTAACAGGAGGCCCAGCCCAAATTGCTGTTTTTTTGCCTATTTCAGTGTTTCGAAGGAAAGGAATATCAAACGGAGTCCAAACGGAGTGAAACCTTCGGGAACGTGATTTTCGGAACAAACGTCATCCAGAGGACTTGGAGTGGACGTCAAGCAATCAACAAGGAGGCCACGAGGCAGGGAGGCGCGCCTGCCCCCCTAGGCGTGCCCCCCGCCCTCGTGGGCCCCTCGTAGCTCTCCTGACCGACCTCTTTCGCCTATATATACTCATATACCCTGGAAACATCAGAAGAGGAGCAAAAAACCCTATTTCCACCGCCGCAACCTTCTGTACCCGTGAGATCCCATCTTGGGGCCTTTTCCGGCGCTCCGCCGGAGGGGGCATTGATCACGGAGGGCTTCTACATCAACACCATAGCCTCTCCGATGATGTGTGAGTAGTTTACCTCAGACCTTCGGGTCCATAGTTATTAGTTAGATGGCTTCTTCTCTCTCTTTGGATCTCAATACAAAGTTCTCCTCGATCTTCTTGGAGATCTATTCGATGTAATCTTCTTTTGCAGTATGTTTGTCGAGATCCGATGAATTGTGGGTTTATGATCCAGATTATCTATGAACAATATTTGAATCTTCTCTGAATTCTTTTATGTATGATTGGTTATCTTTGCAAGTCTCTTTGAATTATCAGTTTGGTTTGGCCTACTAGATTGATCTTTCTTGCAATGGGAGAAGTGCTTAGCTTTGGGTTCAATCTTGCGGTGCTCGATCCCAGTGACAATAGGGGAAACAACACGTATTGTATTGTTGCCATCGAGGATAAAAAGATGGGGTTTATATCATATTGCATGAGTTTATCCCTCTACATCATGTCATCTTGCTTAAAGCGTTACTCCGTTCTTATGAACTTAATACTCTAGATGCATGCTGGATAGCGGTCGATGTGTGGAGTAATAGTAGTAGATGCAGGCAGGAGTCGGTCTACTTGTCACAGACGTGATGCCTATATACATGATGATACCTAGATATTCTCATAACTATGCTCAATTCTATCAATTGCTCGACAGTAATTTGTTCACCCACCGTAATACTTATGCTATCTTGAGAGAAGCCACTAGTGAAACCTATGGCCCCGGGGTCTATTTTCCATCATATTAATTTCCCGTCAACAAGCTATTTCTTTCCTCGTTCATTTTGCTTTCTTCACTTTTAATCTTTATCATAAAAATACAAAAAATAGTATCTTATCATCTCTATCAGATCTCACTTTTGCAAGTGGCTGTGAAGGGATTGACAACCCCTTTATCGTGTTGGTTGCAAGGTTCTTATTTGTTTGTGTAGGTACAATAGACTTGAGCGTGGCCTCCTACTGGATTGATACCTTGGTTCTCAAAAACTGAGGGAGATACTTACACTACTTTGCTGCATCACCCTTTCCTCTTCAAGGGAAAACCAACGCAGTGCTCAAGAGGTAGCAAGAAGGATTTCTGGCGCCGTTGCCGGGGAGTCTACGCACAAGTAAAGACATACCAAGTACCCATCACAAACTCTTATCCCTCGCATTACATTATTTGCCATTTGCCTCTCGTTTTCCTCTCCCCCACTTCACCCTTGCCGTTTTATTTGCCCTTTCTTTCCGTTCTCCTCTTTTTCGCTTGCTTCTAGTTTGCTCGTGTGTTGGATTGCTTGCTTGTCACGATGGCTCAAGACAATACTAAATTGTGTGACTTTACCAATACCAACAACAATGATTTTCTTAGCACTCCGATTGCTCCTCTTACCGAAGCTGAATCTTGTGAAATTAATGCTGCTTTGTTGAATCTTGTCATGAAAGATCAATCCGCCGGCCTTCCTAGTGAAGATGCCGCTACCCATCTAAATAGCTTTGTTGATTTGTGTGATATGCAAAAGAAGAAAGATGTGGATAATGATATTGTTAAATTGAAGCTATTACCGTTTTCTCTTAGAGATCGCGCTAAAACTTGGTTTTCATCTTTGCCTAAAAATAGTATTGATTCTTGGAATAAGTGCAAAGATGCTTTTATCTCTAAGTATTTTCCTCTCACTAAGATCATCTCTCTTAGAAATGATATTATGAATTTTAAGCAACTTGATCATGAACATGTTGCACAAGCTTGGGAGAGGATGAAATTAATGATACGTAATTTCCCTACTCATGGTTTGAATTTGTGGATGACTACACAAAAAATTTATGTCGGATTGAATTTTGCTTCTCGAAATCTTTTAGATTCGGCCGCGGAAGGCACTTTTATGGAAATCACTTTAGGAGAATCTACTAAACTCCTAGATAATATTATGGTTAATTATTCTCAATGGCACACTGAAAGATCTACTAGTAAAAAGGTTCATGCGATTGAAGAAATTAATGTTTTGACTAGAAAGATGGATGAACTTATGAAATTGTTTGCTCATAAGAGTGTTTCTTCTGATCCTAATGATATGCCTTTGTCTACTTTGATTGAGAATAATAATGAATCTATAGATGTGAATGTGGTTGGTAGGAATAATTTTGGTAACAACGCGTATAGAGGAAACTTTAATCCTAGGTCATATCCTAGTAATTCCTCTAATAATTATGGTAATTCCTACAAAAACTCTTAAGGAAATTTTAATAAGATGCCCTCTGATTTTGAGACTAGTGTTAAAGAATTTATGAATTCACAAAAGAATTTCAACGCCTTGCTTGAGGAAAAATTGCTTAAAGTTGATGAATTGGCTAGGAACGTGGATAGACTTTCTCTTGATGTTGATTCTTTGCAACTTAGATCTATTCCACCTAAGCATGATATCAATGAGTCTCTCAAAGCCATGAGAATTTCCATTGATGAGTGCAAAGAAAGAACCGCTAGGATGCGTGCTAAGAAAGATTGCTTTGTGAAGGCGTGTTCTTCTAGTTTTTATGAGAATAAAGATGAAGATCTAAAAGTTATTGATGTGTCCCCTATTAAATCCTTGTTTTGCAATATGAATCTTGATAATGATGGGACTGGAGATGAGTCAACTTTAGTTAGAAGGCGTCCCAAAAATTTGGAGTTTTTAGATCTTGATGCAAAAATTGGTAAAAGTGGGATTGAAGAGGTTAAAACTTTAGATAGCAATGAACCCACTATTTGGGATTTCAAGGAATTTAATTATGATAATTTCTCTTTGATAGATTGTATTTCCTTGTTGCAATCCGTGCTAAATTCTCCTCATGCTTATAGTCAAAATAAAGCCTTTACTAAACATATCGTTGATGCTTTGATGCAATCTTATGAAGAAAAACTTGATTTGGAAGTTTCTATCCCTAGAAAACTTTATGATGAGTGGGAACCTATAATTAAAATTAAAATTAAAGATCATGAATGCTATGCTTTGTGTGATTTGGGTGCTAGTGTTTCCACGATCCCAAAAACTTTGTGTGATTTGCTAGGTTTCCGTGAATTTGATTATTGTTCTTTAAACTTGCATCTTGCGGATTCTACTATCAAGAAACCCATGGGAAGAATTAATGATGTTCTTATTGTTGCAAATAGGAACTATGTGCCCGTAGATTTCATTGTTCTTAATATAGATTGCAATCCGTCATGTCCTATTATTCTTGGTAGACCTTTCCTTAGAACGATTGGTGCAATCATTGATATGAAAGAAGGGAATATTAGATTCCAATTTCCGTTAAGGAAAGGCATGGAACACTTCCCTAGAAAGAAAATTAAATTACCATATGAATTTATTATGAGAGCCACTTATGGATTGCCTACCAAAGATGGCAATACCTATATCTATCCTCGCTTTTATGCCTAGCTAGGGGCGTTAAACGATAGCGCTTGTTGGGAGGCAACCAAATTTTATTTTAGTTTTTTGCTTTTTGGTTATGTTTAGGAATAAATAATCCATCTAGCTTCTGTTTAGATGTGTTTTTGTGTTTTAATTAGTGTTTGTGCCAAGTAGAACCTTTGGGAAGACTTGGGGAATGTGTTTGCGATCTTGCTGTAAAAAATAGAAACTTTAGCGCTCACGAGATTAGCTACAACTTTTTACTGGAGAGTGATATTTAGTTAATTCTTTTTTCAGATGGTTAATAGGTAAATTCCTCACGTCCAGAAATTTATTTTATAATTTTTTGAGTTCCATAAGTTTGCGTTAGTTAGAGATTACTACAGAATGTTCTGTTTTTGACAGATTCTGTTTTTCGCGTCTTGTTTGCTTATTTTGATGAATCTATGGCTAGTAATGGAGTTTATGAACCATAGAAAAGTTGGAATACAGTAGGTTTAACACCAATATGAATAAAGAATGAGTTCATTACAGTACCTTGAAGTGGTGTTTTGTTTTGTTTCGCTAACGGAGCTCACGAGATTTTCTGTTAAGTTTTGTGTTGTGAAGTTTTCACGTTTTGGGTAAAGATTTGATGGATTATGGAACAAGGATTGGAAAGAGCCTAAGCTTGGGGATGCCCAAGGCACCCCAAGGTAAAATTCAGGGACAACCAAAAGCCTAAGCTTGGGGATGCCCCGGAAGGCATCCCCTCCTTCGTCTTCGTCTATCGGTAACTTTACTTGGGGCTATATTTTTATTCACCACATGATATGTGTTTTTCTTGGAGCGTCTTGTATGATTTGAGTCTTTGCTTTTTAGTTTATCACAATCATCCTCGCTGTACACACCTTTTGAGAGAGACACGCATGATTCGGAATTTGTTAGAATACTCTATGTGCTTCACTTATATCTTTTGAGCTATATAGTTTTTGCTCTAGTGCTTCACTTATATCTTTTAGAGCACGGTGGTGGTTTTATTTTATAGAAACTATTGATCTCTCATGCTTCACTTATATTATTTTGAGAGTCTTAAACAGCATGGTAATTTGCTTTAATTGTGAAATTAATCCGAATGTGATAGGCATCCAAGATGAGCATAATAAAAACTTCCATATTGAGTTCATTGAATATCATGAGAAGTTTAATACTTGATAAGTGTTTTGAGATATAAAGGTGGTAATTTTAGAGTGTGCTAGTTGAGTAATTGTGAAATTGAGAAATACTTGTGTTAAGGTTGGCAAGTCTCGTAGCATGCACGTATGGTAAAAGTTGTGTGACAATTTTGACACATAAGGTGTTCTTTTATTGCTTTCCTTATGAGTGGCGGCCGGGGACGAGCTATGGTCTTTTCCTACCAATCTATCCCTCTAGGGGCATGCATAGTAGTACTTTGCTTCGACGGCTAATAAACTTTTGCAATAAGTATGTGAGTTCTTTATGACTAATGTGAGTCCATGGATTATACGCACTCTCAACCTTCCACAATTTTCTAGCCTCTACGGTATCATGCATTGCCCTTTCTCGCCTTAAGAGTTGGTGCAAACTTCGCCGGTGCATCCAAACCCCGTGATATGATACGCCCTATCACACATAAACCTCCTTATATCTTCCTCAAAACAGCCACCATACCTACCTATCATGGCATTTCCATAGCCATCCAGAGATATATTGCCATGCAACTTTCCACCGTTCCGTTTATTATGACACGCTCCATCATTGTCATATTGCTTTGCATGATCATGTAGTTGACATCGTATTTGTGGCAAAGCCATCATTCATAATTTTTCATACATGTCGCTCTTGATTCATTGCATATCCCGGTACACTGCCGGAGGCATTCACATAGAGTCATATTTTGTTCTAATTCTTGAGTTGTAAGTAATAAAAGTGTGACGATCATCATTATTAGAGCATTGTCCCATGTGAGGAAACAATGATGGAGACTATGATTCCCCAACAAGTCGGGATGAGATTCCGGACTAAAAAAAAGAGGCCAAAGAAAAAAAAGAGAAGGCCCAAAAAAGAAAAAAAGAAAGAAAGAAAAGGAAAAAATATGAGAGAAAAAGAGAGAAGGGACAATGTTACTATCCTTTTTCCACACTTGTGCTTCAATAGCACTGTGATCTTCATGATAGAGAGTCTCCTATGTTGTCACTTTCATATACTAGTGGGAATTTTTCATTATGGAACTTGGCTTGTATATTCCAATGATGGGCTTCCTCAAAATGCCCTAGGTCTTCGTCAGCAAGCAAGTTGGATGCACACCCACTTAGTTTCTTTTGTTGAGCTTTCGTATATTTATAGCTCTAGTGCATCCGTTGCATGGCAATCCCTACTCCTCTCATTGACATCAATTGATGGGCATCTCCATAGCCTATTGATTAGCCGTGTCAATGTGAGACTTTCTACCTTTTTGTCTTCTCACATAACCCCCATCATTATACTTTATTCCACCCATAGTGCTATATCCATGGCTTGCGCTCATGTATTGCGTAAGGGTTGAAAAGGCTGAAGCGCGTTAAAAAGTATGAACCAATTTCTCAGCTTGTCATCGGTGTTATGCATGATGAGAACGTTTTGTGTGACGAAATTGAAGCATGGCCCAACTATATGATTTTGTAGGGATAAGCTTTCTTTGGCTATGTTATTTTGATAAGACATAATTGCTTGGTTAGCATGTTTGAAGTATTATTGTTTTTATGTCAACATTAAAATTTTATCTTGAATCTTTCGGATCTAAATATTCATGCCACAATAAAAAGAATTACATTGAAAATTATGCTAAGAAGCATTCCACATCAAAAATTCTGTTTTTATCATTTACCTACTCGAGGACGAGCAGGAATTAAGCTTGGGGATGCTTGATACGTCTCCAGCGTATCTATATTTTTGATTGTTCCATGCTATCATATTATCTGTTTTGGATGTTCAGTGGGCTTTATTATACACTTCTATATTATTTTTGGGACTAACCTATTAACCGGAGCCCAGCCCAAATTGTTGTTTTTTTGCCTATTTTAGTGTTTCGAAGGAAAGGAATATCAAACGGAGTCCAAACGGAATGAAACCTTCGGGAACGTGATTTTCGGAACAAACGTGATCCAGAGGACTTGGAGTGGACGTCAAGCAATCAATGAGGAGGCCACGAGGCAGGGAGGCGCGCCCCCCACCCTCGTGGGCCCCTCGTAGCTCTCCTGACCAACCTCTTTCGCCTATATATACTCATATACCCTGGAAACATCAGAAGAGGAGCAAAAAACCCTATTTCCACCGCCGCAACCTTCTGTACCGTGAGATCCCATCTTGGGGCCTTTTCCGGCGCTCCGCCGGAGGGGGCATTGATCACGGAGGGCTTCTACATCAACACCATAGCCTCTCCGATGATGTGTGAGTAGTTTACCTCAGACCTTTGGGTCCATAGTTATTAGCTAGATGGCTTCTTCTCTCTCTTTGGATCTCAATACAAAGTTCTCCTCGATCTTCTTGGAGATATATTCGATGTAATCTTCTTTTGCGGTGTGTTTGTTGAGATCCGATGAATTGTGGGTTTATGATCCAGATTATCTATGAACAATATTTGGATCTTCTCTGAATTCTTTTATGTATGATTGGTTATCTTTGCAAGTCTCTTTGAATTATTAGTTTGGTTTGGCCTACTAGATCGATCTTTCTTGCAATGGGAGAAGTGCTTAGCTTTTGGGTTCAATCTTGCGGTGCTCGATCCCAGTGATAGTAGGGGAAACGACATGTATTGTATTGTATTGTTGCCATCGAGGATAAAAAGATGGGGTTTATATCATATTGCATGAGTTTATCCCTCTACATCATGTCATCTTGCTTAATTTCCCGTCAACAAGCTATTTCTTTCCTCATTTATTTTGCTTTCTTTACTTTTAATCTTTATCATAAAAATACCAAAAATATTATCTTATCATCTCTATCAGATCTCACTTTTGCAAGTGGCCGTGAAGGGATTGACAACCCATTTATCGCGTTGGTTGCAAGGTTCTTATTTGTTTGTGTAGGTACAAGGGACTTGAGCGTGGCCTCCTACTGGATTGATACCTTGGTTCTCAAAAAATGAGGGAAATACTTACGCTACATTGCTGCATCACCCTTTCCTCTTCAAGGGAAAACCAACACAGTGCTCAAGAGGTAGCACTCCACCACAGAACTCCCAAACAAGAGCAGTTAGTAAGGCAGCTCCAGTGCCCAAAGGGCCCGGACTACCACGGCGAACCCCAACTCCACCAGTTAGTACGCCTATTCCTGTGGAGGAAGCACAGCCAGCTAGTCGTAGTTTAGCATCTATCGCATTTGATGTTGTTAAATCGTATGTGCGTATCTTCCCATCTTGGAAATATTATACTAAATATGAAGGAAAATGCCAGTTGTAGGTGTTTGTCTAGGAGGTATGTGTAAGTAATGTTATTCATGGCAATTACTTTTCTTTGTCCCATACATCCTACCTCCATGATGGTTATAATACAACAATTTTTCCCATTTTTCTCTATAGAGAAGGACCGATTTGGAAACTTAGGATGAGGTAACCTGTGCTAATACCTCTGCTATCTTCAAGAATGCTTGGTGGCAGTATTGGAATTACCTGAAGAAAACATACTTCACCGGCAAAGAAACTCATCAAATTCCCTTACATTCTCCAGAGACACATTTACGGGATGATGACTGGGAACACCTTGTTCTGTGCTGGTCCCGAACCAAGAATGTGGTAAGGTCTATGAGCTCATTTTCTACTTTTAAGTACTATATTCTTGCGTCTTACTTTACTCTGTTCATGTAGAACAAGTGCCTAAACCTGAAGAACAACTGTTCTAATTTAAGATTCCATTGCTATCATAGTTCAAAAAAGCGCTAGGCGTTAATTGTGCGTTTTGCCACCGCCTTGCACTTTACTGACCAAAGCACATGCTTATGCACAGTTATGCACAGATTAAGCGTAGTTATGTGCAATGCATTTTGCCAACGCCTAGAGCCTAGTCGCGCTTAAGCGCTCGCTTAGGCACGCCTTTTTTAACTATGATTGCTATCGTGCATACTGCTTTGCTCTTGTATCACTATATTTACTCATACAAACTTAATTTTAAATTGAAGGATCCAATCGAAACTCCAATGGCACAGCAGGTATGTTCACGCATGTTTCTTTAACAGGCTTGCTCTTATCAATAGCTCTATTGATTTCAATTTCAATTGTGTATACAGTTGACTTCTCATATCATGCACATTACTAGCATCACAATAGAGCCAATAGTGTTGTTGTACATGTAGACCCGTGGTACCCATCTGAAATCTTGTTGTGCCGTGTAGTTTCCCACGCTTTTGTATTCTTTCACTGTTGCTTTGTCTTGAACTGATATGATTTGAACCGTGTCTCTATTTTGATTTGGCAAGACAGTGCAGTGACCATAGGACATAGATATATGTTTGTTTGATGCTTTTATTATGTACTAGTACTTGGCAATAGAAGACTTGGTAGTTTAATCCTGTCCACCTTACTAATGAACTGGTTCACCGAAATGAGTTTCATATACTAGTACATGCTAAACCTGTTATGTGTCTGCTTGTTTCTTCTTTTAGAATGCTGACAGAATATTGGGGAAGAGTGCCTTATTAAGCAATGGTAAAGGAAGTAATGCAGATAAGGTTCAGGATAGTGACACATCCTTGTTGGTCTCCAACAAAGCTGATAAAACAGCTAAGGAAGACTATCTCGAAGACAGTGAGACAACCCCAAAGTCCTGTCTTTGTTTAGTGTTCGAGTTACTGGCCACTACCGCTTGCACAAGCTATTCAAACTCACTGTCTGAATCAGTTCGGTTTCTTCAGTCTCAACTACAAGCTGAAAGACATCGATCAGCTATGCTGCGACAAGAAGCGGAAGGACTGCGGAAGTCCCTGGAGCATTCAGATGCATACTTTCTGGTGCAATAGCAAGCGTTGGAGGATTTTAGCGCCAAACAGGACAAATCTAATAAGCTTGCTAAGCTTATTGGCAGCATGGTGGATACCCAAGATAACGTTGTTGAGCTTGTCTGAAGTTGTTTCAGTTATGCTCTTGTTTTGTTGCCGCGTTTATTTGCACTGGTGGCCAATTTTGACGGCCAGTGTATGTAATATGCTGCTTTGTTCCCTATATTTGCACTGGTGGCGAACTTTGATGCCCAGTGGATGTAATATGTGTAATAGCGGTAATAGGCTAGCGTTAATTGCTTGCTTATTTATTTCCTTATTGTCTTGTTTAGTTGTTTGCTTGTAGTCACTGCAGTTCTTTTTCTGTGTTTTTCTAGTGGCCACAATGACCTTTTTTTGGAAACTAGGCCAAAATAATCATGGCAACACACGGACTGTTGTAACCATGGGCCTCCTGTGGGCCGTATGATCCATGGGCCTTCTACGGGCCGTAGGATCCATTGGTCTTCTATACGGGCCGTAGGATCCATAGGCCTTCTACGGGCCGTACGATCCATGGGCCTTTTACGGGCCGTAGGATCCATGGGCCTTCTACGGGGCGTATCATCATTTCGCCAATCATGGGCCGTACTATTCGTGGACAATAACGGGCCGTTAATAGGCCGTATTTGATAACTCTATGAAAACAGCCCAACGGGTTTTTTTACATGAAAACGGCCCAACATATTAACGGGCCACAAACGGGCCGACTGTAACCACGAGCTGAATTTGGCCCACAAGCAGAAAATGACAGTAATGGGTCGTAAGTAAACGAATGCTGGAAATGAGCCCAAGAATAAATGGGCCCTGAGAAGGCCGAAAGATAACATGGGCTGGAAACAGCCCAACGGAATAATGGGCCGTTAATGGGTATAAAGTGATACACTGTTCATTATGGGCCAGTTTTACCACGGGCCGTTAAGGGGACGAGGGTTACTAAGGGCCTCATATGGGCTGAAAGACGTCATGGGCCATACATGGGCCGGCAGTTAAAACGGGCTGGAATTATATTGGACGGCCCATATGACGCTACTGGGCCTAATTCAGATAGGCCGTAAACGCGCCCTGGGTTAGCGGGCTGTAAATGGGCTATATGCGAACAGGCCGTTAACACGCTTGCCATGGGCCGGCCCGCCACCTTTTGACCAAGACTAACGGGTCGGCCTTTTCACAGGAATGGGCCTCTGTTGGGCCGTGCCACGTGTCGACGTATCATAGGCGCTTTGGGTCCAATGAGTGGATGACATCTGTCCCAACGGTGAGCCGACACGTGTTTCCTCCAGCCAATGATGATTTTACACGTGGAAAATCCCCATTGGTCGGGGCTATTAACGGGTTATCGGATCCAAAACCGGACCCGATAGCTTAACGGTGTTTCGTTATGGTGCATGCCACGTGTCGGTCACCCTTGACGAAAGCACTTCTGTGACGGACGATTTATCGTCATGGAAGTGGAAACTTCCATGATGATAATTTTGGTAATGTCATGGAACACTTCTACGACAGCACAGGTATGACTATCTTGATTCTTTCATAAATTTGTCATGGATGTACATGCATGACAGAAAACATTACCTACTGTGACAAACACGTATCATCACGGAAGTGTATTTTTTTGTAGTGATATCAAGATCGTCGTCATCTGCGTGGACGTCTTGGTTTTCCAGTGGGCGTTTCGGCTTTCTTGTGTTCCATTGGTAGCTTGACGCCTCTGCCCCGATGTTAGATTCAACATCCATGTGACACTGATCGGGGTTTGGCATCTCGCTGCCCTAGGTATCTTCATCCATGACCTCCTCTTCACCGTGTCTGGTCCAACGTGTATATCCATCCATGAATCCCCTAGAGACTAAGTGCATCTGGACATCTGCAACTTCATGTGACTCTGTATTGGCACAATCAGTACATGGACACAGGATGTAATCCGCATCACCAATTCTCCTCTTTGTACTTTCAACAAAATTCATGAACTCTGTCACACCACTGATAAAATCTGCGGTTTTCCGATTCTTCATCCATCGAGATCGTTCCATCTGGAGTAGACGAATGGTAATTAAAAACAAAACAACAACATTAATACACGGATTAACTGCTGCCCAGAGATGCATGCATAAATCACAAGGTTTTATTTTAATAATTACTGGCCAGTCAATTTACACGCAGAGTACTAGTACAACACTACACTTAGGAATTGAATACCGTAATTAAGCCACTCACGAAAATAATACCTTAATTAATTAGCCGCGCGGGAACCTCCACCCAGCAGACAGACAAGCGCGATGCGGCGGCACGCCGAGACAGCAGGGTCGAGGAGCAAAGCTTAGTGCGGCTGCCGCCTAAAGTTCGACCTCCACTATCCCGCCATCGACCGCGATGGATGTGCGAATCACGCTGTCGCCGACCTCGATGGTTGAGCTCCTCCTATCTCCCGCCGCAGACCGAGGATTGACCTCCTATGATGCCGCCACCGCCCATCGAGCGAGGATTGGCCTCTTCTCCAGTAGCCGCTGCCTAGGCCGCCGCCATCATCTCTATATGCAGAGTGGCTGTTTTTTTACGGATATCCGTAGAGCGGCTGTTTACACGGTATCTCACCATAACTCAATTATATGGACAGGGTAGTACATCACATACGGTTATGTAACGGCAACTGTGTCTAACCTACGTTGTCTTCTCACACGGTTTGGTGTGGAAATCGTGTGTGACATTGTAATACCTAACACAAACGACATGTACAAACAGTGTGCCGTATACAACTATATGTAGTGCCATTAGTAGTTCCCGACCGTTAACTTATCTCCATAGTTTCCCCATTTCCCCCAAATCCCTACATAGCCTCCAAATTCCCTCGTCTGGCGTTGACATTGGGGGAATGCGGACGAGTGGTGCTGATGGTTTTGGTGCAGCTGCTCCTGCTCGTATCGCCGCCATGACGGCGGTCGCCGCCGAGCACTTGCCTAAGGTCATCAGAAGGCAGGTGTACTACGGATCTAAATCATCCTGTCAGGTTCCAATCTATCCCGATCTTTTTTAGCATGTCCAAAGTATAGATCCTTGTTGAATCCATACTGAATGACCCCCCCCCCAGGAAAGTAATCTGTCGCCGGATCCGGAGCTTGACTCCAAACTCCCGCAACACGAGTTCGACTCCGAGTTTTGCGCCACCGAGAAGTACCAAAAGCTGAGTTGTGTGCACGGGCACACTCCCGCTCGACATGTATGCACGGAGGGATTCGACATTGGCAGGCAGTTTCTCAGTTGCCCCTTAGAGGTTAGTGCTAATTAAGTTCATCATTTTATTTCAGTTAATGCCACCGCTCATCCAGAATACTATTTAACATTGGCAGGGATATGAGGCTTGTGCCTTTGTTAACTGGCTGGATGAAGAATGGCATGGCAGGGCTCGGAGTGTTATCACCAAGCTCGCAGAAGATAACCTAAAGCTGAAGAAGAAACTGGCTGATCTAGAATGTACAATAAGTATGATGAAGCAAGAAAGAATCAATCACAGGCAACAGATGAAAGCAAGAGACAAGAAGGAACTAGCATGTGTAGTTGTGGTTGTCACATTAGCCATGTTCTATGCGCTATTTGCAATGATGAATAGGGGTTTTGTTTGACAGTATTGCTAAAGCACATCTAGATGTGCTCTAAGTAATGCACATCTAGATGTGCGCCAAGTAATGCACATCTAGGTCCTATGCCATTGATGTTACGTGAAGATTCGTGCAGATATTTTTCTTTGTCTTTTTTCTTTTCCTTTCTAGTTTGATTATTACTGGCTTTATCAATAAGAAGAGCTCAATGTATTGCTTGCCAACTGTCCTACTCCGTTCGTACCGGTACTGGTGCATAATCCCAAAACTCGTTCCTTGTTTTTGTCCTGAAAAAGGAAACTAGCCAAATAGCCAATAGGAGTCCAGCGCAACCCCGAGAATTTGGAGCGACTGGGTACAAATAATTGCAGTTGATTATATCAGCGGTTAGATAATACGTCAACCCCCGCTTCAATTGGCAGTTCCTCTTCTCTGCATACCCCGTTTAAGTGTCCACCATCTTCCTCGTCCCCGGCAGGCCGCGCTACACACTGGCACACACTCTACAGCCATGTCGAGCGATAGCAAGGACGACAGTTCGACCAGCGGTCTGGCGCCCGATGATAGGTCAACATCGGAATCATCCTGCTCGTCTTCCATGAGTCCGGCGTCGAGCCTAGACCTCAATTATATCCGGTTCATGGAAGGGACGCCGCCTCCGGAGTCGTCAGACGACAACCAGACAGACGAGGAGCCGTCGGAGGACGAAGAAGAGGACGACGATGATGAGGAGGAGGAATGGTCGAATGAGGAGGAGGAGGAGGACGACAGCAACGACGATGACGACGGCGGCAGCGATGAAAAGCCAACGGTCAGCGGCAATAAGCATCCCCGCCAAGACGATGTTGCGGGGCCATCCAACAAGAACAACAAGAAGAAGAAGGACTAAATTAAGCAGACTGTATATACATCTCTGTTTATCCTGTCAATCTCATCGCAGACGGTTAGTAACATGTATTCGACAGAGATCTTCTACATTATCGCCAATAGGTTGGTTTGTTGAACTGTGTGCCCTGACGAGCACACAATTCACAAAAAAAGACCGTATGGGCTGTCTATAATGATCGCACACAAGTCTGATTACTGACCTGTTTGTCGGGTATCACACACATCTTGTTACGCCGAATCGTTTGTGTTCACCTCACTCATCGCAAACGGTTCATCGAAGTGAACTGTATGCCGTATATCGCACACACCTTGATCTGGCTGCCCGTTTCTGTTGTTCTGTCTCATCGCAAATAGTTCATACAGATCAACTGTATGCCCCTCATCGCACACGCAACTATAATCTAAACCGTGTTTGATGTATCATTCATCACAAACGTTTTGCATCATTTCTGACGGTTTTCGTACAGCACCGTTTGCGATTATTGCATCACACACAGTTTCTCGAAGGGTCTCTGATCGTAGTGTCGCGTTAGCAGCATCCTGTAGTAGTGCGTGTTTGATGGCTCCGCCATTGCAAATGTTTTGCTCCTTTTTTGACGGGTTTTTTACACCACCGTTTGCGATTATTGCATCGCACACAGTTTCGGCAAAGGGTCTCTGATCGTAGTGTCGCGTTAGCAGTATCCTGCAGTAGTGTTTGTCTTGGATTGAGTATTACAAATCTGAAATTATTTGGTGTTATTTTAGTATGAACTCTTGGATAGATCGATCGGAAAGAATAGCTTCGAGGTGGTTTCATACCCTACAAATAATTTCTTCTTATGTTCTCCGCTAGATAGGAACTTTGGAGTGATTCTTCATCACACTTTGAGGGGTGGTTATATGATCCAATTATATCAGCACTGTTGAGAGATTGCACTAGCGAAAGTACGGACCCTAGGCCTCATTTTCAAGCATTGCAATACCGTTTTTGTGCCCGTTTACTATTTGCTACCTTGCTGTTTTTATTTATTCAGATTATAAAAATATATTTCTACCATCAGTATTACACTTTTATCACCATCTCTTCGCTGAACTAGTGCACCTATACAATTTGCCAACGTATTGGGTGTGTTGGGGACACAAGAGATTTCTTGTATTTGGTTGCAGGGTTGTTTGAGAGAGACCATCTTCATCCTACACCTCTCACTATTTGATAAACCTTAGGTCATCCACTTGAGGGAAAATTGCTACTGTCCTACAAAACTCTGCTCTTGGAGGCCCAACCCGTGTCTACAAGAATAAAGTTGCGTAGTAGACATCAAGCTCTTTTCTGGCGCCGTTGTCGGGGAGGCTAGGTAAGCGGCACTCACATCCCGTCAACGAAGCTCTTTTCTGGCGCCGTTGCTGGGGAGGTGAGTGCATGAAGGTATATCTTTAGATCTTGCAATTGAATCTTTTAGTTTCTTGTTTTATCACTAGTTTGGTTTGTAAAAAGAAAACAAAAAATGGAATTAAGGTTGCATCATATTATTGATCATCTTTATAATATCTTTCTCAAAATGATGGATCGAAAAATTGTGCTCAATTGTTAGAAGAAGTCAATAAAATGTTTGGCACAAAATATTTGAATGATGAGCATGGTTGCAATGTTGTTAGTATGAATTCTGTGAATATCCATGATGCTAATGATTTGCAAAGCCATAAGCTTGGGGATGCTATATTTTATGAAGATGGTATTTTTAGTCCCCCAAGATTTGATGTGAAAATTTGTTATAATGATTGCATTCCTCCTATTTATGATGATTATAATGATGAAAGTGGATTCAGAGAGGTCATGACTTTATTTAATGATGAATCCACTACTTTGGATGAGGCTTCAATTGACTATGATAACAAAGTTGCTATCTATGATGATTATGGTGATGACATGTATGCTATAAAGAATAATGTTAACCATGAAACTTGTCATCATGATTTTAATTTTCACTCTCATGATAGTTATTTCGTTGAGTTTGCTCCCACTACTATTGATGAGAACAAATTTGCTTATGTGGAGACTAATAAGTTTTCTATGCTTTTGTGTCATGAAAATAATGCTTTATGTGATGGTTATATTGTTGAATTTCTTCATGATGCTACTGAAAATTATTATGAAGGAGGAACTTATGCTTGTAGGAATTGCAATAATATCAAGTTTCCTCTCTATGTGCTGAAAGTTTTGAAGTTATGCTTCTTTTGCCTTCCTATGCTAGTTGATTCTTGTTCCCATAAGTTGTTTGCTCACAAAATACCTATGCATAGGAAGTGGGTTAGACTTAAATTTGCTAGTCATATGCTTCATGATGCTCTATTTATGTTTCAATTCTTATCTATTATGCGAGCATCATCGAAATCATCATGCCTAGCTAAAAGGCATTGAGAAAAGCGCTTGTTGGGAGACAACCCAACACTTTTACCTAATGTTTTTGTGTGTTCACATGATTAATATACTATAGTAATCATGTTTTATTGCTTTTGTTTCAATAAAGTGCCAAGTAAAGCCTTTGGGATCATGTTGGGTGATAGTTGATTTGATCTTGCTGAAAAATAGAAACTTTTGTGCTCACAAAAATAATTCTCATTTTTAACAAAAGAGTGCTTTTGAGTTGATTCTTTTTGAAGAAGATTAATATACAAATTTCTCATGTGGTCCTAAATTTTTTCAGAATTTTTGGAGTAGCAGAAGTATGGTTAGATTACTATAGACTGTTCTATTTTTGACAGATTCTGTTTTCAATGCATAGTTTGCTTGTTTCCTAGCTTCTATGGCTTATATTGCTCAATATAAATTGTGGAAATGATATGCTACAGTAGGCATTGTGTGGAAACAATTATGAATATTATCTTTGACAGTACCTAAGTGAAATGGTTTGCTCTTTATCATACTAACCTATCTCACGAAGTTTTGTTAAGTTTTGTGTGATTGAAGTTTTCAAGTTTTGGGTGAGATGTCGATATGAGGAAAATAAGGAGTGACAAGATCCTAAGCTTGGTGATGCCCAAGGCACCCCCAAGGTAATATTCATGGAAGATCCAAACAACTAAGCTTGGGGATGCCCCGGAAGGCATCCCCTCTTTCGTCTCCAACAATATCGGTAACCTTACTTGAGGCTATATTTTTTATTCGTCACATGATATGAGTTTTGCTTGGAGCGTCATTTTATTTTGTTAGGATTTTCTTGCTATTATTTAGAATAATGTTTTGCATCTTTCATTTCAATAAAAATGTCAAGGATAGCCTTTACCTTGCTTATTTTGCAAGTATACATGTTGCTGTTTGAAAACAGAAAGTTTATCGTTGTTGCAAAAATTCCCTAGAAAAGTCAGAACAAGCTCTGGTAAAATTTATAAAGTGTGGTAAAATTTTCATAATTTTTGGAGTTAGTGAAGTATGATGAATCTTGCATTCATGACAGACTGTACTGTTTTGGCTGATTGTTGTTATGTTTGCATTGTTTGCATATGTTTGCTTGTTTAATGATTCTATTTGAGGATAGGAGTATTAAATATGCAGAGGCATTTAGTATGCAATGTTGAATAATAATTTTAGTGATTTGCTACAGTATAGAATGATAAGGTTTTTGCATTGGTTTATACTAACTTATCTCACGAGTTCTTGTTGAGTTTTGTGTGGATGAAGTTTTTAAGATTTAGGGAAACCGTGATATAAGAGGAATTAAGGAAACACAAAAGCTCAAGCTTGCGGATGCCCAAGTCATCCCAATATAATATTTCAGGAAGTCTCAAGCATCTAAGCTTGGGGATGCCCCAGTAGGCATCCCACTTCATCAACAATTATCGGTTAGTATTGGTTGAGCCTAAGTTTTTGCTTCTTCACATGAGTTGTGCTATTCTTAGAATGTCATTTTATTTTAATTTTGCTTGTTGTTTTAATAAAATACTTAGATCTGAAAGTTTTAAATTAAAGAGAGTCCTCAAATAGCTACCCATTTACATGACTACTCGATTGATCTTCACTTATATCTTTTTGGAGTAGCTTGTCAATTGCTCTAGTGCTTCACTTATATCTTTTTGAGCATTGTGTGCTTTAGTATTTTTGAAGAGATTCTCTCTTGCTTCACTTAAATTAATTTGAGAGAAAGAAATATTATGCTCATGATCTTCACTTATATTTATTTGAGCTTACCAAAAGCAACATATGAAAATTAGTTCCAAAGTGATAGATATCAAAGAAGGATATAATAAAAACTTTCATGAAGATCATTGGACAAAATAAACTTTATTCCTTGTAATAGTTTTGAGATATGATGTTGTGATATGTGAATCATGTTGATGAGTAATTGTGCTTTAGTAAGAATATAGGTGTTAAGGTTTGTGATTCCCTATGCAAGCACAAAAGTCATAGTCATGCAATGAAATTATATCCTACTTGTGGTGCATTATTCGGTGTTAATTATGCTTAATGCTCGCTTATGAGATTATTCGTTTCTTGGTTGGTCGCTTCTCAACCTTTTGCTAGCCTTCATTTTGCACTAAGTATGATCACTACTTGTACATCCATAATCCTTTAAACCAGTTTTGCCACATGAGTCCACTATACCTACCTATATGCGGTATTCTTTTGCCGTTCTAAGCAAATTTGTATGCGCCATCTCTAATTTTCAAAATAAATTTCTCTTTTGTGTGCTCGTAACGCTCGCGAGGCGGTGAGGGGTAGCCAATATTTTCCATGCTAGATGTGTTATTCTCACGATGAGTATTTATTCACTTGTCATTACACGAGAGTAAGGCAAAGGTATTAGGGATGCCCAGTTCCGAAATGAAAAATGAATTTACTTTATGTTGTCCAATAATAAATTCCTTGGAAAGTGTTTGTATAGAGGGCACCCGCGGATACTGTTAGCCATGGAAAGTGAAAGTATGGTGGAAAAAAGGAATAAACATTATTTTTTGTTTGGGAACCGCCTATGATATATCTAGCATGGAAAGTGTTGGGAGCTCTAAGTCATTTTCGTTGGTGGGAAAAGTATGCCTCTCAAAAATTTTTTTATCTCTCAATTTTCGCTTTGAGCTCTGGCACCTCTACAAATCCTACTTCCCTCCGCGAAGGGCCTTTCTTTTACTTTATGCAATTTTTATTTTGAGTCTCCATCTTCTCTTATAAAGCACCAACTAGGGGGCACTATGATCGTACTTGAGCATTTGGTGTAGCTAATATGCGAGTGTGTTTCATGAATGGATCAATGATTGAGCATGATGGGCTAGGGATAACTTATTTTAGCGTTGATATTTTGAAAGGCATGGTTGCTTGTTGATATGCTTGAGTATTAAGTCCTCATGTCAAAACTAGACTATTGCTTTGAACCATATAAAAGTCCAAATGCCCATGCTACAAAGAAAAGAATATGAGATGACTTGATAGGCAACATTCCACATCAAAAATTCTGTTTTTATCATTTACCTACTCCAGACGAGCAGGAATTAAGCTTGGGGATGCTGATATGTCTCCAACGTATCTATAATTTTTGATTGTTCCATGCTGTTATATTATCATTCTTGGATGTTTTATAATCATTTTATAGTCATTTTATATCATTTTTGGTACTAGCCTATTGACATAGTGCCAAGTGCTAGTTGTTGTTTTTGCATGTTTTTTACATCGCAGGAAATCAATATCAAACGGAGTCCAAACACCGCGAAACTTTTTGAGGATTTTTTATGAACCAGAACACTCCCAATGGGCCAGAGCAGCACCTGGGGGTGCCCCAAGGGGGGCACAACCCACCAGGGCACGCCTGGGGGCCCAGGCGCGCCCAGGTGGGTTGTGCCCACCTCGATGGCCTCCTGCACCCCCTCTTTACCCTATAAATTCCCAAAAATTCAAAAATCGTCGGGGTTAACCTAGATCAGAAGTTCTACCGCCGCAGGCCTCTGTAGCCACCGAAAACCAATCTAGACCCCATTCCGGCACCCTGCCGGAGGGGGAATCATCACCGGTGGCCATCTTCATCATCCCGACGGCCACCACGATGAGGAAGGAGTGGTCCACCCTCGGGGCTGAGGGTTTGTACCAGTAGCAGTGTGTTTAACCTCTCTCTCTCTCTCGTGTTATTGAGATGTCACGGTCATGATGTATCGCGGGCTTTGTTAATATAGTCGGCTCATATGGTGTTTTCCCCTCTCTATCTTGTTGTGATGAATTAAGTTTTCCCTTTGAGATTTCGTATCGGATTGAATACT
Source organism: Triticum aestivum (assembly GCF_018294505.1). Taxonomy (NCBI): domain Eukaryota; kingdom Viridiplantae; phylum Streptophyta; class Magnoliopsida; order Poales; family Poaceae; genus Triticum; species Triticum aestivum. The sequence continues at coordinate 286,070,192 of NC_057796.1, forward strand.
TATATGGATTTGAGAGCACTTGGTATATGTCTTGCATATGAATACTCGTGGTGACAATGGGGTGTCATATTTATTCACTTGATATGTGTTTTGGCATTCAACTCGCGGATTCCCGCAGTGACATTGGGGTAATCTATGCATAGGGGTTGATGCACGTTCTCGTCTTTTGTTTCTCCGATTGAAATCTTGGGGCACTCTTTGAGGTTCTTTGTGTTGGATTGAGTATTATGAATCTGAAATTATTTGGTGTTATTTTAGTACGAACTCTTGGATAGATCGATCGGAAAGAATAGCTTCGAGGTGGTTTCGTACCCTACAAATACTTTGAGGGGTGGTTATGTGATCCAAATATATTAGCACTGTTGAGAGATTGCACTAGCGAAAGTACAGACCCTAGGCCTCATTTTCAAGCATTGCAATACCATTTTTGTGCCCGTTTACTATTTGCTACCTTGCTGTTTTTATTTATTCAGATTATAAAAATATATTTCCACCATCAATATTACACTTTTATCACCATATCTTCGCCGAACTTGTGCACCTATACAATTTGCCATTGTATTGGGTGTGTTGGGGACACAAGAGATTTCTTGTATTTGGTTGCAGGGTTTTTTGAGAGAGACCATCTTCATCCTACACCTCCCACAGATTGATAAACCTTAGGTCATCCACTTGAGGGAAAATTGCTACTGTCCAACAAAACTCTGCACTTGGAGGCCCAAAACGTGTCTACAAGAATAAAGTTGTGTAGTAGACATCAAGGGATGGCCGGGGCGGCGGTGGACCGGCAGTGGGGAGTGGTTTTGGGGCGGGCGGGGAGGCGAGGCGAGGCGGCGCAGGAGCGCCGCCGGCTGCGGGCGGCGGGGGCCGGCGGGGAGGCCGGTGGTGGCTGCCGGCACAAGGGGGTGGAGATTGAAGATGAACTGTAGGCCCTTGATTTCGTATCCAACGGCTGGAAAATCGACTGACCAGAGATGAAAAAGTCAGTCAAGTGACATGTAGCCTCACCCTGCACGTACACATGCATGCACGCAACACTCGCACGAGCACACGCACGCATGCAAGCATGCAACACTGACACGTACACATGCACACACGAACATACGCATGCACGCACACATGCATGCAACACTGAAACGTACACATGCATGCACGCAACACTCCCACGCCTGCATGCACACAACACATGACGCAAGACACACGCTCAACCTATACGTGCATGCACCCTTTGTTAAGTATATAGTAGGCTTATGTACATGAAATAGATGACGTCACACTCAATGAACAATCATCGATTTATGAAATGCCCTCTTCTGAGTGCCCTGGCCCACCAAAAGCTCCTCTGCCGTGCGCTGCCTGCGTTGGGTCACTGACATGCAAGCCTGGTACCCAACGAGCCCACACGTCAGTGGAAGAACGACACAGTGTCATCGTCAGAGTCGAGGGTGCCGCTCGCTGCACGCCCGGCCGAACACGCCTCCTTGCCGCATTCAAACGCCTCCATGAAACCCGTGTGGAAGCCGAGAAACCCACTCTAGACACACGTCCGTTCATGACCGGGCCGGCATTAAACGCAACGCTGGCCGAGCTCCTCCCGTCCGCCGTCTATTTAATCTCCTATTTAAACGAGGCCAGACGCCGGCCAAGAATCACACACCTCCGCCGCTCCCCTATCTCCTCCTTCACCATTTTGTCCACTCTTACAATGGCTTACGATGAGTAGTTATCCGGCATCCAAGCCAGCTGGGTGGCCCGCCGAGCCCGCCGGATACGAGCTATGCAGCTTGCTGATCCACCTCCCTCCCCTCGCCCGACGGAGCCAGTTGCCTCCCCAAGCCGGCGCGTGGTTTAGCAACTCGCCACTCTAGGCCAGCTCGACGAGGAGCGGCGAGCTGCTCCACACCAGCACGGCGGGGAGCACGAGCATCGTCGCTGCCGTCCATGCCGCCACCTCGTACCGCGCCTCCCATGTCTGCGACCGTGTCTCCCGTTTTTGACGCCGAGACTCCCATGCCCGCGGCCGTGCCATGCAAGCAGAAACAGAAGTCGGGTGCGCGGAGAGTGACGAGTCGATGGCCAGCGCCTCCGCGTCCGCCATCATCGTCGAGGAGAAGTAGAACACGGGAGGCCGCCGCCATTTCTGTCCTATGAAGGCCACCACGGAGGCGACGCCGGCATACACAGCAGGTGTCTTGCCGGATCCGTTTGTTGCGAGGACCTTCGTCGACCCCGCATGGGCTCCATGGAAGCAGAGAAGCCCCCTTCAGACTCCATCTTGGGCATCAGCCAACGATTTCAGTTGAGCGGTGGGAAGCGAGCCGTCCTTTGCGCTGAAGCATATACCTCCGGGGCTCCTGGTAGTCCGGTGATCGTGCTGCCGGACATGAGGAAGACAAATTGATCGGCGAGCGATCATTTAGGCTAGGTATTATTATACCTGTGCTGTTCAGGACTAGCACCACTTAGTTGATTTGAATGTAATGAAATCCGTCATGTTTGTATGAAAATCTGGTATTTATATGAATCCCGTCCTTGTTTATATGAAATATCACCGTGTTTGCATAAATTTTGTCCGGTTGGTTGAGTTGTTGTCAGAATGTGTGCGGCTACGGTTGGATGGCGTAATTTGCGGGTTGCCGGTCGGTCTGCAGCCGGCTCGGGCGACGTGGTGGGACAAAAAAAGAACAGCTCGTGTGAGCTCGTCTCGAACACGTGCGCTGGAGGACGCATGAGCACCCGAGCTCTTCCTCATTCATCGGTGGCAAAGGCACAGGTGGACAAAAGGGTCGCCAATATTTTGGCTACCCCGGGCAAGATCCAAACAGCCCCTCCCAGCCCCACCCCTCCCAGCACATTCAAATCCCTCATTCGCCATGAAATTTTGCCATGTATTGTTTTCATGGACTAGCAAGATGCCCGTGCATTGCACGGAACATCAAGATGCATTTTTTTACAAAACACCTGTTGTGATTGACCCATGCAGGAGTAATCCCATGTGTAAAAACTAATGATATCTCGAGAATTTTATCGGAAAAATGGTATCTCGAGAATTTCATCGAAAAAAGGATATCTCGAGAAAGATGAGAGATAAGGTGAGGAGGAGTGGGGTGTGGTGGTGACTGGTGGTCGGACAGGGCGGAGGCATGGGGATGGACGGCGCCGGCAGCGGCCACCATGCCAGATTGTTCCAGAGACTTCCTTTTTTAATTGCTCGGCAATGAGGTTGTGGGAGATAAGGATGAACGGGGCAAGGCCTTATCTGTAAATGTGGAGAGAGGTGCGGGTATCTTTTGTAAAATTGTCATAGTTTGCTTTCTATCCATCAGATATAGATCGGACGGTCTATATTACAAGATGGCAGGCACACCATCATCACCAACTCGGTTTTTTATAAGAGTAGAGAAGTAGAGATAGAGATAGAGATATTTTGCTGTGTGAAAACAAATTCAAATATGAATGAATAATCGGTATCCGCGGTCTTCTGCCGGGAGCTCGGGACACATTTGGATGACCTCATAGTAGTAGTAGTAGTAGTGTAGAGTACTACTAGTACTACTAGATAGTGAGTATTCACTACTGTATCTACGTACTAATTGCAACACATGTGGGGCCTACCTTAGAGGCAAGGCTCTATACACAAGAGATGCTCTGTACGTAGTATTACTTTTGATGTGTCATGTCAACTCGCAGAACGAGGAGAAGTTTGCTTAGTACGCCGTCTCCCCCGCCCACGGGCGCGGTGGCTCGCAGAGTCGCAGGACGAGGAGAAGCTTGCTTACTACGCCTACGCCCGCTCCCTCGCCCACACTCGCAGTGGCTCGCGGGACGAGGAAATTTTTTTACTACTCCCTCTGTTTACTCCTCGTCCCTACCTTGGTTAGAGAGATTATCATATTGTTTGAAATATAGTATGTCTTTTGGTACTAGTAGGAGTAGTATAGTGGTACATAGGGGTAGTACTACAACCTTTATTTGCTTGTTTCCCTTCCTGCCTCGTTGCCTCGAACAGACCTGCCAAACTCCCCTGCCTGTCGCGTGGGAAAAGACCCGCCCTCGCCTTTTTTAGTCCGGGTTTGTATCGATGGATCACGCGAGCAGCAAAAACCAAGTCGTGTCTTGTACTCCTCCGTCGTACTAAAAGAGTGGAGATGCTCGCTTTCATGAATTATGTACTTCCTCTCACCGACATGTGGGACATATAGCAACCGGGTCGACGTATCATGCACGAAATAACAGTGCAGAACAGCAGGGGGACGCACCCCAGCGTAGCGCCCCGGTAGTAGTAATGAGCAATGAGACGTCAAATCACAATGCCGCACCTTCCCAGACGGACGAAGCAACCATTATTTCACACTTCGCTGAATCCGCTTCGCCATCATCTCCTTCAAGAAAACCAGGTATTGCTTCTGCCATTGTTCTGCCTCAAGAGGGGCGCACATCGCCTTGGTACATCATGACACGTGGGACCACATGACAGGCCATGCTCCCCCGCCCACCTCTTGGTAAAATCACCTCAATTTTACTACTTCCTCTGTTTTGGTTTACAGGGCATGCACGTCGTTCTAGGTTGAGAATTTAAGTGGCTATATATGTGATGAACAATATATGTTTAGAAACTACATCCGCTAAAGAATCCAATGATATACTTTTTATGACATAGTAACTCATATTTAGTTAGTCAAATGGATGACCTAGAACTACGTGCACGCCCTATAAACCGAGACGGAGGGAGTAGTATCTTTTTAGATCAATATAGTCAAGATTCACCAAGAGAAAAACCAAGTGGCAGGCTGCTCCTGTCATGTTGGTGTAGCAACTCAAGCAGGGTCAGTCTGCACACGAAATGGTGACACACTTAACAGGACCCCTTTGGCCGACATGTGGCTCATCCACCATCATGTTCCACGTGCGATGCACCAAATTATAGTTCGGAGCAGCGGTTGGACTTGGAGGCACCCCGGTCATAGCGCCGCAGTAGTAGTAAATGAGCGATGAGGGGTCAAATCACAAAGCCCCACCTTTCCCGCATTAAGCTGGACGGACGAAGCAACCATCATTTCAATCTAGGGTGCAAGAGCATAAAGAAAAGAGAAAACTAATGATGCGTGCGGCAGCTACCTAGGGCACCATAGGGTAGGAGCCTCCACTACAAATCCTTTTTTTAAAGCGCCTCCACTACAAATCGGCTTCTCCCTCGTCCTCTTAAAGAAAATCGATGATGCATGCGGCGGTAGGGTTTGTAGGAGTACTACGGCGTGCGAAGCCACGACGTAGTAAACGAGAGAGGGATTGAGTTCGAGTCGACGCCTTAATATGTCTGGGCTGCTTGGTTTTACGAGAATGAGGCAACATTTTGGGTTCGGGGACCAGTGGAGATATACGTACAAAAAATTGTGGATGTAGGTTCGACCAAAAGGCAATGATGCATGGGCCCCGCATTTTGATATACCCGCGTCCACGTGAAATTTGCTATAATGCATAAAACTTCCTCCAAAAACATCTATAACTAATGGGAAGTGAATGTATGCTTAAATTGAAAATGTAATAAGTACAAAGAAACAAAATGAGTTGCGGTTAAAAGAATGACATTTCTAACAAAAATGTGAATGTGAACTACATATGTGTGCACGTGACCAACACATACATTGTCAATACAACATCTAATGCAAGAAATAACTTATGAGTAACATGCACGAATTGATGATGTGGTGCTTGCATGCATAGAGTACAAAAAAATGTGATTTATGACTTGTATGCATGACGTGTTCTTGTGCCATAGTTGCATGTCCAGGAAAAAAGCTACTAGTGGGTTGTACTAGCGATTTAGGAATAGAAGATGTATACATGGAAGTTGTAGGGAAACAGATCACATGTATCTCAATTCCTATGAGTAGGGATTGGAAAAGAGATGTCATTTTGTTCACATCATATGAACTTTTCTATTGAATCTAGAGATGACATGTATCTCAATTCCTATGAGGAGGGATTAGAAAAGAGATGTCATTTGGTTCACATCATAGGAACTTTTCTATTGAATATACGCTAATGTTTATTTTCCTTTTAAATATTGGGAGTATAGGAATCCATTCATATGAACCAAGTGGCTCTAAAGCTATAAAAATTATATCATGTTTATTTTCCTTTGAAATGTGGAGTATATGAATCTATTCCTATGAACCAATTGGCTCTAAAGGAAAAAATCCTATAAAAATCACATCATATAGAGTTCCTATGATATTCCTCCACACCAAAGGATGGTTGAAATTGTTGCAGGTGATACGACAGTCTTTCTTTCTACACTCCTCCCCCCTCTTTATAGTTACCTCTCGAAGATGAATGAATGTAGCGACCCGACCTCAGACGGTCAAGTCTATGTGCTTAAGTGTCATCCCTGGATCGGTATGCTGACACACATAGTACTCGAGGATTTATAACAGAGGTAAATCATATGTATAAAGTAACGTAAATACTATTACCTCAATCCAAATAGCAAAAGTAACAACAAGGTTGTGGATTCCCATCAACACCAACGGCAAAGTTGAGTGTAGAAATTGTAACCCTAACGTATCACTTACTCGTCGTAAGATTCCTACAACATGAGACATTGCAGCCACAAAGGGTCAGTACATTGAATGTACTGGCAAATTCACAACATAGGATAATGATGAATAATAACTATCACTACATGCATATATGGATGGTGGAGGCTCTAAGTTTAATTTTGCATAAAGCTAATTTTTTCCTACAACAAAGGAATATATTTTATTTAACTACAAAGTTTGTTGAAAACATTGAGAAGGTTCCTCCAACTCAATCCTAAATTAATAATCATCAACCCAACAAATTAATTAATTAGAGTGACGAGATCAACATGATAATTGAAGAACCAGATAATCAAGATGTCCATAACCGGGGACACAGCTAATCATGATTAGTTTGTACACTCTGCAGAGGTTTGCGCACTTTTCCCCACAAGACTCGATCTCCTCCTTTGAATTTCTCGCACTACATGGTGTTTGAGAAACGGATGATGGAGACACAGTCTTTCCGAAGCATTAACTCTTTACTCTGGGTAGACAGTTACACCTACATCCCCCTACATCTGCTAGCCTACCACTGAAAGAGGTCACACAACATACTCAACTATGCCAGAGACCATAATGGCTTGTGGCTGCACACGGAAGTTTCTAGCATGAATAATCTTATGATCCCTTTGAGCCTGGGTGGCATTCCATAGGATGATCACACGGGTACTCCGGGATCCCCTTGGGCAAGCACTGGGTTCTCCAGGTGCCCGGGCAAACCACTGGGTGCTCCAGGGTGCCCCAACCAATCCACCTAGATGTGTATTAAAGTATCCACCTTAAGTATCCCTTAGTTAATCATAACTCTCACATCTTTCGTGAATTCTCTCGAAACCAAACCATGTCTACGAGCATAGCATAGTAGTATAAGCATAACGTAGTAACATCCAGGGGTTTGAAATGCAAGATAATAGGTTCCTACCTCATCAACTACTTCCCAATACCCACATGTTATCAATCCTACTCATGCAATGTTTGAGGGTTTGAAACTAATGCATAAAAACTGGGTAATGAAAAGTATGATCAAAGTGTGAACTTGCCTTGTACTGTTGATGTAGATGATTCGCACTCATAACTCCTGATAGTTTTATTCGTCACACTCCGTTCAATCTATCGTAAGCAAGCAATTGCATACATAAGCACTCATGCAAAAGAATCGAAGAAAAGATCCCGGAAAACTTCGAAAGCAAGCAATTAACTCTTGCAACAGAAAACAATTTCTAACAGTACCAAAATTAACTGGATTTGACCTTATCAGAAAGTTTAGGTCAAGAGCTTCGATTTGCAAAAAGAATCAACTCAAACGGAGTTATAAAACTCAAGTTAAGATCAAACGAAGTTCAAATATAAATCTATTTGAATTCAAATTTTAAAACTTTCAAAAACAGGTTTGAGTTGGATTACTGGATAGATGAGGTCAAAACGAAGAGTTTGGCGTTGGTTTCATCTAATTCCGACTAACGAGCAAAAAGTAGCGAAGGTTTGAAGATCAAGGACTAATCTGTAAATAAAATATTCATGGATGGGTCCCTGGCCGAAAAAGAACAGAAAAAGAAAAGACTAAAAAGCGAACGTTCGTTTTCAAAACCTAACCAGCGAACGTTCTCTAAACAAGTAAACCTAAACAAAACCGGTTTTATAAAAAAACCGATCTAGGGTTTTTGAAAAGAAAACCTAAAAAACCGTAACGGTTTATTACCGGTTCGGACGCGGATCGGATCGGTGGATCGGGTCCGGCGAGTCCGGCGGCAGGCGGCGGCTTCCGACGTCGGCGAGACGAAGCGGCAGCGGCGGGGCGGCTCGGGCGCGAACGGCGGCGGCGGCGGACGGCGACTATTGCGGCAAGATGTGGCAGCGGGCGCGGCAATCCGCGGTGACGGCGCGGCTGGGGAGGAGGAGGAGAAAGAGTGCCGGGGGTTCCCCTTTTATATGCAGGAGGAGGCGATGCGGCTTGGAGCAAGGGGCGGTCACGGCGGCGTGGCGGCTCCGGACTCTGGCGGGAGTCCGGCTCGGAGGCGACGGGCAAGGCGGCGCAGTGCTGGGCCGGCTCGGCTTTGGCCCAGTCGGTCCGAGAAGACGTTTTCTTTAAACAAATTTTACAGAAAAAATTAAATAAAACCAAATAAACTAAAAATATACTATAGGCATATAATATCAAAATTTTCAAAAAAAGATTTTCTACAACATGAACATTTTTCTAGAGTCAAATAAAATCCACAAATATTTAAATAAATCAAACAGCGCTACTGTTGCAACAAAACCTAATAAAAATCATTTTAAAAAATACCAAAATAATTTCAAATTTATTTCTCTCCAATTTTCTGATGTAGGGAATCGTTTTACCCTATTTTCCATATATTTTATTTTTGGAGAAAAATAATTTGAATAAAACTCAAATAACTCCAAGTTGAAAATAATTTCCAAAAGGACTTTTAAATTTGATTATTTAAACTTCCAACTCATATATCAAATGTTTTGAAGAAGTCATTTTATCTTCTCTCATGAAAATCATTGAGTTGCTTAAAGTTTCTGAATTTGAAATATCTCCAAGTGAAATTCAAATATTTTCAAAAACCCTTTTCGTTTATTTAAATGGAAGAAGTCATGTCATCTTCTCTCTAGGGTTTTGTATTTGAAAAGAATTTGAATTCACGGAGATCATAAAGCAAAGGTGAAAGTTTGGGAAAGTCATTTCATTCCCTCTCATTTAACTTTCAAAAAGTTTCAAATTTCACTCACTTTCAGTCAATCAATCACACAACAATCAAACAAACAATCAATCTATTAATTTAATATAACATTCCAAAATTTAGAATTTTGGGATGTTACAAACCTACCACCCTTAAAATGAATCTCGTACTCGAGATTCAAAGAGGCTAGAAAGAAATAGGTTAGGTTTGGGGGTCTTCTCAAAATCCATTGATCATCTCCGGGGTCTCGGGTGCTACCACACATAGAAGCATTGTTACAGTTCCATCAAAACTCATATACGCCATCCTTATTCTTGACAGTGTCAATCTTGTTCGATCTTCAGGATAATTCCTTCTTTGGGCTCTTCCGGTGGAGCATAATCTTTTCCTCAAAATCTCATGTCCTTTCATCTTGGTAAGGTACCTCTGTGACTGAGTCTTCTGATCTGACGGGTCTGGCGCCAATACTAAACAACTATCGATATCTCATGGTGGTCAACAATTTATGGTTTCTCTTGCAGGAAATGGGTTTGGGTTGAACCTCACCGTATGTCCTACGATTTGGCAACAACTGCCTTGTACAAGGGAAAAATTGTCATACCATTCTAAGGTTTAAACAAGGTTTTGATCGTCGTCACTCTACTATAGGTAAGTCACTCAGATTTACCATCCCATATAGCAAGGCGAATAATAAGAGTAAGTCGGTATGGTGATCAATCCATCCCGCACCCAAATCATTACCTTGTACATGGTTTAGCGAATCTCGCAGTCTAACACTCGGTCATCCTCACAAGCATTGCAGAATTTTTCTTGTCGACGAACTGAGTTCGGATAAATCCATGGATTCTGCAAGCCAAACAAACATCTATCGTTTCTTCACAACTCTCAGGTTTTGCGTTAACTCCTATAAGATTGTCTGTCGATAAAGTTGTAACTTCTTCCAGGGTTTTTCCTTCAGCAAGAGTGTGCTTGCTTCTTGGCAGGTCCTGGAGCATGTGGGTTATGGCCCATCTCATCACTTGTAAACCTTGAACTCATCATCGGGGGCAACTGATCATTATTCCAACATCCAGCTTCCTAGCATTCTTAAATCCATCCAATTGTACTGTCTCCCTTCCTTCTATTTGTACCAAACTAAGACATGATTACTCAGACTCATCATGGAGTTGCAATTGCTCCATATTTCTAACATCATACCTCCTTTATCCAATAGTACTTCATCTCTTCATCCTCTTGGGATATCCCTAATATCGAGACAAAACTCGTACTCATTCTGTCCGAAGTCCACCCCGTGGAGTATCATTATCTCTTCCAGGGGTCACGGGTCCTCACAGGGTACTAGCACCCTTAAAATGCTTCAATTCTTCCATAGACCAAATTTCTCATATCCTCGAAAAAGGTCAAAATATTTCTTCATAAAATCCAAATCAGTACCAACGATGCTAACTTTATTGATTCTCAAATTATTACAATCTCCTGCATTTCCATTACATGCCTCATCTCAACACCTCAATATAAAAGAATTGTTCCCAGTACTACTACTATATTTCTCACAGACACAACTAATTATCACAAGTCTCCTTCTCCTTGAGACAATCTCTCCCAAAGTGCCTTGCTTCATTACAACGAAAACATATTACTTCTGACAAGTCTTGAGGTTTCCTTCTGATTACATAGCCTCCTTGGGTCCTCGGCTTCTTTTTAGGGAAACCGCTGAAGTAGTGCCCTGAATCTCTGCACCTAAAACATATGATATGACGCAGGTCCTTCCTGGAATCCAAACTATTTCTCTTCCTGAACTTTTCCGTTCCAATCAGGGCTTCTATTTCATGTGGGTCATACTCCACTTCCTCTGTCGGGAATTCTACTAGATCCCCATTCAGACAATTTTGGGAGATGTGTCCTTCTTCTCCACATGAATAGCTTGACTTGGGGTAGGGTTTAATTGGGTTTCCTTCGGGTGTGTCCTCCACCCCTTCCTTCATCACAGGTTCTCCTAAAATTTCCATGAGGGATCCTTTCATTGCTTCCTTCCTCTGCTGGATGGTTGATACGTCTCCAACGTATCTATAATTTATGAAGTATTCATGCCATGTTTGCAATAGTTTTATATGATTTTGGTATGATTTGATTAGAACTAACCCGGACTGACGCTGTTTTCAGCAGAACTACCGTGGTGTTGTTTTTGTGCAGAAATAAAAGTTCTCGGAATGCGCTGAAAATCAACGGAGAATATTTCTGGAAAATATGAAAAATGCTGGAACAAAAATCTACTGGAGGGGAGTTCCGTGGGGCCCATGAGGGTGGGCGGCGCGCCCACCCCCCTGGGCGCACCCCTGTGCCTCGTGGACTACATGTGGGGCCTGCTGACTTGTTCTCGACGCCAACCTCTCCTATAAATACCAAAACCTCCAGAACCTAGATCGGAAGTTCCGCCGCCGCAAGCCTCTATAGCCACGAGAAATCAATCTAGGCCCTCTCTGGCACCCTGCCGGAGGGGGCCATCATCACCGGAGGCCATGGAGGAGTATCTTGGAGGGGCCATCATCGCCATGAAGGCCAAGGAACAGAGGGAGAACCTCTCCCCATCTAGGGGGGAGGCCATGGAGGAGGAAGCACAAGGGGGAGAACCTCTCCTCCTCTCTCTCGGTGGCACCGGAGTGCCATCGGTAGGGGAATCATCGCCGCGGTGATCGTCTACATAAACATCACCACCATCATCACCATCCTCATCTCTTTTACCAGTCCACTCTCCCGCACCCCGCTGTAATCCCTACTTGAACATGGTGCTTTATGCCACATATTATGATCCAATGATGTGTTGCCATCCTATGATGTTTTGAGTAGATATCCTTTGTCTTTGGGTTGATTGATGATATAGATTGGTACGAGTTGTATGTTTATTTTGGTGCTGTCCTATTGTGCCCTCCATGTCGCGCAAGTGTGAGGGATTCCCGCTGTAGGGTGTTGCAATACGTTTATGATTCGCTTATAGTGGGTTGCTTGAGTGACAGAAGCATAAACCCGAGTAAGGGGGTTGTTGCGTATGGGATAAAGGGGACTTGATGCTTTAATGCTATGGTTGGTTTTACCTTAATGATCTTTAGTAGTTGCGGATGCTTGCTAGAGTTCCAATCATAAGTGCATAGGATCCAAGAAGAGAAAGTATGTTAGCTTATGCCTCTCCCTCATATGAAATTGCAATGACGACTACCGGTCTTGTTAACAATTGCCTAGGACAATTCCGCACACCGATCCATCATTATTCGACACTCGCTATTTATAATATTTAGTAATATATTTTAACTTTATGATAACCGCACCTACTTTTATATTTTAGCTCTCCGATACCATGCAAAGTTATCCTCTTCATACCCATAATGTAGTTTTCTTTCTCGTTTCTAGTTGGAAGCAAACGCTCGGTGTACATAGAGTCGTATCAGTGGCAGATAGGACTTAAGAGAATATTGATCTTACCTTTAGCTCCTTGTGGGTTCAACACTCCATACTTATCACTTCCACCATTGGGAATTGCTACGATGATTCCCTGCACTTGGGGATTATCAAGCTCTTTTCTGGCGCCGTTGCCGGGGAGCAATAGCGTGGGGTTGATATTCTCGTGTGTGCTTGTTTGCTCTCTTCACTAACTAGTTTTTGTTTTCCCTTTTTAGTTTTTCTTGGTTGTGGGTGAAACATACAAAAAAATTAAAATAATGAAAATACAAAAAAAATTACTTGCCTCTGATGCCTAATTTTGTTTTCAAAAAGAGAAGTGATTGGAAAGTTATGCATTGAAGAAGTGAGGGTCGACCTTGAGCACTTGTGTTCATGCTCATGGGAACAATGTAGAATTTTTCATGGAAGTTTCTCTGTAAATAATTATCCCCTTGTATATATCCATTGTATTATAAAATTAATGTGCCAAGCTTTGGTTTTAGGATGATTAGATTGCTTGTTTACTATGTGCAGAACAAAAACAGAAACTTTGGCTCTAGCGCGTGATTTTAAATTTTTTACTGGAAGGTCAAATGGGTCTGAAACTTTTTTCACATTACTTCTGTAAAAAAATTTCAAATTTTCATATTTTTCAGAATTTTTTGGAGTTACATAAGTTTACTAAACATCCAGTTTACTACAGACTGTCCTGTTTTTGACAGATTCTGTTTTTCGCGTGTTGTTTGCTTATTTTGATGAATCTATGGGTAGTATTGGGGGGTATGAACCATGGTGAAGTTGGAATACAGTAGATATAGTTCTAATATGAAATTGGAATAAGTTTGCAATAGTACCTAATGGTAGTGATTTGCTTTATTACACTAACTGATCTCACAAAGTTTTTGTTAAAGTTTTGTGTGGATGAAGTGTTCGAAGATCGAGGAGCTATCAATATGAGAAGAATAAAGAGAGGCAAGAGTTCAAGCTTGGGGATGCCCAAGGCACCCCAAGTAAATATTCCAAGGATACTCAAGCATCTAAGCTTGGGATGCCCCGGTTGGCATCCCATCTTTCTTCTTCAACAATTATCGGTATACCTCGGTTTTTGTTTTGTTCACATGATTTGTGTCCTTTGTATTTTTCTTTTTCTTTAATAACCATGCTATTATGAGATGTCCCTTCATCAATTTATAGAATGATTCATGTGCTTCACTTATATCTTTTGAGTATGACCTTATAGAATGCTCTTTGTGCTTCATTTAAATCTTTTGAGTATGGTTTTATAGAATGCTTCGTGTGCTTCACTTATATATTTTGAGCTTAGCTATTGGTTAGTCTATATTAATTGTAAAATGCTCCATGAACTTCACTTATATCTTTTGGAGTATGAATAATACTATCATCTAAAGCGGGTTTGGAAGAGTGCCAACTTTAGGAATTAGTGATCCCACTATTCCGAATGAGAAGAATTTTGCGTATGTGGAGAGTAGAAAAATTTCTATGCTTGTAGATCATGAAAAGAATGCTTTATGTGATGGTTATATTGCTAAATTCATTCATTATGCTACTGAAAGTTATTGTGAGGGAGGAATATATGCTTGTAGGAGTTGCAATAATATCAAGTTTCCTCTCTATGTGATTAAAGTTTTGAAGTTATACTTGTTTTTCCTTCCTATGCTAGTTGATTCTTGTTCCTATAAATTATGTATTCACAAAATCCCTAGGCATAGGAAGTGGACTAGATTAAAATTTGCTAGTCATATTCTTCATGATGCTCTCTTTATGTTTCAATTCTTTTTCTTTTATGTGAGCATCATTGAAATCATCATGCCTAGCTAAAAGGCACTAAAGAAAAGCGCTTGTTGGGAGACAACCCAATATTTACCCTTACTGTTTTTGTGTGTTTACATGATTAATATATTGTAGTAATCATGTTTTATAGCTTTTTTTCAATAAAGTGCCAAGTAAGACCTTTGGGAAGACTTGGGTGAAAGTTAATGTGATCTTGCTCTAAAAAACAGAAACTTTGCGCTCCCGAGATTAGCTGCCATTTTTTTACAGAAGAGTGATTTTGAGTTGATTATTTTTGCAGAAGATTAATAGACAAATTCCTCAAGTCTACCAATTTATTTAATAATTTTTTGACTAGCAGAAGTATGGTTGCTGTTCATATCATTACAGACTGTTCTGTTTCTGACAGGTTCTGTTTTCATTGCATAGTTTGCTTGTTTTCTAGTTTCTATGGCTTATATTTCTCAATATAAATTGTAGAAATGGTATGGTACAGTAGGCATTGTTTGAGAAAAATTATTAACCTTGTCTTTGACAGTACCAAAGTGAATGTTTTACTCTTTATCATACTAACCTATCTCACGAAGCTCCGTTAAGTTTTGTGTGACTGAAGTTTTCAAGCTTTGGGTGAGATATTGATATGAGGAGAATAAGGAGTGGAAAGACCCTAAGCTTGGGGATGCCCAAGGCACCCCAAGAAAATATTCAAGGAAGACTCAAGCGCCTAAGCTTGGGGATGCCCCGGAAGGCATCCCCTCTTTCGTCTTCAAAACTATCGGTATACCTTACTCGGAGCTATATTTTTATTCGTCACATGATATGTGTTTTGCTTGGACCGTATTTTAAATTTTACTTGCTATTTGAATAAAATCATTGGATCTGAAATCTTGCATGAAAAAGAATCCTCCCATGGCTAGTTAATTATTTGGCTACTCAGTGTTCTTCACTTATATCTTTGGAGTAGTTTGTCATTTACTCATGTGCTTCACGTATATCATATGAGTAAATGGTTGAATGAATTAAATATCATAAATATGAATTTATATACGTTTCATATGCTTATAACATGGGGAGTAATGACTTCACACATAATAAGTATAGGTAGTAAACTTATTGAAAGTTAGCAAACGCAGAATTGGTCACTTGAACAATTCATGAAAGAATATTGAAGGAAGAGAGATTTCACATATAAATATACTATCTTGGACATCTTTTGTAATTGTGAGCACTCATTAAAATATGACATGCTAAAAGGTTGATGTTGGACAAGGAAGACAACGTAATGGGTTATGTCTTCTTATATCCGAAATAAAGTATAGTGCCATGGATCATCCAACATGCTGAGCTTGCCTTTCCCCCTCATGCTAGCCAAATTCTTTGCACCAAGTAGAGATACTACTTGTGCTTCCGAATATCCTTAAACCCTGTTTTGCCATGAGAGTCCACCATATCTACCTATGGATTGAGTAGGATCCTTCAAGTAAGTTGTCATTGTTGCATGCAATAAAAATTCAGCTCTAAATATGTATGATCTATTAGTGTGGAGAAAATAAGCTTTATACGATCTTGTGATATGGAAGCAATAAAAGCGATGGACTGCATAATAAAGGTCCCTATCACAAGTGGCAATATAAAGTGACGTTTTTTCGCATTAAGATTTTGTGCATCCAACTATAAAAGCACATGACAACCTCTGCTTCCCTCTACGAAGGGCCTATCTTTTATTCTTGTCTTATACCTTATACAAGAGTCATGGTGATCTTCACCTTTCCTTTTTACATTTTATCCTTTGGCAAGCACATTGTGTTGGAAAGATCCTGATATATATATATATATGTGTGTGTGTGTGTGTGTGTGTGTGTGTGTGTGTGTGTGTGTGTGTATGTATATATCCAATTGGATGTAAGTTATCATGAACTATTATTATTGACATTACCCTTGAGGTAAAAGGTTGGGAGGCAAAACTATAAGCCTCTATCTTTCTCTGTGTCCGATTAAAGCTTTGAACCCATAAATATCACATGAGTGTTAGCAATTGTGAAAGATTAAATGATAGTTGAGTATGTGGAGTTTGCTGAATCAAAGCTATTACATAGACCCTTCCCGAAAATAAGATGAATTGCAATTGTTTGATGACTAAGACACTGTTTGTTAGTTTTCAAGAAAGTTTATGATCTATACTTTAACATGTGAATATGTTGTTACTTGACCATGAAAAGTTTTATGAGATGAGCTACTGTTATGACATATAATGATGCTAGAAAAGGTGATTGAAATTATCATTGATCAAACTTGTACACCTGCTAGCATTCACACTTCATAAATTATTTCTTTTATCATTTACCTACTCGAGGACGAGCAGGAATTAAGCTTGGGGATGGTGATACGTCTCCAACGTATCTATAATTTATGAAGTATTCATGCCATGTTTACAATAGTTTTATATGATTTTGGTAAGATTTGACTAGAACTAACCCGGACTGACACTGTTTTCAGCAGAACTACCGTGGTGTTGTTTTTGTGCAGAAATAAAAGTTCTCAGAATGCGCTGAAAATCAACGGCGAATTTTTCTGGAAAATATGAAAAATACTGGAACAAAAATCTACCGGAGGGGAGTCTCGTGGGCCCCACGAGGGTGGGGGCGCGCCCACCCCCTAGGCGCACCCCTGTGCCTCGTGGACTACCCGTGGGGCCCCCTGACTTGTTCTCGACGCCAACCTCTCCTATAAATACCCAAACCTCCAGAAATTAACTTAGATCGGAAGTTCCGCCGCCGCAAGCCTCTGTAGCCACGAGAAATCAATCTAGGCCCTCTCTGGCACCCTGCCGGAGGGGGCCATCATCACCGGAGGCCATGGAGGAGGATCTCGGAGGGGCCATCATCGCCATGAAGGCCAAGGACTAGAGGGAGAACCTCTCCCCATCTAGGGGGAGGCCATGGAGGAGGAAGCACAAGGGGGAGAACCTCTCCTCCTCTCCCTCGGTGGCGCCGGAGTGCCATCGGTAGGGGAATCATCGTCGCGGTGATCGTCTTCATCAACATCACCACCATCGTCACGGTCCTCATCTCTTTTACGCGGTCCACTCTCCTGCACCCCGCTGTAATCCCTACTTGAACATGGTGCTTTATGCCACATATTATGATCCAATGATGTGTTGCCATCCTATGATGTTTTGAGTACATATCCTTTGTCTTTGGGTTGATTGATGATATAGATTGGTATGAGTTGTATGTTTTATTTTGGTGCTGTCCTATTGTGCCCTCTGTGTCGTGCAAGCGTGAGGGATTCCCGCTGTAGGGTGTTGCAATACGTTTATGATTCGCTTATAGTGGGTTGCTTGAGTGAGAGAAGCATAAACCCGAGTAAGGGGGTTGTTGCGTATGGGATAAAGGGGACTTGATGCTTTAATGCTATGGTTGGGTTTTACCTTAATGATCTTTAGTAGTTGCGGATGCTTGCTAGAGTTCCAATCATAAGTGCATAGGATCCAAGAAGAGAAAGTATGTTAGCTTATGCCTCTCCCTCATATGAAATTGCAATGACGAGTACCGGTCTTGTTAACAATTGCCTAGGACAATTCCGCACACCGATCCATCATTATTCCACACTCACTATTTATAATATTTAGTAATATATTTTAACTTTATGATAACAGCACCTACTTTTATATTTTAGCTCTCCGATACCATGCAAAGTTATCCTCTTCATACCCACAACGTAGTTTTATTTCTCGTTTCTAGTTGGAAGCAAACGCTTGGTGTACGTAGAGTCGTATCAGTGGCAGATAGGACTTGAGAGAATATTGATCTTACCTTTAGCTCCTTGTGGGTTCGACACTCCATACTTATCACTTCCACCATTGGGAATTGCTATGATGATTCCCTGCACTTGGGGATTATCAATGGTTCTTTGTATCATGGGGTAAATGTGACACTGAGCAGGGTAGTGGGTAGTCCCTTCACACAAGAAACAAGTAATCTGCCTAGTTGGGCATTCTTCAGCCGGGTGACTTTCTTCATAATGAGGGCATTCATCCTTGCATTCTTTATGGTTGTGTCCTATTTCTCCACACAGCTTGCATGCACAAGGTTTCTTCATATCATTTCCATAAGGCTTCAACTTCTGGGACACAAGACGAGACTTTTGCAGAGTCAACTTAAATTCTTTCCAAGTGGTTACTCCTTGCCATCCCTTGATGGTTTGTTACATCCTCCACCAAGTAGCAGCACCTCTTTCAAAGCACTGAAGAGCATGCTGGGCCATATCCTTTCCGGCTATAGTGTTATTCTCCATATGACCTTCCATGTTTTGAATCCATCGGTCCGTCTCAAATTGACTTATCGGTCCCGGAAAGGTGAGTTCATCTCCATTCATCCTCTATTGGTTCCAAGGGTTTGGGGGGGGGGGATAAGAGACATAGAGAGGGATACACACAATACAAACAATAGTTTTGAAAAGACAGATTTTATTTTGTGGCTGTCGAAAAAACATCAAACAAATGATAGCTCACAATCGTCGCATCTAACATAGGTATATATCAGGGGTTTGGTCTTCTGAAGGTCAATAAATCTTCAAAGTCACCAAACTCTTCAAGTCTTGTTCATGTCTCCGCTGGCTTCTTCCGATCGTGCTTGTCCTTCTCAAGTGTTTTTGCCAGATCCCCTCTGTTGACACGAAGTCTCTCGTGACATCCTTTAATATTCTGGAGTTGTGTTCCAAACTCCTGGGTTTCAATATCCTTGGCATGAACCATGGTCCTACTGTCCTTCAGTTCCTAACGAATCTCCGGTATCTCGAGCTTTTGTTCCTCCAGTTTGGGTACTTCAGCTTCTGGGTCCTAAGTTCTTCACGAAATGCTTTCTCGTCAAATACGGCTTCTTGCAGGTCCATCTTAAAATTCTTGATGTAATACTCCAGATCCTGGTGATACACCAGCTAAGATTTAAAACTGCATCCTGTGCTGACAGATGCTCTATCAGCCTTCTACCATCCAATCGTTCCATGCATATGCATGCTTAACTCAGCACGGTGATAATAGCATAAGCGGGCGATAACATCATGGATAGCCGTGTTTCTGCCCTTGTCATTACCATGAGCTATAATTCCATAGTTGATATCTCCTGCCTTAGGGTTTTCCTGACAAAAACTTCGAGTTTTAATGCTCCATGTTCCGGTCTTTCTCCGGCACAGCTTAATATCGGGTATTGACAGCTTCAATAGTCTGACAAGTTCCATCAGGGTAGCCTTCCTAGGTCATACAAATCTAGAAATCCTTTAGAGCCTTCAAATTCTCCTAGCCTTTGGAGTCTTCAACCGTTGTAGTTTCCATTATTCTAATGCCCAGTAAAATCATCTCTATTCTGAAGTGGTCTTAGTTATCCGATATCTTGTACTTCTTGGAGTGGTCTCATCAGTCGAATCTTCGTGTGGTCAAAAGCGGGAAAGGGTATAGTCTAACTAAAAGGGAATATTTGAATAAGATCAGAAGAGAAGAGAGGTAAAAGATCCTTTTGAAAAGAAAGTTGTAGAGAAAAATCTTTTCCTATGGGCTTGCCAGTTTCTAGGGGTCACGTCCTACCGTCAACATGTGCTCTGATACCATCTTGTAGCGACCCGACCTCAGACGGTCAAGTCTTTGTGCTTAAGTGTCATCCCTGGATCGGTATGCTGACACACACAGTACTCGAGGATTTATAACAGAGGTAAATCACATGTATAAAGTAACGTAAATACTATTACCTCAGTCCAAATAGCGGAAGTAACAACAAGGATGTGGATTCTCATCAACACCAACGGCAAAGTTGAGTGTAGAAATCGTAACCCTAACATATCACTTACTCGTCGTAAGATTCCTGCAACATGGGACGTTGCAGCCACAAAGGGTCAGTACATTGAATGTACTGGCAAATTCACACCATAGGATAATGATGAATAATAACTATCACTACATGCATATATGGCTGGTGGAGGCTCTAAGTTTAATTTTGCATAAAGCTAATTTTTTCCTACAACAAAGGAATATATTTTATTTAACTACAAAGTTTGTTGAAAACATTGAGAAGGTTCCTCCAACTCAACTCAATCCCAAATTAATAATCATCAACCCAACAAATTAATTAATTAGAGTGATGAGATCAACATGATAATTCAAGAACCAGATACTCAAGATGTCCATAACCGGGGACACGACTAATCATGATTAGTTTGTACACTCTGCAGAGGTTTGCGCACTTTTCCCCACAAGACTCGATCTCCTCCGTTGAATTTCTCGCACTACATGGTGTTTGAGAAATGGATGATCGAGACACAGTCTTTCCGAAGCATTAACTCTTTACTGTGGGTAGACAGTTACCCCTACATCCCCCTACATCTGCTAGCCTACCACTGAAAGAGGTCACACAACATACTCAACTATGCCAGAGCCCATAATGGCTTGTGGCTGCACACAGAAGTTTCTAGCATGAATAATCTTATGATCCCTTTGAGCCTGGGTGGCATTCCATAGGATGATCACACGTGTACTCCGGGATCCCCTTGGGCAAGCACTGGGTTCTCCAGGTGCCCGAGCAAACCACTGGGTGCACCAGGGTGCCCCAACCAATCCACCTAGATGTGTATTAAAGTAGCCACCTTAAGTATCCCTTAGTTAATCATAACTCTCACATCTTTCATAAATTCTCTCAAAACCAAACCATGTCTACGAGCATAGCATAGTAGTACAAGCATAACGTAGTAACACCCAGGGGTTTGAAATGCAAGACAATAGGTTCCTACCTCATCAACTACTTCCCAATACCCACATGTTATCAATCCTACTCATGCAATGTTTGAGGGTTTGAAACTAATGCATAAAAACTGGGTAATGAAAAGTATGATCAAAGTGTGAACTTGCCTTGTACTGTTGATGTAGATGATTCGCACTCATAACTGCTGATAGTTCTATTCGTCACACTCCGTTCAATCTATCGTAAGCAAGCAATTGCATACATAATCACTCATGCAAAAAATCGAAGAAAAGATCTCGAAAAACTTCTAAAACAAGCAATTAACTCTTGCAACAACAATTTCTAACAGTACCAAAATTAACTGGATTTGGCCTTATCAGAAAGTTTAGGTCAAGAGCTTTGATTTGCAAAAATAATCAACGCAAACAGAGTTATAAAGCTCAAGTTAAGATCAAACGAAGTTCAAATATAAATCTATTTGAATTCAAATTTTAAAACTTTCAAAAACATGTTTGAGTTAGATTACTGGATAGATGAGGTCAAAAAGAAGAGTTTGGCGTTGGTTTCATCTAATTCCGACTAACGAGCAAAAAGTAGCGAAGGTTTGAAGATCAGGGACTAATCTGTAAATAAAATATTCACGGATGGGTCCCTGGCCGAAAAATAACAAAAAAAGAAAAGACTAAAATGCGAACGTTCGTTTTCTAAACGTAACCAGCGAACGTTCTCTAAACAAGTAAACCTAAACAAAACTTTTATAAAAAAACCAATCTAGGGTTTTTGAAAAGAAAACCTAAAAAAATGTAACGGTTTATTACCGGTTCTGACGCGGATCGGATCGGTGGATCGGGTCTGGCTGTCCGGCGGCGGTGAGGCGAAGCGGCAGCGACGGGGCAGCTCGGGCGCGAACGGCGGCGGCGGCGGACTACGCAGCGGCGGCGGCGGACTGCGGCTGCGGCGGCGGACGGCGGTTGTGGCGGCGGCGGTAGTTGCGGCAAGATGTGGCAGCGGGCGCGGCAATCCGCGGTGACGGCGCGGCTGAGGAGGAGGAGAAAGAGAGCCAGGGGGTTCCCCTTTTATATGCAGGAGGAGGCGGTGCGGCTTGGAGCAAGGGGCGGTCACGGCAGCGTGGCGACTCCGGACTCCCGCGGGAGTCCAGCTCGGTGGCGACGGGCAAGGCGGCGCAGTGCTGGGCCGGCTGGGCTTCGGCCAGACGGTCCGATAAGACGTTTTTTTAAACTAATTTTACAGAAAAAATAAATAAAACAAAATAAACTATAGGCATATAATATCAAAAAATTTAGAAAAAGATTTTCTACAACATGAACATTTTTCTAGAGTCAAATAAAATCCACAAAAATTTAAATAAATCAAGCAGTGCTACCGTTGCAATAAAACCTAATAAAAATCATTTAAAAAAATACCAAAATGATTTCAAATTTATTTCTCTCCAATTTTCTGATGTAGGGAATCATTTTACCCTATTTTCCATATATTTTATTTTTGGAGAAACATAATTTGAATAAAACTCAAATAACTCCAAATTGAAAATAATTTCCAAAAGGACTTTTAAATTTGATTCTTTTAAACTTCCAACTCATATTTCATATGTTTTGAAGAAGTCATTTTATCTTCTCTCTTGAAAATCATTGAGTTGCTTAAAGTTTCTGATTTGAAATATTTCCAAGTGAAATTCAAATATTTTAAAAAACCCTTTTCATTTATTTAAATGGAAGAAGTCATGTAATCTTCTCTCTAGGGTTTTGTATTTGAAAAGAATTTGAATTCACAGAGATCATAAAGCAAAGGTGAAAGTTCGGGAAAGTCATTTCATTCCCTCTCATTTAACTTTCAAAAAGTTTCAAATTTCACTCACTTTAAGTCAATCAATCACACAACAATCAAACAAACAATCAATCTATTAATTTAATGTAACATTCCAAAATTTAGAATTTTGGGATGTTACAGTGAAATGATAAATACTGGGTATTCTATATGTGCATTTTGGTACACGAAAACTCGGTAAAAGTTTGCGAGGTTCGAATTTTCAATAAAGTTATATGCACTGCATTTTGGAACGGAGGGAGGAGCATACAGCAGTTGCTAACACTCATGTGGAAGATTTGTGTGTCGGAGGAGTGGTTGTTCGGTTAAATGACATGGCAAAACTGACACTGTCGGATGCCGATCTAACGGTTCTTACGGCGCTTATCAGGAAACGGCTTGTGGTGAACATTTGTCAGATATGATTTACGGACACATGCATTGCATTGATACGTGCCCCCTCTCTCTCACGCACACATGCACCCTCATGAGTCAGACTCTCCCGAGTCCTCTCGCACCCACCGTCTATCTGTAGGTAGACGTCACGCACATATGTGCTCTTCACACCCTGCCCTCAGAACTTCTAAAAAATAAAAGACATCGCGCACCTTTTATTTTAACTCACACGTCACACATTTATACTACTACTCTTGTGGCGAACATTCTTTGGGCTTAGTATATTGTACTCTCACGAATAGAAGCGGTGCACGCACGCACTAGTTCTCTTGCACCCACTCGTGGGTACACGTAGGAGCGCATTTTTTTGAAGCTAGGAGCGCATCTGTTTACAAAGAGGCATCCCAATTGACATTTTGACTAGTCTAACTCCGTTTTCAACTTGATGGAGGGTCGAGGACCGCACGTGAATGATACAGTATAGTGCGTCCTGGACGCGGTGGCACGTTATTGATCGAGTTTTATTTTTACTTCAACTTTAAATGAAAATAGTGGTTCGCCCGTATTCAATTTAATAACGGCTAGTACAACAAAATCACTCCGCTATATATATATATATATATATATATATATATATATATATATATATATAAGCAGGAGCCTCAGCGCTTGCTTTACTAGGGTTCCTCTCTTTCACTCTCTCATCCTCTTCAAATCTAAGCAAGACATAGGTGGCCACACTCTCTCTCTGCTCACGGCTGGTCACAAATCCGGCCGGACCACCTCGATCGGGGCAGGGGTGTAGGTGCATCGTTCACGCGGTCGTTGGCGGTGAGGGAGGAGACCAACGGCTGCCTGCGCGTCCTGATCGGCGGCCTTGCCGTTTTCTCCGAGACAGCGCCAGCTCGGGAGGGCCTCCGACCCCTTCTTCCTCCCTGCGGTATTGTGGCCAAAATGCGGCCTCCTGACGCCATCTTTGCCAGATGCCGATGACCCTTAGGTATATATTCCTTCGAAACCTGCTTTGCTCTACTGCCCCAGCTCCCCACGTGGCTGCATGTGGATCTTTTTCTACTTCTGTCAGCTATTCCAAAGCCACCTAGACTTTTACTATTATTAGAGATAAAGCTAGTTCATACAGTCGAGTCTAAGAGTTGGTTCAAACAGGGAGGAAAGTGGGAAAGTTGTAGCACGAATCTAGGACTTGGTTCTAAGAGGAAACGAGGAAAGTAGTAGATACTGGCTACCCAACCGGTCTCTTGGTTGAAAAGGTGAAGAAAGCATGGTGGATGGTGAAGGGTGGGGGAAGTGGACCTGTCTCTTGGTCAAAAAAGGAAAGAAAGTGAGGGGTGTTGGGGGACAGCACAAATGAGAGATTTCCTGTGCTCACATAGGAAAATGTCGTTGAGGAGATAAAGAATGGAACAAATGCAGACATGTTGCATGAGTGTTTGCCGCTCTCGGCAACCACATCTGCCTCACCACTTTATGCCCCTGCCGTCCCTACGCCCATAACGCTACCGTTAATGTAAAATCACATGAAGCATTAAGCAGTGCCACCTAATGTCACTATTAAGTAATGGTCTAGTGTCGTCGATAAATTGAAGCAATGCCATCACCATTTTATGAAGTGCTTCTGTCTTGCTTTATTTCCCATGAATTGTGTTTTTGCAGTTACACTTAAATCTCACACCGCTAACATTACCTCATCCCAGTGGAACTACACAAATTTGATTGCACATTTACTGACCTTGTGCTACTCTCATGACAGTAATACTAATGCCATTGTTCTGCATGTTAATCTAGTGCCAGTGTTGATGTGATGTGATGCTACTTACTTAAGGGCACTTTCATACTGTCAATGTAGTGCTAATTATAACACAATAGATGTTGTTGTTAATCATATGCCACTGCAAATAAATGTGACTATTTAAATAACCGTATTTCATATTTGCGCCGACAGGGATGTCTGTCTCCATATCGTTTCTATCTGCACAATCAAAAGTACACGCCTCAGTTTTAGTAGAACCGCACAAAATGAGATGGCTATTCCTAGCTGCCGTCCTCTAACCACCTGTCTTCCAGGTATTCCTACATTGGTAGTAACTAGGTAGAATGACCAATGCAATCTAAAAGAAGCTGATTCGTACGTTTTACTTCCTGATTGCAGTGCAGGGACGAGCGAAAACAACTACATCCTAGTCCGGACTGCACTTTCTACCAGTTCATCCATGGACTAAGGAATAGTTGGCACGGCTGCATGGAGGTTTTTGGGACAGGTGCGCGGACAAGAGGCATTGTGGTCTGCTTATTTCTGCAAATAGCGGTGCTTAAATTTAGTGGAATGCACAAGAATTTCAGATGGTTAGTTCACTACATGGTTCAGTTCAGCATTCCAGCTGAGAACACAATTATAATTGGTTATTCTGGAATGAGAGAACCTAACCCTGGATGGTGGCAACAAGAAAAACCAGAGTGAACTCCAGGAAATTAAAGCCTGCCTAGGGAGGCCCTTTGCTCAGAGAAGCCTTGCTTGATTTTTCCTGATTTGTAAACCTTCTCACAACTTTGTCTTTTATTGTCAACTAGTATATGTTTGTTATGTTCTATGAATCATTGAGATGTATAAAATTGCTTAACTTATGCTTTTCAAGTATTTTATGAAGCCGAGTTTAATGTGAGTGTTGCACATGAACGATGGACTAGCGTGTGAATGTTTGGAATTTACATTGTGGCCTCAGTTAACTGCATGAACCACTGTAACAAGATACGTAGTTGCTTATATGTCAGACAGCAGATTATTAATTGTTAGCGATCGATAGCCAACTTTTCTAGTGTTGAAGCGAGCTAAGCCAATGTGCCGTGTTTTGCACAACTGCTTACAAGTGGGGTAGCACCAACAGTGTTTACAAGTACTTAACCAGCCTTACGTACCCTATGTATACGTCGGCGCGCAGTTCTCGAACGAGTACTTTGTTTCATCAAACACACACTGCTCGTATGATAAACCGTGACTACTTATGTCTTACCATGCCATATTCATCAAAAAACTAGTGAGGACGCATCTGTTTCGGCAACAATTAGGATGATTCTCACATGATTCACCGGCACACAAAATTAGCAGCAATTCCCATAGACGGATTCAAACAGAGTACTAGCCCAGAGGGCTCGATAATAGGCAAGGTTTGGATAATTAGACACAATCCAAACTACTATTAAACACTAGCTGGGGCAACTATTTCATGCCTCGATCTAATTGCGATGGACACAAGATGTACCTTGCCATGAACATCATCGAGGAGGTCCGGCAGCAGCTCAATCCTGTGAACCTTCCTGAAGATAACCTTGTGGCCTTGCCACTCATAAACTTGTTTGTGGAGGCATGCCACGTCATCTTCCTGCGTAAGCTTGACAAGAACAGTATGCCTCACAAACGAAGGAGTAGCTTTGAACTTCTTGTGCTTCAGTACACCTTGGACAACACACTAGTGCACGTCGGTGCTATACAAACGGTTTTTAACCCCTTTCAACGACGGCATTTGGGACCGTCGCCAAGTGAGTGTGTGTGATAGGGTGTCCTTCCCACACGACCCAAAAACCGTCGGCGATATGGAGCAGTGATCCAGAGGCCTTCCAAAATGTAATCGTGTGTGATGCAGCACACACTAAATTCTTTCGCACGTGTGGTATCGGTGATTAAATGTTTCTAATGACGCAGTGAAACCATACAGTCTGTCATAATGAACCATTTGGGAAACATTATGTAAGGCACACGGGCCAACATATGAACTGTGTGCGATTTGTGCCCCATCGCACACGAGTTTTCTGTGTAACCCGTCTGCCATGGAAGACACCATCGCACATGTTTGCCAACAATTACCGTCTGCGATAATGTTCTATCACAAACGGTTCAGGAGCCCCTTCGCACACATACAAGTGCTGCAGACCGTTTGTGATTTGTTGGGTATCACCGACGGTTGCCGCAAGAGTGACGTGTGCTTTTCGTTTGGGATCCCACACGTTTCCTGAAAAAATTACGACTGGGATTGTATTTTACATTGGGCACGGTTTACTCCCAGTTCTCGTGTGCGATAACGCGATATCACAGACGGTTCCGGAGACCCTACGCACACGTAGTAGCGCTGCAAATCGTTTGCAAACTGTTGTGTATCACCGACGGTTCCGATACGATTGACGTATGCTTTCCGATGTGGATCGCACACACTCATTTAGTTGAACCGTGTGCGGAGCAATTGCTAGGTTAAAACAAAAATATCCCATTTTGAATCGGCATGCAAAAAGCAAATTCGCCACAATATTCAATTGAACAAATAAACAAAAATATCATATTTTGAATCGGCACGCAAAAGGAAAATTCGCCACAATATTCAATTGAACAAATAAACAAAAATATCCCATTTTGAATCAGCACGCAAAAAGCAAATTCGCCACAATATTCAATTGAACAAATAGTGTCCACAGGAAGAACATTCATCAGATTTCGCAACAATTGCAATTGAACATATGGTAGCTAAATTCCAATGATTTGTCCACACATATATGCATTACATAATTAATCATAGTGTACGAAATACGAAGACCTCATCAGATGGAAAACAATGGATCCATGCGTTATATGTTTAGCGGCTAACTCTTACTCAATGTTTCAGGAGAACGCATGCTGAAATCTTCATTATCACCAGTCGTATTGATGTAGTGATCCAGGAAGAAGTCGCTGATAAATCTCCGAACCATCAGCAATTCACCAGCCGGGAGCGGTTCAGGGGTCCTCGGTTTTAAGATGAGCTGCAGTATTTTTAAGATCAGAAT
The DNA here is from genome assembly GCF_018294505.1 of Triticum aestivum. Classification (NCBI taxonomy): domain Eukaryota; kingdom Viridiplantae; phylum Streptophyta; class Magnoliopsida; order Poales; family Poaceae; genus Triticum; species Triticum aestivum. Next base: position 286,098,470 of record NC_057796.1, read on the forward strand.
GTGCCATATGAGTGGAGTAGAAGATATTAATTAAGATAGACTTACTGGTACTAATTCGCGAGGATCGTCACAACTATCAGCAGATTTGCAGATGGAGATCATGTGTCTGCAAACATAGTATCCACAAAGGTTGGTCCCTGCTTCTTGCTGAGGACACTGAAATTTTTTGTACAGAATTAGTCATGTATTTGTCCTGTTAGGAACAACCTAACCGGTGTTAGATGTATTATTTTTTCTTTGGACAAAATAGAAAGAGGTTTATTTAGAAGCTTGAACATTTGACTAGCGTAAGGAAAGGTATTTGCAGACTGTTGGAGTAACACTCCGAAAATAACGGATTTCAGTGTGTTACCGGAGAAACGATCTCGTGCTGCAGAGGTAGTTCCCTCTTGAACAGGTTCCCTGGTTTAGTTTTCCACAATGCGAGCACACTGCAAATGATGATGAATTTTGACAACATCAATTATTGAACCAGATATGAATGCAAATTAATTTCAACATCATAGAATTCAATACCTATCCATGAATTGCTGAAGATGTGTCAGATCCTGAGCGTTCGTTGACTCTCTGAGAGAATTGATGTAGTAAACCGTGTTCTTGTTTGGAACAATGAATACCAATATCCAATGATCGCTACATATTAAGAAAGCCATGAACTTACGAATTATGTCAAAATCTGAAAGACAATCAGTGTGTGTGTGGTTGTTTACTTGAATTACCGTTCATGATATGGAGAGAGAAATGATTCTGCATCGGACGTGTTTTTGAAGAGACGGACGACTGTGTTAACGGCCTAGTCCCGTAGGTCCTTACCATGTATTGTTGTGCCATTTGCTAATTCAGGATCTATGAAATACACACTCTCCCTTTTTCTTCTCTGCGCATTCAATCCCCTGAGAGGAATAAAATGCAGTTAGATGTTTATCATTTACAACCTTGTATGGAGAAGTTGATCAGAGTTTGTGAAGTACTTACAAAATCAGGCATCTGACATGAGTGGCATCGAGCATGTTGAAGTTGAAGAAGAGATGTAAGTCCTCGAAAATCACATTGATGGAACCAGCATCGTGTCGGAAATGATCTCTATTGTAGTGGACTAGCAAACCATGATGACCTTCTGACATTAGATCCATGCAATATTCATGTAACTCGTGGCAACTGGAGCTGCACTCATCAAAGTATTCGCCAACAAGAAATGGCTGGCCATGGACGTAATTGCATGCTTGAAGTACGTCTTCTTTACTTTTAGCAAGCAACAAATCTACTTCATTATCATCCATGGCGTCAGAAATAATATTACTCCCTGATTCGAACAAGCTGCTATTAATTTGTTCTGGGCTATGAGTGTTTTAAGTAAGAGGCAAGCATTCTCTTTCCTCTTCACTCTCCCGCTGCGCTTCCTCGTGGGTGTAGCCTTTTTGGCCACTTCCTTCTTGGTATTTGAAGCATTTCTGGCAGAACGTCTGGTTGCCTGCAAGGTAGACTGTCGAGCAGACGGTGAAGCTTGGACGGGTTGTTTAGCAGACGGTTTATCTATGTCGGACCGCTGAGCTGGCGGTGCTGCTGTGACAAACTGCTGGGTTGTAGGAGCAGAGGCATCGGACTGCTGAACATGTGTTGAAGCTATGTTGGGTTTCTGCGCAGGTGGTGCCAACTTGTCGGTGTGCTAAGGAGGTCGTGCCAGCGCGTTGGTTTGCTGAGCAGGAAGTGTTGATGCATTGGTATGCTGATCACGCGACTGCGGACTGACGGACTGATGAGCAGTCGGTTGTGGACCTACAGACTGCTTAGCAGACGGTTCCGAAGCATCAGACTGCTTAGCAGTCTGTTCCACCAGGTTGGTCTATTGAGCATGTGCTGCAGCTGGGTCTCCCCCCGCTGCTTCAGCGGCCGGCATCTGAACCGGTGGTGCATCTTCAGCAGTTGTAGGCCTTGCCACTGGCTGCTTTGGGGTGGAGGATGACATGGCATGTACGCCACAAAGTCGGGCCGGCTGATCACAGGTTGATGCATCAGCCCGCGAGAGCTGATGTGGCAAGGAGAGTGTCACCGGTTGTGGGGCGACAGTGGTTGCTCTTGGCGGGGCTTCAGAGATCTCATCGATGAACTCTATTTCCTTTCGTGGCCACTGGATGTGATGTAACAGTATTTCTCCCAAGGTTCTTTGCTCATCGAAGTCTCCTAGGACATTCTTCAGGGCAAATTCATTGAATCCAGGCTTTACTTCAGTCACGTAGCACTTCACACAGCCCGGCTTCAATGGCACATTGTCCAAGAAGAGGCCATCTTCCAAGAAGGGTGGGCAAACCCAGGCTGTTGCACATTTTAATGTACCTTCATAATGTGTAAGCACGCCCTTCAGTTTGTCTTTCATTCCAGATAGATCAAATATAGCATCATCACGAGCAGCTGCAGTCTCAGTGTCGCTGGGGTCAGCTGATGCACAGCTACTCTAGTGCAGTGTTGTTGCGCAATAAGCAGCATCCTCCATGCCCGCCTCCCCTCCCATCTGTTGGCTATCTGTCAGTGTTAGAGTCTTCTGCATCATCATTGACTCCTCAACATCCTTTCGGACAGCCGGATAAATCTCCTTCCTCAACCTTTCATACAATGCATTCTGCTTCATTTCACTCCTCACTTTTTTCATGTTGAGCCTCTCTTCTTTGCTGAGTGTGAAAGCCCTCTTGTGCGGGACATTAACACCTATACCCCTTGCACGGCCAGGGGGCTCTTTTGTTTCCAAAGCAATGGACAGAATATCACATGGCCCTGAGTTCCTGTAGAACCTTCCAGGGATCTTCGAAGCCTCTAACATCACTTCATACAGTTTGGCATCATGTGCGTTTTCAAAGTAATAAGTTTCGTCATCACGCCTCTTTGCATGTGCCCGCAAGTAGTCTCTAGCACGTTCGCCCCTGATTTCACTAAAGGTTGGATTCCCACCCGCTGCTACTGCTTCTTTGTCCTCCTGTTCCCATATCAGTTTCATGTCGTAGTATCCTGCCACACCCATACGGTGGGGGTGTATGTTCTTCTTCTGAAGTTCCGATTGCTTGAAACTCTTCTTAGCAAACTCTTTAGTTGCCCTGGCCCTTTTGAATTCTGCCCAATCAGCCTTTGTAATTTGGGGGTATGCGGGGATCGGGTCCTTGCCTTCACTCAAGTACTTCTTGTACAGCACGTGCTTCCAGTTTCTCCAAGCATCCCTAGCCTTCTTCAACGCAGCATGTTCCACCTGCATTCTCCACCGCTCTAGAACGTTGAAGTGATCCATGATCTCCCGGACGATCCTTCGCCGTGTTTCTGTGTCAGCCTTCCGAAACCCCGGCAGATTATGTTGAGCCTTGCCCTCCCAACAAATCCACACACACTCCTGAACCTCATGCGTGCTTTATCTGGTTTAGTTGGAGCCCAAGACTTTAAATCAATCTCGGTTACTTCATATACACCTTTAGGCTGGTGTGTGGGCTTCCTTGGAGCGTTCCTCTGTGTCCTGACTGGAAGGGTAATTGCTGCAGCTCTATCTCGTTCAAGACTACTTGATCCCTCACAATCTGCTGAAGACCTAGGGTTGTCCGAATCAGATGAAGATACATGGCCTGAAGCATGAGTGTTGTCGCTGCTACTCGGCATCTACAGAGAACACATGCGAAACTCAGGAAAGGAGGATAAGCATAAAACTAACAACTTGGTATCAAGCTTTCTAAACATGCCATGCAATAATTTAGAAAATGTACGGATAATTTGTTAAGTTTGTCTGACTCGGGCGCCCGCGATCTGTAAATAGGTAGTAACTTAGTGGAACAAATACATTTTATATGTAGTAATTAAGGAAGGTAAATAATGAACATATATACGCTCTCCGTTATTTTATAGCCAATTTGGGAACATACGGAACGAAATTGGAAGAGGGATTGCGAGGAAATATGCCTCACCGCGATGGAGAGCAATAACTAATAGGCTTCTTAATGCAAACCCGGTCGGACCACAGGAGAGGCGAGGGTTACTGCATCGATATGCTCGAGGGTGGCTGGCGAGTAAACGAAGACGGTGAGGCGCGGGCCGCCACGTGTTGGGAACGGCAGTGGAGGTAGGCTTGACGCCAAAGAGCGGGCACATAGCCGGGGTGAGCACGGCGGCGCCAGAGAGGGTTCTGCTGTGGATCTGGGGGAGGGGGAGCTGGGGAAGGAGATTGGGTGGACTAGTTGAGTGAAACGCGGGCGCACGGTGGGGGTGTTGGGGACTCCAGGTGTTGGCGGCCTAGGTGAAAAGGGTGAAAAATATCCCCGGTCGTCGGGCGCGCGGAAAAGCCTATGCAAACGGTTGCCTCTAAGCGCTCGTGTGGACAAATAGAATAATTTCGTTTGAAATGAAGACGTACTAATTTTGAAATAAAGACGTGAGTTCATCGTTTCGCCTCTAAATTTTTCCCACGTAAACCAATCACAATTATACCACAGGTTTGATTTGCTGGCGCATTTCAGGTCTCGTGTGCTATATGTAAGACATTTTTTGGCATCTACCGTGCATTTTGGCATATAAATCAATTCCTAGCCGGACTGCATTTCCTGTCGAAAGGGATGAGGATTGTCGTTCGATCTGGGAGTATCCAATGGTGCAGACGTACGATCCGTGGGGTTTGGGTTCTGGCTAATTAGAACGCACGACTCAGATCGCGTGCACAACAAAGGGGGGAGCATCGGCCACGGTTTGGTAGGCACACGGCTTTCGTGTGTGAACCATGTGCTATTTGAAAACATTTTTGGGGAGGGGCTATTTGAAAACATTTACATGTGTTGTCGAAAGGGATGAGGATCACCGTTCGATCAAGGAGAATCCAACGGTGCAGACGTACGATCTATGGGGTTTGGGTTCTGGCCAATCAGAACGCACGACTCAGATCGCGCGCGTGGCAGAGGGGGAAGGGGCATCGGCCATGGTTTAGTGGACACACGGCTTTCGTGAGTGAACCATGTGCTCTTTGAAAACATTTACATTACCTAACATCATATTTTTGTTCGAATGAAAACATGAGTTCATCATTTTGCCTCCAATCTTTTTCCACGATAAGAAATCACGAGTATAGTGGAGAGTATATATGATACTAGTGTATGATACTACCTTTAATTAATTATGGCGCATAGTATAATACATAGAGCATAGTATCATAGATCATATTTATTGCCATGCGTGACACAAATTAGCATCGCATTTAACATGATACGGTATCTACCTATATGTTACTCTAACCCTCTCTATATATATTTAATTCTTTGCCACATCAACATACTTGCTATTTCCGAGTGCATGCATGACATCGTCAGCTATGATACCACCACTATGGCCAGCCTTATATAGTGGGGAGTATCATATACTATATATAGTATCATGCATATGATACTAGTGTATGATACTACGTATGTACCTTCATAGTGCATATATAATATCATAGAGTAGTATATATCATAGATGATCGTATTTATGGCCATGCATGACACAAAGTAGTATAGCATTTATTAAATATATATGTTACGGTATCTACCTATGTTACTGCTTCTTTGCCACATCATCATATTTGCTATTCCCGAGTGCATGATACCGGCTATGATACCCCCACTATGGCCATCCTAATAAGGTTGGTCGTAATATGGGAGTATCAAGCGGTACGATGCATGCCAACTAGACTTTTTGGATGATGTGGCACACAGTTAAATGAGGAAAGAGAGGGTGTGGTATCATATCATGATACCGTATCATATTATTTGTTGTACTACTTTGTGTCATGCATGGCAATTAATAAGGCAACCTAAGATACTAACTTATGATACTATGCATGCGCGCATTACGAAGGTATTACCGATCATATACTAGTATCATGCATATATACTCCCTCCTTTCCGGTTTATAGGCTTATCTCAAAATTTTAGTTTTTCCATTTTATAAGGCTCAATTTGGTTGTTCCCCGACACATGTTCAGATTCCAAGGTGCATTAAATCATTGCATGCAAGTATTAAGAGAAAGTTGACCAATGCATGTACTTTATGCATGCATGTATTGCAATTAATACATTGGAAAACATAATTTTTTGAGGAAAACAAAAGCATTAATTGGGTGTTTTTGCAAACTACAAAAAGTATTCCACCACTCACCATCTACCTTGGTTGGTGAGATTTTTGAATTGAGCCCTATAAGGCTGGTTGTAATGGGGAGTATCATATACTAGTATCATGCATATGATATATACTAGTGTATGATACTACTTCCATAATGCATAGTATCATAAGTTAGTATCTTAGGTTGCCTTATTAATTGTCATGCATCACACAAAGTAGTACAACAATATGATACGGTATCATGATATGATACCACATCCTCTCGTTCCTCATTTAATTGTGTGCCACATCATCCAAAAAGTCTAGTTGGCATGTGCATGATACCGCTTATGATACTACCATTACAACCAGCCTAAAACGGAAAGGAGGGAGTATGATATATACTAGCTAGTCTATGATATACTAGCTACCTCACTAAGAGCATGGTTAATAATACAGCCAACGGTCGGCTATAAGAAGTTGACATGTCATATACAGCCAACCTCTTAGCGGGCATGTACAATAATAAGTTTTAAATACGTACTAGTTTATCAATAGTTGGCCCACCTTACATCCTCACAAAGTGTCTTGGGTCTCGTGTTGCGGCTAGCTCTACTAACTAAGAGCCCGCTTCTCGTCTGTCTCCTCTTCTCTTTCCTCCAACTAATAAGCACCTATATATTATTCTATTCCTTATAGCCTGCTTATGTCACTCTATTGTACTTGCTCTATGCTGGTCATAGTGGGAGTAACATAGCTAGTAACATAGATGCCACATAAGCAAAAGTGATGAGGTGGCATGTAGTTAATGAGGAGAGAGGCAAATAGAGTAACATAATACTCCCTCCTTTCTAGGTTATAGGGCTCAATTCAAAAATCTCATAAACCAAGGTAGACGGTGAGTGGGGAATACTTTTTGTAATTTGCAAAAGCACCCAATTAATGCTCTTGTTTTCCTCAACAATTTATATTTACCAATGTATTAATTGCAATGCATGCATGCATAAAGTGCTTGCATTGGTCAATTTTCTCTTAATACTTGCATGTAATTATTTAATGCACCTTGGAATCTGAACTTGTGATGGGGAACAACCAATTTGAGCCTTATAAAATGGAAAAACTAAGATTTTGAGATAAGCCCTATAAACCGGAAAGGGGGGAGTATGTTACCATCACATAGCGCTTTCCAATACAAAATGAGTCTACAACGCAATAAATGGACACATCTATGTTACCGCACATATGACACTACCCACTATTAGGGTGGTAACATAGACTAGTAACGTATGCATGTTACTAGTCTAAGTTACTCCCCACTATGACCAGCCTAAGACTAGCCACAATGGAGAGTAACATACACATATCCCTAGACTATGTTACTACCTTTCATAGTGGGTAGTAACATAATTAAGTATGTAACATGCAAAGCCTCATTTATTAGGTTATAGACTCATATTGCACTGGGACATGTGATGTTACAGTAACTAGCTAAGTTACTCAAACTACCTCACTCCTCATTAACTCATTGCCACAGAAGCAAATTTGTAGAGTTGGACTCGATGTTACTGCTAAAGTTACTCCCATTGTGGCTAGTCCAATGCATAGTATCATAGAGTAGATAGTATCATATGTAGTACTTTATTTATATTGTCATGCATGACACATAGTAGCATAGCATTTATTATGGTACGTTTTCATGATATGATACTTAACCCTCTCTTTGTTCATTTAATTCTATGACAGCTCATCAAAATTGCCTAGTTGGAATGCATGATACTAGCTATGATACCACCTTACTATCAGCCTAGCAAAGAAGGAGTATAGATCATTTGTGCGTCGCTTTGTGAGTTTTCATCCGTTTTTTCGAGAAGCGGGGAGAAGTTTCAAACATTTCGGCCGCGAGGTGCAGCCACTGGTGTAGGCCTAGTTGGTATTTTATTTACAGGTAATTCAGATGGAGTTCGGACATCATCAAAATCGATGTGGGCTCGTGGCGTGCTCTCACAACCCCGTGGAAAAAATTGGTAAAGTTTGGCACAAGTTTTGATGACCGCTCCTTCCAAACTGGAGCATCTCACATGAAGGATCGTGGTTTCCAAAAGGAGACGTGTCAATTCAAACTCCTCTGGCCGGTGACTTCATCGTTTGGCCTCATAAAAATTTCCACGGTACGCAATCACCATTATACCACAGGTTTGATTTTCTGGCGCATTTCAGGTATCGTTAGCTATATTTAAGACATTTTTTGAGATTAACATGCATTTTGTGCATACAAATAAAATTACAACCGGAACTGCCTGTGCTGTCGAAAGGGATGAGGATCGCCGTTCGATCTGGGAGCATCCAACGGTGTAGACGTACGATCTGTGGGGTTTGGGTTCTGGCAATCAGAAAGCACGACTCAGATCGTGGGCGGGGTGGCGGGGGTTTGGTCGGCACACGGCTTTCATCAATGAACCGTGTGCTATTCGCAAACCAGATTGCATATTTTTGTTCACACATACTGTAGTGAGATCAATTGAGTGTGCTACCTCTATGATATAATAATAATAATAACAACAACAACAACAACTAAAAACAGTTCATATTCATTTCCTGAGCTAACAACATATCAAGGTCAACATATTAACGGTTCTTACATCAACATAAAACCGGGCATAACTCACAAATTCAGTACACGCGACAGTTCTAAATTGAACGAATTAAGTTGCAGGGTAGGCATAAAGACTATTCTTACAGCTTCATTCCCATGTACATGGGGGAACTGGGATCATTACGTTGACCCCGAATGAACTTGGGTTTTTTGATGATTTTACACTGCTCCGTTACATGGGTGCGTGATCCCTTGGATGGCAACTCATCAAATTCATCGTACTCATCCTCATCGGCAACATCGTCGACACCCAGTACCTTTCTCTTCCCATGCATCGCTAAATGGCAGTTCTTATGCAAGGGGTCTTCCACAAATAAAATGTGGGTAGCATCACTCGCAAGAATGAATGGGTCCGCGTGATATGCCATTGTTGTCCTATTAACACAAGTCTTCCTGTACTCATCAATCCTTACCTGACCAAGAGGGATCCATGCGCACCTGAATAAAGCCACCTTAACTTTCACATAGTCAAGCTCCCAAATCTCTTTGATGGTTCCATAGTATACCCTTTTATCAGCTTCATTTACAATCATGCATTCTATTCGAACAGAGTTGTTCTGATACGAGGTCTTCTGATCACGTTCCTCAGTGTAGAATGTGTATCCATTTATGTCATATGCTTGGTATCTCAACACCGTAGGTGATGGCTTTTGTGCCAACCACATAGCAATGTCATCGATGGATCCTTGTGCCAAACGATTCTTCAGCCATTCGGCGTAGTTCTTAGTGTGCTCCTTCATCTCCACATCTGATGAAGGCATCATTGGTAAGAAGCTTTGGCGTATCTCCGCCAAGTGTTCATCGGCATAAGCGATGAGAACTGGGCTGTTAAGCAGTACCAGCAAATGGGATTTCTCTGCCAATTCTCCGGGTGCAGCCATTTGCGTGCCAGCAAGGACCGGCTTACCTTTCAGCCTTCCCTCGTGGCGAGAGAACGGCAAACCTATAGGTATTTGTTTCATGTATTCGGTGCAAAACTCAACCACCTCCTCCGTAGTATAACCTTGTAGGATGCTTGCCTCTGGATGGTTTCGGTTCCGACAGAAGCGCTTCAGTATTCCCATGAACCACTCGAAGTGATACATGTTGCGAAGAAACACAGGACCACAATACTTTATCTCGTCGACAAGGTGCACAGTGAGATGGACCATGATATCAAAGAATGACGATGGGAAAAACATCTCTAGGTTTGACAATATTCTTGCAATATCATCTTGCATATGATCCAACTCTTCAGGATTCCTGATGGCCACCGGGAGGATTTGTGTCAACATTACGTGGCAATCATGTGACTTCATGTGTCCCAACTTAATTTTACCTGAGCTCACATCCATGAGGCTTCTGATGTTTGCATAGTAGGAAGAGGGTGTCTTAACTGACAACAAATAGGTGAAGAACTGTGTTGCTTCTTTTGTACTGAAATTGTAACTCTGGCGAGCTTTGATGAATTTGTCATCATCTTCTGCTTCACTCTTGTGTTTTGATTGATCAGCAAGCATATCGAGCTGTGAACCGTCACCATACTTTCTTTTACCTTTAATCCTGAGTAGAGTACCAAGGATGCTTTCACATACGTTATTCTCCACGTGCATGACATCGATGCAGTGACGTACACGTAGAATCTCCCAATAAGGTAATCTCTAGAACACCGGTTTTTTCTTAAACACTTGACCCTTGGGTGTTTGTTTCACCATCAAAGGGTGGTTCTTGCCAAGCACAACATTAATTTTTTTAGCCATGTTGTGGACCACCTCCCTGTCATAGGGTCTTGGGCCCACACCTGCCTCTGCCATACCATCAAATTCAGCTTTCATCTTTCGGTATGGGTGATTTTTCTGTAAGAACCTACGATGACGCAAATACACTGTTTTGTGCGAGTTGGGAAGTCTTCTGCTAGCTGTCCTATCCATGCATGTGACACACCCTACATCTCCCTTTGTTTTCTGCCCCGGTGTGTTGCCTAATGCTGGCATATCTTGAATGGTGTGCACCATCATCACATGTAGATCGAAAATCTCCTTTATGTAAGCATCATAACATTTTATAGCAGGTGCATCTATCCACACTGTCAGCAGTTCTTCTACCAGTAGCTGAAAGTAAATGTCGATGTCATTTCCAGGTTGCTTCGGGCCTTGGATAGTCATTGACATCATAATGTATTTTTTCTTCATACACAACCAAGGAGCTAGGTTATATATGCACAGAAGCATCGGCCATGTGCTCTAATTGGTGCTCATATCGCCAAAAGGATTCATCCTGTCAGTACACTCCCCGAGCCTTATACTTCTAGGATCCTTGGCAAATTTTTCAAACTTGTTGTCGATTAATTCCCACTGGGCCCCATCTTTTGGGTGCCTCATAAACCTATCCGCAATTCGCTCATCATGATACAATCGCAACCTCTTTGCCTCTCTAGGGTTTGCAAACAAACGCCTCAACCTTGGAATTAAAGGCAAGTACCAAACAACCTTGAACGGGATTCCTGTCTTGATCTCGTCGTCCAATTTGTACTTGTATCATGCATGCTTGCATGTGGGACATGCATGAAAATCTTTGTACTCACCACGGTACAATATACAATCATTCACACAAGCGTGTATCTTCTGTACTTCAAGTTCCAATGGGCAAACAATTTTCTTCGCTTCATTCGTGCTTCTGGGGAGCGCATTATCTTCCGGAAGAATTTCTGTGAAAAAGACCTAACATCTCTATGAAGCCCTTGTTTGATAGACTGTTTGCTGCTTTAAATCTAAGAAGCGCCAGGGTGGCACTCAACCTGGAATATTTGTTTTTGCAACTTGGATACAATTCTTTCTTGGAGTCTGCATCAATGGTTGGCAGATCCTTGTACCCAATCATATCCTTTTTTGGGCCCTCAAAATCTGCAATCATAGCAGCAAAATCTGGCATATCAAGATCGTCGATGTCTTGGTTTTCCAATGGGTGTTTCGGCTTTCCGGTGTTCCATTGGTAGCTTGACGCCTCTGCCCCGATGTTAGATTCAACATCCATGTGACACTGATTGGGGTTTGGCATCTCGCTGCCCTGGGTATCTTCATCCATGACCTCCTCTTCACCGTGTCTGGTCCAACATGTATATCCATCCATGAATCCCCTAGAGACAAAGTGCATCTGGACATCTGCAACTTCATCTGACTCTATATTGGCACAATCAGTACATGGACACAGGATGTAATCCGCATCACCAATTCTCCTCTTTGTACTTTCAGCCAAATTCATGAACTCTGTCACGCCACTGATAAAATCTGCGGTTTTCCGATTCTTCATCCATCAAGATCGTTCCATCTGCAACACACGAATGGTAATTAAAAAAAACAACATTAATACACGGATTAACTGCTGCCCAAAGATGCGTGCATAAATCACAAGGTTTTATTTTCATAATTACTGAGGGTGCTCCATGTTGTTATCTAGACGTGCAATGACAAAAATTAATGGCCAGTCAATTTACACGCAGAGTACTAGTACAACACTACCCTTAGGAATTGAATACCTTGATTAAGCCACTCACGAAAAGAATACCTTAATTAATTAGCCGCGCAGCAACCTCCACCCAGCAAACAGACAAGCGCGATGCGGCGGCACGCCGAGACAGCAGGGTCGAGGAGCAAAGCTTAGTGCGGCTGCCGCCTGAAGTTCGACCTCCACTATCCCGCCATCGACCGCAATGGATGTGCTCGAATCACGCCGCCGCCGACCTCGATGGTTGAGCTCCTCCTATCTCCCGCCGCAGACCGAGGATTGTCCTCCTATGATGCCTCCACTGCCCATCGACCAAGGATTGACCTCTTCGCCGGTAGCCGCTGCCTAGGCCGCCGCTGCCATCTATATATGCAGAGCGGCTGTTTTTTGTTATTTTAGGATATCCACAGAGCGGCTGTTTACACGGTATCTCACTGTAACTCAATTATATGGGCAGGGTAGTACATCACATACAGTTATGTAACGGCAACCGTGTCTAACCTATGTTGTCTTCTCACACTGTTTGGTGCGGAAATCGTGTGTGACGTTGTAATACCTAACACAAACGACATGTATAAACAGTGTGCAACATATAGTGCCATAAGTAGTTCCCGACCGTATCCGGAGCATGACTCCAGACTCCCATAACATGAGTTCGACTCCGAGTTTTGCGCCACCGAGAAGTACCAAAAGATGAGTTGTGTGCACGGGCACACTCTCGCTCGACGTGTATGCACGGAGGGATTCGACATTGGCAGGCGGTTTCTCAGTTGCCCCTTAGAGGTTAGTGCTAATTAAGTTCATCATTTTACTTCAGTTAATGCCACCACTCATCCTGAATATTATTTTAACATTGGCAAGGGTATGAGGCTTGTGCCTTTGTTAACTAGCTGGATGAAGAATGGCATGGCAGGGCTCAGAGTGTTATCACCAAGCTCGCAGAAGATAACGTAAAGCTGATGAAGAAACTGGCTGATCTGGAATGTACAATCAGTACGATGAAGCAAGAAAGAATCAACCACAGGCAACAGATGAAAGCAAGAGACAAGAAGGAACTAGCATGTGTAGTTGTGGTTGTCGCATTAGCCATGTTCTATGCGCTGTTTACAATGATGATTAGGGGTTTTGTTTGACAGTGTTGCTAAAGCACATCTAGATGTGCTCTAAGTAATGCACATCTAGGTCCTATGCCATTGATGTTACGCGAAGATTCATGCAGATATTTTTCTTTGTCTTTTTTCTTTTCCTTTCTAGTTTGAGTATTACTGGCTTTATAATAAGAAGAGCTCAATGTATTGCTTGCCAACTGTCCTACTCCGTTCGTAACGGTACCGGTGCATAATCCCAAAACTCGTTCCTTGTTTTTGTCCTGAAAAAGGAAACCAGCCAAATAGCATATAGGAGTCCTGCACAACCCCGGGAATTTGGAGCGACTGGGTACAAATAATTGCGGTTGATTATATCAGCGGTTAGATAATACGTCAACCCCCGCGCAAAAAAACCCACTTCAATTGGCAGTTCCTCTTCTCTGCATACCCCGCTTAAGTGTCCACCATCTTCATCGTCCCTGGCAGGACGCGCTACACACTGGCACACACTCTGCAGCCATGTCGAGCGACAGCAAGGACGACAGTTCGGCCAGCAGTCTGGCGCCCGATGATAGGTCAACATCAGAATCATCCTGCTCGTCTACCATGAGTCTGGCGTCGAGCCCAGACCTCGATTATATCCGGTTCATGGAAGGGAAGCCTCCTCCGGACTCGTCAGATGACAACCAGACGGACGAGGAGCCGTCGGAGGACGAAGAAGAGGACGATGATGAGGAGGAGGAGGAATGGTCGAACGAGGAGGAGGACGACGCGACAGCAACGATGATGACGACGACAGCGGCGATGAAAAGCCAACGGTCAGCGGCAAGAAGCGTCCTCGCCAAGACGATGTCACGGGGCCATCCAACAACAACAACGACAAGAAGAAGGACTAAATTAAGCAGACTGTATATATCTCTGTTTATCCTATCAATCTCATCGCAGACGGTTAGTAATATGTATTCGACAAAGATCTTCACATTATCACCCACAGGTTGGTTTGTTGAACTGTGTGCCCCGACGAGCATACAATTCACAAAAAAAGACTGTATGGGCTGTCTATAATGATCGCACCCAATTATGATTACCGACCTGATTGCCAGGTATCACACACATCTTGTTACGCTGAATCATTTGTGTTCACCTCAGTCATCGCAAACGATTCATAGGAGTGAACTGTATGCCGTATATCGCTCACACCTTGATCTGGCTGCCCATTTCTGTTGTTCTGTCTCATCGCAAACAGTTCGTACAGATCAACCGTATGCCCTGCATCTCACAGGCAACTAAAATCTGAACCGTGTTTGATGCATCCTCCATCGCAAACATTTTGCACCTTTTTGACGGGTTTTTACACCACCGTTTGCGATTATGGCATCGCACATAGTTTCGTCGAAGGGTCTCTGATTGTAGTGTCGCGTTAGCAGCAACCTGCAACAGTGACACGCTTGACAACAGTGGGGCTGGAATAAATCTCGACATTGGTATAAGCGCAAATGGCTTCTGGGATCCAACAACCTAAGAACTCTGTTTTCCCAGTGCGTATATTCAGGTCATCCGCCTCATAGCGAGTGACATGTACAACCACACAATCCTTGTCTGTATCAGGGCTCTAATTGAAACAGAAACAAATTTTGAATTACTTTCTAGTATAAGAAACACAAGTTATTTAAACCACTATGTAGAGTCAAAAGTATGCGTGACAGGGAAGGTAGAATGGCATCGAAGCTAATAAAATTTTGCATTATTCATCACCACATACTTAGATGAAAAACCACAATCGAGATCGGCAAAGAAGAAAATCACCTTGGGCAGCTCAGCGGGGGGGGGGGGGGACACATCCTCGAAGGGGGAAAAGTGCTCCTGCGGGGCCACAGGGGTTGTAACCTCAAATGGGGCATTGACCATCTCAGTAGTGACGATGAGCGTATCTGGGGTCGGCTCGGTGGCTACCTCCATCTTCTTGGAGCTCTCTGTCTCGTGGGGATTAGCCTCCCGCGTCTGCTCCAACATTGGCAGATCTTTGCCTGGTTGACCTTAGTCCATCATGAAACTGACGAATACTAGGAGACCACTGAAAGGAAAACACAGTCGCAATGACAATGAAACAAAAAAGAGAGTGAGGATCAGTTACTGCTTTGCAAAAGTTCTTTTTTTTCTCTGAACAAAAATATACCACCATCACGGATCCGCTTACCTTCCCTTTGTTGGGAGAGAAGAACAGTGGCAGATGCAAGTGTTGGCTTTTCTTGAAGACGGTGAGGGAGAAGGGGATTCAGTGAAGAGTGAAATGATGGTTGCTTCATCCGTCAAACTTAGACTGCAGGGAGGTGGGGTTTTGTGATACGACGGCTCGTTACTGCCGCGCTACGACCGGGGTGACTCTCCGCCTGCATACTACCTTCTAATTTGGTGGATGGCATTTGGGCCCGCGCGCTGCATGGGCGGCATGTCGGTGAACAAAAGTAAAATGGCATTCAGTAGAGGTTACTCCTGGCCATCTCCGGCCCGGCCCTGTTGGCCCACCCAGGCCCGACCCTAAAATCTAGGGCCTAGGCCCGATGGGCTTGCCCGTGGGCCGGGCTTAGGCCTGAGTTTTGGGCCCACCAGCAGGGCCTGGACGGGCTTGGGTTTGGCATATTGGCATTTTAAGGAAGAGGCCCGGCCCACGGCCCTAAGCCCTAAGGACTTTTCAGGGCTTTTTACCAGATGGGTTGGGCTTGGGCTTGAAAATTAGGCCCGATGGTAGGGCCTGGGAGGGCCTGGGCCTCAGTTTTTTGCCGTGGGATTTTTTAGGCCCGGCCCGGCCCATGGCCAGGTATAGTAGAGGGAGACGTTTCGATGACTTCGGAGGAGCCAGAAGCGGTAGTGTATCCACTGTACTAGTAGTAATTATTTTTCTGGGTAGTTGTAAAGTGTCTCCACTGTACTAGTAGTAATTGTTTCTCTGGGCCCAAGACAAAACAGCCCATCCACCCTAGTAAATAATAAAATCAATTCAAAAGCCCATATATTTACTTAATGAGAGCCGCTACCCACACCCAGCACACCGCCCCCCAAAAAACCTGGGTGCTCTTCTTCCTCCTCACTCCCACCCACCTCACGTCAGCTCGCTCCACTCGTACCCCCAAATTCCTCACCTCACTCCTACAGAAAACCCCAGCTCCCCTTCTTCCTCACTACTACAGAAAAACCCCAGCTCCCCTTCTTCTTCACTCGCACTACAACTAGGCTTGTCATTCATTACTCTGCAAAATCCGTGAGCTCGACGCGACGCCCTCGAGGAAAATGGAGTCGGCTGAACCCAACACCAAGAAGATGAGGCTCTCGCAAGTGGCGACGCCTGCTGTAAATCCCGCACCTGGCAGCACGGGTAGATGCGTTGAGCCCGCCCCCACCGGATCCCAGGAACCCGTAGAATCTCGGGTGGACCGCATCAGCGATCTCCCGGACACCATCCTTGGGGAGATCATCTCGCTTCTCCCCACCAAGGATTGTTGCTGCACCCAAGTCCTCTCAATTCGGTGGCGCCCTCTATGACACGTCGTGCCCCTTAATCTCAACTGTCGTCAGCTATCTCTCTTCAATGATTTTGAACTCCCCAGAGCCATCATCTCCTCCCACCAGGGCTCCATTCAAAGCCTCTGCATCCCGTCATGCTACCTGACCAAGCATACCATGCCCTGCACGGCGGACGCCTGGCTGAAATCCCCTGAATTCACATAACTACAACTGCTTGAGTTCTACTATTCCCCAGGAAATCACCTACCAGATACCGAACGCCATGTACTTGTGCCCTCAGCACGATGTCCATCTCGATGTTTTCCTCCTCTCTCCACACCGCCACCTTTGCGTTGTGCTACCTACCAGACAATCTGGTACTAAACCTTCGACTCCCATTTCTAAAAATAAATCACTTGTGCGGGTTCGTATATCGGAGGCCTCATTACACGGCATCATCCACTCCAGTTGCCCTGCCCTGGAGTGCTTGGTGCTTGTTTTTACAGTTAGAATTGGTTGTCTCCAAATAAAGTCTCCTAACCTTGTAAGAATTGGAATTTCTTTTGACGGAAGGCAGCTCATAATCCGAGATGCCCCTTCACTTCAAAGGTTGATCCTTGATTGTAGTTATTCACCGTCACAAATAACCGTCCTCTCTGCGCCTAAACTGGAGACCTTGGGTGTAATACATGATCTCTGTGCTCATTTCAAGATGGTGTTTGGCTCCATAGTTCTTTAAGTATTGTATATTATCATCTACACTTGTAACCATAAGCTGCATTTTAAATTTATGCGCATAAGTTACATATCATCTTGGAGTACACATTTTGTACTAATATTATGTTCTATACTCAGTGAAGAGTTTCTCCATGGATAGCCTATCAATGGTGTTGGATTCTGTCAAGATCTTATATATCCAAATGAATAGTTTTGATTTGAACAAGATTATTGGCTTGCTGCAATGCTTTCCATGTCTGGATAAGTTGTTTATAAAGGTGATAATTTCATGCACATTGGAAGCCCGCATATAGTGTACTAGAATTAACCGTTCAGTTGTTGCTCTTTCGACACTCTTTTTTTAGACCTTAACTGTTTTCAGTCTTCATGTCTATTTAGGCAACAGGACGGGGTTAGAAAGTTATAACCAATCGGTGGATTCGTAAGCACCGGGATTTTCTCACTTCTCATGACATTCGATTGAAGACAATAATGCTAAAACGATACGTAGCCAACCATGCAAACACTAGATTTGTCACATTATTCCTGCTGAATGCGAGGTTACTATTGTCCATCAGGCTTAAGTTTATCAGCAGCATGGTTTTGACGGATGGGTATGTAGAAGAGCAAGAAAAGGAGTTTCAGGTGGACAAAAGAGCTTCTGAACGTGTCGGGCTACTATTTACAACATCTTGTGGTCATAATCCAGTCAATTTTACGACCCAGGATGTTCATTCTATGGACCTGACCAATCCATTTGATTATGACTGCCAAAATCAGTGTTGGAGTTAGATGTTGTTGCCCTTTTCAATCTGGGTTTTGTGTAAACCTGATGAACAATTAACCCTCGTGCTTTTGTACAGTTTGTATGCTGGAGTTAGATGTTGTTGCCCTTTTCAACTCGGCTGTGACTGTCATATTTTCTTTGAAACAAGGCAAATGGCTTGCCATTCGCTTAATTAAGAGTGAAATATTGTAACAAATCCCAACCAAGGGAAATAACATCACTCTCGCCAGCTGCTTGAGCTCACTGTGCATTACAGAACCCAAGTGATTAGCCCCCACCAGCACCCACAAACTTATTTTGAACTAGCACACCAAATGGGTTGTAAATTTTCATAAGAAAGGCTGCATGACCGTGACAGATTTGGATTCTGACATTTGGGACCCACGAGGAAAAAGCCTATCCAAGGTGGTGTCGACTTACTAGCTAATAGTCAACAAATGACTCTACCTACCAGTCGTTGGATTGACATCCAACATCTGTCGTGTATCTCCTATCTCTTGTCTTCTTCCTCCAGCCGCCCAAACCAAACCACCCCATCGGTTCTGCCTGCTCCCGCCTCCCACGGCTGGCTGCGCCTCCGCTGCCCTACCGTACCCTCCAACGTTGGTCAGTCCCTCCCTCTATTCCCCCACACGTCCTGTTATTCTCTGGTGACGTCAGCCCCAACACGCACCCGCACCCGAACCAGTCAACCCTCGTACTCCCCTCCGCCTGCGATTGGACCAACCCATCTTCCACGGCTCCTGTTTGTTCCGTCTAAGGCCTCACCGTCGTCCTCCGCCTTGGTTCGGTCGCCGTGCGCGGTGCGTGATGTCGCTTGAAACTACGTCGGTATTTCCCCAAAGAGGAAGGGATGATGCAGCACAGCGGCGGTAGGTATTTCCCTTAGATATGAAACCAAGGTTATCGAACCAGTAGGAGAACCAAGCAACACAATGTAAACAGCCCCTGCACACAAATAACAACCACTCGCAACCCGACGTGTTAAAGGGGTTGTCAATCCCTTTCGGGTAACGGCGCCAGAAACGGTGCGCGAACGGGATAAATTTTAATAGATTAAATAAATAGATCGCAAATAAAATAAAGTGCAGCAAAGTATTTCTATATTTTTGGTTTAATACATCTGAAAATAAATGCAAGGAAAAAGTAGATCGCAAAGCAAATATATGAGAAAGAAGACCCAAGGGCCGTAGGTTTCACTAGTGGCTTCTCTCGAGAAAAATAGCAAACGGTGGATGAACAAATTACTGTTGGGCAACTGATAGAACTTCAAATAATTATGATGATATCCGGGCAATGATCATTATATAGGCATCATGTCCAAGATTGGTAGACCGACTCCTGCCTACATCTACTACTATTACTCCACACATCGACCGCTATCCAGCATGCACCTAGTGTATTAAGTTCATGGAGAAATGGAGTAATGCAATAAGAATGATGACATGATGTAGACAAGATCTATCTATGTAGAGATAGACCCCATCATTTTATCCTTAGTAGCAAGGATACATACGTGTTGTTTCCCTTTCTGTCACTGGGATCAAGCACAGTAAGATCGAACCCACTACTGAGCACCTCTTCCCATTGCAAGATAAATAGATCAAGTTGGCCAAACAAAACCCAAATATCGGAGAATAAATACGAGACTACAAGCAATCATGCATATAAGAGATCAAAGAAACTCAAATAACTTTCATGGATATAAAAAGATAGATCTGATCATAAACTCAAAGTTCATCGATCCCAACAAACACACCACAAAAGAGTTACATCATATGGATCTCCAAGAGACCATTGTATTGAGAATCCAGCGAGAGAGAGGAAGCCATCTAGCTACTAACTATGGACCTGAAGGTCTACAAAGAACTAATCACGCATCATCGGAGAGGCATGAATGGAGGTGGTGAACCCCATCCGAGATGGTGTCTAGATTGAATCTGGTGGTTCTAGACTCTGCGGCGGCTGGATGAATATTTCGTCGATGTGCCTAGGGTTTCTGGAATATTGGGGTATTTATAGAGCAAAGAGGCGGTCCGGGGGCACCCGAGGTGGGCACAACCCACCAGGGCATGCCTGGGCCTCCTGGCGAACCCTGGTGGGTTGTGCCTCCCTCGGGGCACTCCCCAGGCGCAGCTAGGGCCCATTGTGTTCCTTCTAGCCCATAAAAATTCTCCGTAAAGTTTCGGGGCATTTGGACTCCATCTGATATTGATTTTCTGCGATGTAAAAAACATGGAAAAAACAACAACTGGCACTTGGCACTATGTCAATAGGTTAGTACCCAAAAAATGATATAAAATGACTATAAATGATTGTAAAACATCCAAGATTGATAATATAACAGCATGGAACAATAAAAAATTATAGATACGTTGGAGACGTATCAGTGCGCCGCCCTCTTGCATTGTCAACGTCGTCAACAACTGAGAGGAACAAGGAGATGACTGTACGTGGAGAGAATGACAGTAGGGACCCACCAGGGTCATGGCAGTACGCAAGCAAGTGCCTCATTATTAGAAGCCCCCAAAAAATGGTTCCTCCAAATGGTTGGACATCTGGGGCTCACGCCATTGTCAACGTAGTCAATAAACGAGAGAATTACACAATGAGCGGCTGACACCAGGGACCCAGCAGGTCGCGCAGTTGTTATTTACCTTTTTTAGGAACAAGCAGTTGTTATTTATACTAGTTTTAGCGATGGATCAGGGTAACAATGGGGCTGTACGGGGGCTGTGGCCCGTCTAGCCAGGGTTTTATTTATGTTTGCCACATCATGATCCCAGTTGTGTTTTTTTGTTGCTGAAAATGGCTAGCCCAGTTCTACTTTTTTTAAAGATATACCCAAACGAGGCCTACTTGCTTTATCAGCCCTACTGGGCTACAAATCTTTCAAGACGAGGAGAGTTTCATTCGGCTTGCCCAGAAAATGGGCTATCAGTAATGAGAAATGGGTTGTACATTTTTAAAACACATCAAACGGGGAATTAGTTTCAATTTTTTTTCATTACAAGATTTTAAATTCCGTTGTTTTTATGTGTGGACAATTATTTGGATTTTATATTTATATAAATTTATTTTTCAAATTAGTTTGAATGTGACTCGAAATTTTGGGATTAAAAACAGTTGACCGCACCGAAATATGCAAAATTTCGTATAATTTTTAACCGTGGCCACAATATGGGTTGTAATGCTAACAAAAAGAAGATGGGCTTCAAAAAATCCTTAAGAATTAGTAAATGGGCTGTAAATTATTAGAAATAATGGCAGATGGACTGTATGTTATTTTTCCACACATTTGAGGCTGACTTGTGCGCCTACTATAGGTTGACGCGTACGCTTTTTTTTAAAACAGGTTGACGCACACGCAACGCCGTGTCAACTTAGTCAACACACGAGAGCAGTGACTGTTGGATGTCCATCCAACGGCCACCGTGCTTCTTCAATCTCTGCTCTTCCTGCTCCAGCTGCTCAAACAAGCACCGGCGGGACTGCCTGCTCCCTCCTCCCGCGGCCGGCTGTGCTGCCGCGTAGGCCTCACCGCCCCACCATACTCCCATCGCTGGCCTAGCCATCCCTCTACTCACCCACACATGTTGTTATTCTCCAGCGACGGCAGACGAACCAGTAAACCCTCATACTCCCCTCCGCGTGGGAAACAACTGCCGAGTCTTCCCTGGCTTTGTGTCGTTCCCTTCCTACGCCTCGCCGTCGTCCACCGCCCTAGTGCTCTTGGCACGGCGTGGTCAACATGGTCAATGAACGACATCCATCAGAAGTGGACAGTACGTGGAGAGGCTGACAGCTGGGTCCACGGCCGCACGCAAGGAAATGCCTCCTTATTATGCGCAAAATAATGATTCCTCCTCCTGACAGCTGGGACCCACCGGAAGGGCCTTTGTATTTCGCGAAAAAAATGTTCCCCCACTGACAGCTCGGACCCACCAGCTATATCTTCGCACGCAAGGAAGTGCCTCCTTATTACGCACAAAAAAATGAATACTCCCCCTGCTAGCTGGGACCCACCATAGTGGGAGGCTGACTTGTGGGCCTACTAAGTTGACGCGGACGGAGGGCTTTGTCAACTTAGTCAATATGAATGATTCTAGCTCCAGTGACCGTCCGATGTCCATCCAACGGTCGTAGTGCTTCTTCAACCTCTGGTCTTCTTGCTCCAGCCGCCCAAACCAGCGTCGGTCGTGTCGCCTGCTCCTGCCTCCCGTGGCCAGTTGTGCTGCCGCGGAGGCCTCACCGCCCCCTACTACTCCCACCGCTGGCCAGGCCATCCCTCTACTCACCCACACCCCCTGTTATTGTGCGGCGACGATAGCCTCACATAGGAGCCGAACCAATGAACCCTCGTACTCCTCTCCGTGTGGGCATCCACTGCCGCGTCTTCCCCAGCTCCACGTCGTCCCCTTCCTAGGCCTCGCCATCGTCCACCGCCTTGGTGCTCTCGGCGCGGTGTGGTCAATGTGGTCAAGGAACAGACTTCCATCCGAAGAGTAATGTACGTGGAGAAGCTGACAACTGGGTCCATGGCCGCAGCAAGGAAGTGCCTCCTTATTACGTGCAAAATAATGATTCCTCCACCTGACAGCAGGGACCCACCGTACGGGCCACCATATTTCGCAAAAAAAATGTTTCCCCCTGACTGCTGGGACCCACCAGCTACATCTTCGCACTCAAGGAAGTGCCTCCTTATCCTCCCTGATAGTCGGGACCCACCTGGTCGAAGCGTACGTAGCGTTGTCATTCTGGTCGCGAACGTGTACGTACATACTGGTCGATCGGTCTATCTGCAGGCTGCAGCGATGAACCGTGGCCGACTAAGGAAGGGCACGTGTCGTAGTAGAGGCGCGCACGTAGCATGTCACGCAGTCCCATCAATATCTTGTACACATACGTACAACCAGGGTGCAAGAAAGTAAATACGGCCACATACGTACATACGGGCAGGGTCTCGAACGCCTACTCGCGCATACATACGGCCAGGGCTCGTGTACATGGAGAGGCAGCGACGGCGTCCTGTTCATCGGCAGCCAACCGGCTGGGTCCGAATCGAGAAATTGCGTCGTCGTGTTCATCGGGAGGCAACGGAATGTGTCGTGTTCATCGGGAGCTAATCGGCTTGGACGGAAAAGCTGAAACGAGGCCTGGTGTACCGCAGACAAAGGAAACGGCCTTGTGTTCGACCGCCTACGGTCTAAACGGAATCCTGTTCACCGGGAGGGGTGTGGTGTACCGCAAAACGGAGGAAACAGACTTCTCTTCGACCTCCTATGGTCGAAACGGGGTCCGGTTGATCGGGAGGGGTGTGGCGTACCGCAAAATAGACTTCTCTTCGACCTCCTACGGTCGAAACGGGGGTCCTGTTCATCGGGAGGGGTGTGGCGTACCGCAAAATGGGACTCCACGGGCTACTGTTCATCTCCACCATCGACCTCCTCCAGCCTCCACCTGCGACTGTTCATCCATGGTGTCTCCCTCCTACCTCCACCAACTACTGTTCATCCACGGGCTCCTGTTCATCCAGCCTCCACCGCTCCTCCACCGGCTACTGTTCAACCAACCCTCTCCACGGGGTCCTATTCAACCACCCCTCCACGGGCTACTGTTCATCCAGCCCTCCACGGGGTCCTGTTCAACCAGCCCTCCATGGGGTCCTGTTCATCCAGCCTTCCACAGGGTCCTGTTCATCCACCCCCAACCGGCTCGATCGGGGTCCTGTTCATCCAGCGGCAACGGCCTCTACTACCACAGTGTCCTGTTCATCCAACCCCCACCAAGAACTATTCATCCAACCCCCCAACAATGCTCATTGTTCATCAAGAGGCAGCAGGTTCGATCGGCTTCAGTTAGCAGTAGTAGCGAAGGAATCGCTTGATCGGGTTCAATTAACAGCCAGGGATCGATCGATCGCTCGGGTTCAGTAACGTGTAGCCTGCATGTAGTGCAATCGCTTGGGTTCAATTAGAGCCCAACGCCTCATACCCATGCACGTACATGTACGAGAGAAACGCGCATCGCTCGGCCCTGACCACCCACCGTAACCGGGAGCTCCCTGATATTTTCCTCGCCCTCGCTTCTACCACGGTTTTTCCGTCATGAACGGCCCAAAGAATGTCATGCAGCTGCGTCTTCGGCCCGCCCAGGACGAAAAGCCCATTTTCTGTCATGATTTTTTGTCATACAAGTAGGAGCCCACCACATCTATGATGATACCGGGTTTTCCACAATTATCGTCATAGAAGTGTCATAAGCATGACAGTTTCGTTCAGCCCAAAATGTCATGGATGTGTCTTTTATTGTAGTGGTTAGATTGATGAATTGGAGCTAGTTATGTGTCGCCCTAGGTTATGACTGCTACATGATGAATATTATCCAACATGATTATCCATCCTTGCTCCAATGCCTACGAGCTTTTCACACATTGATCTTTGCTAAGTTACTTTCGTCATTGTTGCTATTACAATCACTACCAAGCTGCTACTGTTAATATTGCCATCGTGACCGTTACTATCATACTACTTTGCTACTAATCACTTTGCTGCAGATATTAAGTCTCTCAGGTGTTGTTGAATTGACAACTCAACTGCTAATACTTGCGAATATTCTTTGGCTCCCCTTGCATCGAATCTATAAATTTGGGTTGAATACTCTACCCACGAAAATTGTTGCGATCCCCTATACTTGTGGGTTATCAAGATAGGCATCAGCTGGTCGTAAGGTACTTGGAGCATCTCGAAGGTCGCGATGGAGATCACGTTGAGGCCGGCACCCTCGCCAATGAGGATCTTGGTGACAGCGACGTTGCTGATGGTGGGAGTGCACAGCATGGGGAGCGTGCCGGCAGTCGCCGAGCACCTGAAGTGGTCCTTGGAGTCGAAGGTGATAGTGTACCGCGACCACTTGAGGGGGCGCGTGGCCTCGAGCCTCGAGAGGGCAGCATTCACCTCACGGGAGAACTGCTTGAAGACACAATTAGAAGCCGGAGCCTGAGCTCTGCCGAGGATGCAGGCTATCGTGCGAGGCTCCTGGTAGCCCCCAGCCCCCTCCTCATGCTGGTTGGTGTGGTTTCTTCTGGGCGGCGGCAACAGCGGCGGAAGAGTTGCGTTGTCCTGAGGTCGTGCCTTGCAAGGCTGGTCACGCCAGGCGTCCTCACGAGGCTAATCGCGCCAGCCGCCCTCACGAAGCTGGTCACGCTAGCCCTAGCGGGGGTTGCCGTTGCGGTTGTCCCAGCGGCCACCGCCATGGCGGCCTCTGCGGTCGGCACCACGGTTGTTATGGTTTGGGCGGCGACCCAAATGTTCGTCATGGAGTGCCTTGAGCTCCTGGTAGTCGTCGGTGTTGTGTGTACGCATGTTGTGGTAGACGCAGAACAGGAGGTTGTCCCTGATGGGCTCGTCGCGGCCTTGCTTGTGCTCTGGCTCCGCCGTCAGCACGACAGGGCCCTTGCGCTTGACCTCCTTGGTCATGGCCTTGCTATCGTCGGGCGTAGTGTCGGGATCGCTGTGAAGGAAGAGGCGACCTTCTTTAGCCTTGGCGCACTTGTCGGCGAGGTTGAATGGCTCCAGCGCCGAGCTCAGGTCATCATTGATGGGGAGCTACTCGCACAACCGAACGTCCTTGACGCCATTGGTGAACGCCATGGTGATGGCTTCGTCTGAGGCGCGCGGAATCTTTTGGCACACCTGGCTGAAGCACTGAATATACTTACGGAGGGTCTCGCCAGGGCGCTGCTTCACGCGCCGCAGATCATTCATGGTGAGGGCACAATCGTGGGTGCCCTTGAAGTTGGTGACGAACTGATCGCAAAGCTCGCTCCACAAAGAGATTGACTCCTCGGGCAGGTTCATGAGCCAGGAGCGCGCACCATCCTTGAGAGCCATGGGGACCAGTTCGCCATGACCTTGTCATCGCCGTTCACCGCCTCAATGCTCAGCGCATAGAGCTGGAGGAACTCCGTGGGGTCGGGGATGCCGTCGTAGCGCGGGGGCAACTCTGGCTTGAACTTGATCGGGCAAACCACCCAACGTAGCTCGCGGGTGAAGGCTCGGCAACCCACACTGCTCGATGGGATACCATGCGTGAGGGGGCCCTGGTTCTGGCGCCCAGCCACCGTGACCTCCTGGACGATCCGGTCTTGGCGCTGGCGCTGCTTCTCAAGGATCACGCGCCCGTCAGGCGGTGCGCGGTGGACGATATGGTATCTGGCTTCATCACGGGCCGACTGCGGTGCCCCGCGAGGTCGTCGTGCAAAGAAGAAGGTGGAAGCACACCATGCACCACATCCCAAGCACGAGACGGCAGAGGGCGAAGCGAGTGAGAGGGCGCCGGGGCCTCCCAGGTGGCGTTGACGAGCTCGGTGATGCAGCCAAGCCAGGCGTCGTAGCCTTCGTTGGCCGGGCAGTAGCGCAGCAGTTCACGTGCCATGAGCAGCGCGGCCTACGCATTCATCGATCCACAGCGAGCGTGAGAGGAGGAGGCCGTAGCGGCGGCAAGTGAAGGCGTGGTGGTGCGGTCGTCGGGCTGCATGGAAGGGTGTGTGGAGGAGTCCTGCTGCTCACAAGCGGCTGGGTCGGTAGCAGCTGCCACGGCCTCGGCAGAGGGGCGGCGGTTGCCATGGACTGTGGGCTCCGTCTGGGCGACGCGAGCTGCCCGGCGCTCGGCACAGACTTGGCGAGATTCGTCCATGAAGATGGTTCAGCAGAAGCCGAAGCAAAGCGGAAGAACGGCGGCACACCCCTACCTGGCGCGCCAAATGTCGAAATCGGGGCTCCGGGGAACCAAGAAGGTTCGAACACTGGGGTGCGCTCACTATCTCCACTAAGCCCTGTCTCACTGCACACTATCTCACGGCGATGCTCCGGCGTGCTCGAGCTCGTGAAGAAGAACAAAGGACATGGCAGTTTACCCAGGTTCAGGCCACCTTGCAGTGTAAGACCCTACTCCTACTTGTGGTTGGATTGCCTCGTGAGGGAGGATGAGTATGACAGTACAAAGGGGGGGATGAGCGGCCTTCCGGATCTCTTTCTATGGTCGAACCCTGCGCTTACTTATACTAGCCTTGGTCCTCTTCCCTCGAAAACACTTAGCGGGAAGGGTTGCCACAACGGGCAGTTTGAAGGGGGACAGGAATACATCTTATCCGGACTAAAGGTGGTCTTCGCCTGCAATGGCCTCCTACCGTGATGCGCCAGTGGGCTCGGTGATGACCTCCGTCCTGACGAGCCCGCCATCCTGGTCTACTTGCACCAAACGGGTAACCTTTGGGGATTGCTTTGGGAACCAGTGCACTGCCCTTGCTCCCCTAGCACCAAAGAGGAAAGCCTCCCAGTCCGCGCCTGCTGGCGCTCCTCTGGCTTCGCTCGTCACCGCGCGCGTCACCCATGACGGCGCAGGGCCTTGTGACTCCACTGAGCAGCTCCTTGACTCGCACGCTTCCACGAGGTGCCTCGGGAGGCGGCCTTGAGAAGCCGCCTCGTGAGAGGGACTCGCGAGACTCCTGGAGATACTTGCTGACGTACGCCTCGCGAGGGTCTTGCTCGGGAAGCTCTGTCGTTGGGCCAGCCTTGGGCTTCCTAGAGGGCATCGTGCACTGGGCCGTGGGCAGACGGGCCTGGGTACCCCCAGTCCCACGGGCCCAACAAGGGGTGATCAGGTTTTTGGGAACGCCTTTGCGCGATAGTTGGATCCTTGTTCACCGTGGTTGGCAACGACGATGAGTTCCCCGACGTCGACCACCTCCTCGGCGACATGACGAATGACACACCTGCATCTTTTTCCGTTGCTCTGTATGTCATCTTATCCTCCTTGTTAGGTTTAGCGTTTGGTTTATTGCTAGTAGCAATAAATAGGATGAATTCCATATATGCCACTCAAAACTTGCATGTATCCTCATATGCTATTTGAAATTTCCCTTTTTCAAATATGTCGTTCAAATTTTGCACTGCTTATAGATATGCCACTACCGCCAGTTGACTATTAGTCGACCATGTAGAAGCTCTCACGTGATGTCAAATTTTTCCAATAAAGACCATTCTACCCATGGAGCCATATGTGCTACAAAAATGAAACTTAAGATAAAAAGCTAGACGGCGGCGCACTCATACATCTACGACGTATGTATAATTTTTTATTGTTTCATGTTATTTGAAATTTTGTGGACTTTATATGTCATTTTATATCATTTTTGTGGACTAACCTATTAACTTAGTGCAAGTGCAGGTTCCTGGTTTTTGCCTACTTCTTTGTTTCACATAAAAACCATATCAAACAAAGTCCACGATGAAACTTTACGCCAATTTTTTGGACCGGAAGAGACCCTAGAGGCGTCGGGGAGAGGACAGAAGACACACGAGGACGCCACAAGCTCAAGGGGCGCGCCCCTGGGGTGCACCCAAGCTTGTGGGTCCCATAGAGCTTCGTTTGACCTAATTCTTGGCCTATAAAGTCCCTAAAATCTAGAACCCCCAGAGGGAGACCTGAAACAATTTTATCGCCGCCGCAAGCCTTTGTCCTTCTGCGCTTCCATCTGGAGGCCTTTTCCGGTGATCTATCCGAGGGGAAAACCATTAGGGAGGAAATATTCATCAATTTTACCGCATCCATGATGATGTGTGAGTAGTTCCCATAGGACCTAGGGGCCCATAGAAGTAGATAGATGGCTTTCTCTTTCTCTTTTCGATCTTCAATACAATGATCTCTTCGGAGATCTATTTGATGTAATTCCTGCGGTGCGTTTGTTGGGATCCAATGAATTGTGGGTTTATGATCAAATCATTAATTAAAATTATTTGAGTCTTTTTTGAGATTAATCTGTGTGTGGTTTTATAGCCTTGTATTTCTCTCCAATATATCTATCTTTTTTTGCCAATTAGATCAATTTATCTTTAGTGGGAGAGGTGCTTGGTAGTAGGTTCAATCTTGCGGTGTCCTTACTCTGTGACAGGAGGAGTTGCAAGGCACGTATTTGTATTATTGCTACTAAGGGTAAAACGATAGGGCTCGAACATATTATCTGATCTTGCTTTGTCGACATTATGTCATCATACTTCAAGCATTACTTTGTTTGTCATGAACGTAATACCTTGCGATGCATTGCTGGATTACGGTCAAGGGGTGGAGTATAGTAGTAGGCGTTAGTAAGATTAACGGTCTACTTGTCACGGATGCAATGCCTATATATTGATCATGACATGAAGAATCAGCATAATTATGCGCTATTCTATCAATTTCCCAATAGTAATTTGTCTACCTACCGCTGTTATGCTTATGAGACAGATGCCTCTAGTGAACCTACGCCCCTAGGTCCATTCACTTTACATTTACTAAAACCCTAAAAATAGTTGTTGCAATTTATTTCCTTTTATTTTGTTTTTGTTTTCTTTTGTCTATCTACCACTATCAGATTTAATCCTTGCAATTGGCGAGAACAAGGGGATTGACAAACCTCTTTCCTTCGTTGGGTGCAAGCATTTGCTTTGTATGTGTGCAAGTACCGCTTACCTTGTTTGTGTTGTGTCTCCTACTAGTTTGATAAACCTTGGTTCTCAACTGAGGGGAATACTATCTGCTACTATACTGCATACCCTTCCTCTTCGGGGAAAACCCAACGCCTATCACAAGTAGCACGCATACATTCCAATGACCTAGCTGCCCGCATCCATCCCCGGTCCATGACCTAGCCACATCGATCTAGACCTAGTCACTAGCGCGGTGATGAGTCTGATTTACGTGATGTTTTCCTACAATTTTGTGCCTACAAGATGGGCTTTGTGGATTTTACCGCATTCGCGCACTTCTTTTTGTTGATAATCCTTCAGGTGACATCTTTGGGAGCAATATTCATTTAATGGAGAAAACCCTCAAAAATAGCAGTGGAATCACGTATTAAAGGTGATAAACACTTTCCATAAAAAATTAAGCAAGAAGGCCAAAGAAACAGCCATTGTCGCGCTTCCAGAGCAAACGACAGCATTCCATGCGGTCGCACGCCCTCACATGAGCTGTCGTTTGGCACCCTACCGCCTCCGGGGGATCAACTATTTTCACCTAGTCGAAATGGATCGGGGAGGGGGCGAACAGAGACTCTGGTAACTCATTCAGAACGCAAAACCCTAGCCTCCAGAGCCCATCCTTCATCATCAACATCCACATCCTTATCATCTGCAACATCAACAACCCTAGTGGATCCTTCGATGTATCGGTTGAATCATTCACTCATGTATTCCTCGGAACGGGGGTCCCCGGACTTGCCTGCCTACGGCCCACGGCGTGGCTCCATCAGCGGCCTGGTACGGCCCATCTTCATCGGCAGACGCTCAAGACCCTCGCGAGGGGCCAAGCCTCGCGAGGCGGACAAAGCAAGACCTCCTCAGGGGCAGCCTCAGTAGGGCGGCTCATGAGGGGCAGAGAGATCAAGGCAAGGGATACCTCGCGAGGTCCCTGTGACGAAAGCCATGACGACCAAGGCCAGGCGGGCGCCAGGTGGGCGCCAGCGCGCGTAGCGTACTCGTTTCCTCTTTGGTGCTAAAGGGGCAAGCGCAGGCGCGGAGTCCCGAGGAATCAGACAAAGATTTCCATATCGGTGCAACAAGACCAAGACCAGTAGGACGGCAGGACGGAGGTCACCATGGAGCCCAGGACGGCATCACCACCAGAGCCTTTGGCAGGCGAAGACCACCTTTAGTCAGGATAACTTGTACTGGTTGTCTCCCTTCAAATTTGGCCGTTGTGGGATCCCTTCCCGCCTAATATTTGGGAAGAGGACCCGGGCCTCTATAAATAGGACTAGGCACCACAGTAGGAGGGGAGGACGAACTGATCCCAGATCCGACCCATTCCACCCACACACACAAGCTCACCGAGCTCAAGAACGTCTCTCCTCAGAAGGTTGTTCTTCCCTTGTACTAGTTCATCCTCAGCCAAAGAGGCAATCCACCACACCACCCTTGAGTAGGGTATTACACCACATTGGTGGCCCGAACCAGTATAAACCTTGTGTCCCCTGTTCTACGAGTTCGACGCGCTGAGCCTTGGGATCGCGGGGAGTGGGTGAGCTAGGGAAGGGGGAGATCTTCGTGCGCACCCCAGAGTTCGAACCTTAAGGGTTTTGCCGGAACCCGGAATCTGACATTTGGCGCGCCAGGTAGGGGTGCGCTGAAGCCCTCCTTCCGTCGATCCACGTCCCACCACTCCACCGCATCCATGTCGGATGCGCGTCGAGCCCGCGCCAAGCGCCGAGCCACCCTCGCTGCTCGTGTCGCTCAGACGGCCCCTATCGACGGGCCTCCCCATCGTTCTCCGTCACCTGCCGCCACTGGCGCGGCGGGAAACGAGCAGCAGCCGTCCTCGCGGCACCCCTCTGTGCGGCGGGACGGCCGCACCGCCACTTCATCCCTGACTCCGGCCGGCTCGTCGTCTCACGCTCGTCGCGCACCCACCGACGCGCAAGCCGCGCTGCTCATGGCACGCGAGCTCCTACGCTACCGCCCTATCGACGACATCTACGAGGACTGGCTGGACCACATCGCCGAGCTCGTCAATGCGCTGGGGGCTCGCCTGTCCTGCCACTCTCGCTACCTTGCCCTCCTCCAGCCGCGGGCGACGTAGCTCACAGAGCGTCTCCTCCACCTCTGCACCAAGATGGAGCCTTGGCGCCAAGGCACGCTGCCCCCCCCCCCGGCGTGACCCGCCGCGCAGGGCGCCCGCGCGAGAAGAAGGAAGCTGCCAAGAGGTTCCCCGGCCGCAAGAGAATGCTCCTGCGCTCCCTGCGCTGCCACGAGAAGGCCGCGTGCCGCCTGCGGCGGCGATGTGTGGACACAAGGGTAGGCCCTGCCTCTGCAAAGGGCCTCAGTGACCACAGCAGGCTCCCGCGCCTTCACTCCGGAGCTACGTAGCACCGTCTGGCTGGGCAAGTTCAAGCCGGACCTGCCTCCTCGCTACGACGGCACCCCCGACCCTGCAGAGTTCTTGCAGCTCTACGAGCTGAGCATTGAGGCGGCCAGCGGCGACGAGAAAGTCATGGCGAACTGGTTCCCCATGGCTCTCAAGGACGGTGCTCGCTTGTGGCTCCTGAATCTGCCCCCGGGCTCGATCTCCACCTGGAGTGAGATGCGCGACCGCTTCATCACCAACTTCCAAGGCACTCGCAACCGCCCGCCGGCCGCGGGTGACCTACGCCGCATCAAGCAGCAGCCAGGGGAGACTCTGCAAAAGTACATCCAGTGCTTCAATAGCGTTCGCCTCAAGATCCCCAAGGTGATGGACGAGGCCATCATTTCATTGTTTTCCGATGGCGTCTGCAACGTGAAGATGAAGGAGGAGCTCGCCATCCATGAAGAGCTATGCACGGCCCTGGAGCTGTTCACATGGCGACCAAGTGTGCAAGAGCTGAGGAGGGGCGCCTTTCCCTCCTCGAGCTCCCTGCTATCGACCCAGAAGAGAAGAAAGCCAAGGCTAAGGACGTGAAGCGCAAGGGGGTGGCCGCGCTCGCGGCGAAGCCGGACACGAAGCATAGTCTGGACCACCCCGAGTCGTCCAAGAGCAGTCGTCCGTTCTGTGCCTTCCACAACATGCACAGCCACAACACCAACGACTGTCAAGAGCTCAGGGCCATTCGAGATGGACGCTTCGGTCGACGCCCCGAGCGCAACGACCGAGGATGAGGCGGAGGACGCGGGGACGATCGCGGCCCTCACCAGGAGTTGCGCGACCGCCCTCGTGAGGACCGCTGGTAGGACCAGCCTCGTGAGGGCGCATGGAGGGACCAGCCTCGCAAGGATCGCCCTCAGTGCAATGCTGGTCTCCCTCCACTGCCGCCACCACCAAGGAGGAACGACGACCACCAGCCAGATGAGGGGGCTGGGGGTTTCCAGGAACCACGCGCCATCGCCTGCATTTTGGGCGGAGCTCAAGCCCCATCATCCCAGCGCGTCTTCAAGCAGTTTGCTCGCGAGGTGAACGCGGTTCTTCCCAGGCTCGAGGACACGTGCCTGCTCAGGTGGTCCAAGTGCGCCATCACCTTCAACTCGTCAGACGAGCTCAAGTGTGCGGCGACCACCGGCGCCCTCCCGATGTTGTGTTGGCCCGTCATCAGCAATGTCCAAGTCACCAAAACCCTCATCGACGGCAGTGCGGGGCTCAATGTCCTGTCCATCAAGACGTTCGACGGTCTCCAAGTGCCATACGATCAGCTACAGGCTACCAAGCCTTTCTCAGGAGTGACCGGCGGCTCCACCACCCCGATAGGGCAGATCCGCCTCCCTGTCCCCTTCGGCCAGCGCAACAACTACCGCACCGAGCTCATCGACTTTGACGTCGCCCACATCCGCCTGCCATACAACACCATCCTCGGATACCCGGCCTTGGCCAAGTTCATGGTAGTGACCCACCACGGCTACAACGTCCTCAAGATGCCAGGAAGCGGCGGAATCATCACAGTCCCCTGTGAAGAAAGAGATGCGGTGTGCTCCCTGGAGCGCGCCTTCCAAGCTGCAGCACTCGAAGACCCCGACAACGAAGGCGTCCAGTACCCTTCTGAGGCCATCCCCAAGAAGAAGAAGCCACTACTCCGCACAGGGCCTCAGGCAATCGGTGTCTCCAGCGGTGCCGCCTCAGGATCGGCGCCAGCGCCTGGGGCTCCTTCCTCTCTCGCATAGGAGGCACGCCCGGCGCCCTCCTCGGGCGAGGCCCGGGGGCTCACTTCTGGAGGGCCTCGAACCTAGCCAACATCACGAGGGAGGCGCTCGGGTACCACATGGAGGCGTGCTTCGTGGCACGCTTCCCTCAAGAGGGCGTTGGGCAAGGAGTTCCCGGCGCTCAGGAGTTCATCACCAAGACCACTCAGGAGCTACAAGAAGCAAGAGCCACTCACGGCGACCGCCGCCCACCTGACGCAGCTCCCTATCCTGGCGAGGACGGCGGGCTGCGCATCTGC
Source organism: Triticum aestivum (assembly GCF_018294505.1). Lineage (NCBI taxonomy): Eukaryota > Viridiplantae > Streptophyta > Magnoliopsida > Poales > Poaceae > Triticum > Triticum aestivum. The sequence continues at coordinate 286,132,735 of NC_057796.1, forward strand.
ATCGACATTCCAGGGCTCAACAAGGCCGCGTCTCAGGAGCGCTTCTGGCCTTCGCGCATTGGGCGGTGCGAGGGTCCGCCTCACAGTTATGTTCGCATGCCATTTGGCCTGGCGAACGTGGCGGCTGCCTTCCAGCGCCATCTATGGAGCGTCCTGACGGCTCAGGAGGCCAGGCACCATGTAGTCCTGGCAGAGATGGCGACGGTCCTCAAGGAACCACCCAAGCCCCCAGAGCCTCCCGAGGCTCAGGGTCTTGACGGCCAATGAGGAGCGACTTCTTCGGCGCGTACGTTTAGCTACCCCAACAATCCTTCGACAACGGAACCAGGTGACACTTTCCAAGTTTATTCAGCTGGGAGCGCCCCTCGGGCTGCATTATTCCCAGGTCGCACTGGCCTGTCCCTGTGGCGTGTATCCTTTTGCATCTTTAGCTTACTCTGCTGGGGGTGCCCCTCGGCCTGCATCATCCCCAAGCCGCTTGGGTCCGTCCCAGTGGCATGTATCATTCGTGCATCTATCCTAAGCTAGCTTGTTCCCTCGCATAAGATATTTATGGCTATCACCCGCTTATCCGTACATGAATGCGCAACCCTCGACCACCCTCATCACCACGGGAACCGCGCGCCGGTTGTTTTGCCTTAGGATTCCTCGCATGAGTAGGCTCGACACGGCGTCTATGCTCGGGTCTGTCCCTGCAACGTCGATAAACCCAACGACTGAGCTCTGTCTGGCAGGTCGGCCCCGTTCACGTCACCTCTTGGGGTCGTTGGTGTCTAGCCTTCTCATGGGATCGCCTCAGGAAACTAGCCCGGCGCAAGGTTACCTGACCATCTTGCAGGACCAACGAAGCTATCAAGGACCAAGACCAGGCGCAACCCGCCTTGAGGTAGGGCCTCATGAGTCCCGCGCTGGCTCACGAGTGCCCAGACACACCTCGTCTAGCCCTGCTGTGCAAGCCACGTGTTAGGGCGGGGTTGTACACGCCCCGGGGGCTCCACTCAGAGGGAGCCCTCACCCACGCACCAGTGGAAGCACCATGCTCCGCTGGCACTCGAGGAGCGGCTATGCCCGTGCAAGTGCGGAAGCGCTATGCTCCGCGCTGGTGATAAACAACTGAGGGTGGCCCCCTGGCCGTACCAATCTCAGGGAGCCACCTGGCTCAGTGTCTAGCCTCACCGCAACGCTTTCCCCTCGGGAGAGCCGCGCGAGGGGGCTGGGCACAGGGGCTGCACTCGGGCCACGCCCAAGCGTACGCCGCCCTTCCAGGTCTCTCGGACCTGGTTGTTGCGCGCCCTCCCGAGCGGAGCCAAGGTATGAAGGTCGTTTGGACGTCAAGGGGGACTCCTGAGCATCGCGACTCAGGAGCCTAACTGGCCACGTAGCCCCTCACTCCTTGGTCCCGTCCTGGTGATCCGGACGATCCAATAGCGGCTGAGGTATGCGCGGGGCCGGGCCCTGCCGGCGTAGAACACTGGGCCTACTCCTGCACCTCCTTCTTGTAAGTTGTTTGCGCGTCAAGGGGGACTCCTGAGCATCGCGACTCAGGAGCCTAACTAGCCACATAGCCCCTCACCCCTTGGTCTCGTCCTGGTGATCCGGACGACCCAATGGCGGCTGAGGTATGCGCGGGGTCGGGCCCTGCCGACGCAGAACACCAAGCAAACAGGAAGGAAATCATGAAATCTCAAACAAATATTACAAGACATATTGTTCTCCCAATACCAAACACAAGTTTAAATGCCTCCACGAGGTATGGTGCATGTTGCAGAAACAAAGCAGGGAAGGAGCCATCAGCAAGCCACCTTGTCATCCTTGGACGTCGTCATCACTTGCAAGGGATGCCCCTACCGTAGCAACGTCGCCCTCACCTGCGCCGCCCACCTGAGTTGCAGGTTCAGCAGCACCACCAGTCGAGGGCGCGGGATCGAAGGCGCGGAACCTCTTCAGCAAGGCTTCCACCTGGCTCTTCACGGCTTCGGCAGCAGCTGCGCAGCGTTCGTCGTCCACGGGCTCGAGCAGCTCATCAAGGTTGGCGGCAGGATTGCGAAGATGGAGGTGGCTGAAGACGCGCGTCAGTGTAGCCGAGGAGAGTGCACGGGCTTCCTCTCCACTAAGGGGCCGATCCCGCTCACGACGCCCTCAAGCGCCTCAACCAGATAAGGGAGCAGTTGGGCGGGGCCATCGTCATCTGTCGCCAGCAGCTCCTCCAAGCCCTTCTCGTAGAGCGCTCGCAGCACCATGCGGGACTTCTCCTCAAGGGACTTGAAGGCCACGCGGTCCTCAGCCAGGACCTTCGCCTTGGCTTCCAGCTTGGCCTTCTCCGCCTTCACCTCCTGCTTCAGCCTTTCCAGCCGGCTACGCTCTGCGGCCTGCGCCTTCGCCAACTGCTCTAGCTCGGCGTCGTGGCCCCTGACGACGTCCTCCCGGGCCTTCAGCTTCTCCTCCTCCGCCTTGCGGTCTCGAGCTTTGGTCGCGCGCTCGTCGTGTATGGTCCTTAGCTCGACCTCCAGCGACAGACAGCGATCCCGGGCGGCCCCGACGTCCTTCAGCGCAACCTCATGAACAGCCGCGGCTTGGGCGACGGCCTGCCTGTCCTTCTCGGAGGCCGCCGCAGCCTGGCTCAACGCCACCCGGACGGACACGTCGGAGTGAAGCCAGCCAGAAATCAACTCCAGGCGCCCAGCCGCCAGGTGAAGGTCGGTGCCTTGAAGATCCCCTCGCAGAAGGGTCAGCGCACAGAGAGCATGCTCCAGGACATCAGAAGAGGCGGAAGGAACTGGACTCAGCGGCGGAAGGAGGAGGGGGCAACGTCGTCACCATGGCCTGGGAGGCTAGGAGCTCCTGAGCTTGGGGGACCTCAGCAACCAAGCCGGATGTTGGCACCTCCGGAGCCAGCAGGGCTATGGGGGCTGCCTCCTCCTGACGACGCTCCCCCAAGACTCGCGAGCATGACCGGGCCGGAGAAGCACGGGCACTGCCCTACCCTACGGAGGGGGGTGCAGCCGCAGCGGGCGATTTGGTCCCAAGAAGTACCACCGCTTCCACCTGGAGGAAATATGCCCTAGAGGCAATAATAAAGTTATTATTTATTTCCTTATATCATGATAAATGTTTATTATTCATGCTAGAATTGTATTAACCGGAAACATGATACATGTGTGAATACATAGACAAACAGAGTGTCACTAGTATGCCTCTACTTGACTAGCTCGTTAATCAAAGATGGTTATGTTTCCTAGCCATAGACATGAGTTGTCATTTGATTAATGGGATCACATCATTAGGAGAATAATGTGATTGACTTGACCCATTCCGTTAGCTTAGCACTCGATCGTTTAGTATGTTGCTATTGCTTTCTTCATGACTTATACATGTTCCTATGACTATGAGATTATGCAACTCCCGTTTACCGGAGGAACACTTTGTGTGCTACCAAACGTCACAACGTAACTGGGTGATTATAAAGGTGCTCTACAGGTGTCTCCGAAGGTACTTGTTGGGTTGGCGTATTTCGAGATTAGGATTTGTCACTCCGATTGTCGGAGAGGTATCTCTGGGCCCTCTCGGTAATGCACATCACTTAAGCCTTGCAAGCATTGCAACTAATGAGTTTGTTGCGAGATGATGTATTACGGAACGAGTAAAGAGACTTGCCGGTAACGAGATTGAACTAGGTATTAAGATACTGACGATCGAATCTCGGGCAAGTAACATACCGATGACAAAGGGAACAACGTATGTTGTTATGCGGTTTGACTGATAAAGATCTTCGTAGAATATGTGGGAGCCAATATGGGCATCCAGGTCCCGCTATTGGTTATTGACCGGAGACGTGTCTCGGTCATGTCTACATAGTTCTCGAACCCGTAGGGTCCGCACGCTTAACGTTACGATGACAGTTTTATTATGATTTTATGAGTTTTGATGTACCGAAGGATTTCGGAGTCCCGGATGAGATCAGGGACATGACGAGGAGTCTCGAAATGGTCGAGATGTAAAGATCGATATATTGGACGACTATATTCGGACATCGGAAAGGTTCCGAGTGATTCGGGTATTTTTCGGAGTACCGGAGAGTTACGGGAATTCGTATTGGGCCTTAATGGGCCATACAGGAAAGGAGAGAAAGGACCCAAAGGGTGGCCGCACCCCTCCCCATGGACTAGTCCGAATTGGACTAGGGAGAGGGGGCGCCCCCTTCCTTCCTTCTCCTTCTCCCTTCCCTTCTCCTACTCCAACAAGGAAAGGAGGAGTCCTACTCCCGGTGGGAGTAGGACTCCCCCCTTGGCGCGCCCTCCTCCTAGGTCGGCCGCCTTCCCCTTGCTCCTTTATATACGGGGGCAGGGGGGCACCCCATAGACACAACAATTGATCTATTGATCTCTTAGCCGTGTGCGGTGCCCCCCTCCACCATATTACACCTCGATAATATCATAGCGGTGCTTAGGCGAAGCCCCGCGTCGGTAGAACATCATCATCGTCACCACGCCGTCGTGCTGACGAAACTCTCCCTCAACACTCGGCTGGATCGGAGTTCGAGGGACGTCATCGAGCTGAACGTGTGCTGAACTCGGAGGTGCCGTACGTTCGGTACTTGATCGGTCGGATCGTGAAGACGTACGACTACATCAACCGCGTTGTGTTAACGCTTCCGCTATCGGTCTACGAGGGTACGTGGACAACACTCTCCCCTCTCGTTGCTATGCATCACCATGATCTTGCGTGTGCGTAGGAATTTTTTTGAAATTACTACGTTTCCCAACAGTGGCATCCGAGCCTGGTTTTATGCGTTGATGTTATGCACGAGTAGAACACAAGTGAGTTGTGGGCGATATAAGTCATACTGCTTACTAGCATGTCATACTTTGGTTCGGTGGTATTGTGAGAGGAAGCGGCCCAGACCGACATTACACGTACGCTTACGCGAGACTGGTTTCACCGTTGCGAGCACTCGTTGCTTAAAGGTGACCGGCGGGTGTCTGTCTCTCTCACTTTAGTTGAACCGAGTGTGGCTACGCCCGGTCCTTGCGAAGGTTAAAACAGCACCAACTTGACAAACTATCGTTGTGGTTTTGATGCGTAGGTAAGAACGGTTCTTGCTAAGCCCGTAGCAGCCACGTAAAACATGCAACAACAAAGTAGAGGACGTCTAACTTGTTTTTGCAGGGCATGTTGTGATGTGATATGGTCAAGACATGATACTGAATTTTATTGTATGAGATGATCATGTTTTGTAACCGAGTTATCGGCAACTGGCAGGAGCCATATGGTTGTCGCTTTATTGTCGTAGAAGCATAAGATTGGCGAGACGACAACGATGCTACGATGGAGATCAAGGTGTCGCGCCGGTGACGATGGTGATCATGACGGTGCTTCGGAGATGGAGATCACAAGCACAAGATGATGATGGCCATATCATATCACTTATATTGATTGCATGTGATGTTTATCCTTTATGCATCTTATCTTGCTTTGATTGACGGTAGCATTATAAGATGATCTCTCACTAAAATTTCAAGATAAAAGTGTTCTCCCTGAGTATGCACCGTTGCGAAAGTTCCTCGTGATGAGACACCACGTGATGATCGGGTGTGATAGGCTCTACGTTCAAATACAACGGGTGCAAAACAGTTGCACACGCGGAATACTCAGGTTAAACTTGACGAGCCTAGCATATAACAGATATGGCCTCGGAACACGGAGACCGAAAGGTCGAGCGTGAATCATATAGTAGATATGATCAACATAGTGATGTTCACCGTTGAAACTACTCCATCTCACGTGATGATCGGACATGGTTTAGTTGATATGGATCACGTGATCACTTAGAGGATTAGAGGGATGTCTATCTAAGTGGGAGTTCTTAAGTAATATGATTAATTGAACTTAAATTTATCATGAACTTAGTCCTGATAGTATTTTGCAAATTATGTTGTAGATCAATAGCTCGCGTTGTTGCTTCCCTGTGTTTATTTTTGATATGTTCCTAGAGAAAATTATGTTGAAAGATGTTAGTAGCAAAGATGCGGATTGGATCCGTGATCTGAGGATTATCCTCATTGCTGCACAGAAGAATTATGTCCTTGATGCACCGCTAGGTGACATACCTATTGTAGGAGCAGATGCAGACGTTATGAACGTTTGGCTAGCTCAATATGATGACTACTTGATAGTTTAGTGCACCATGCTTAACGGCTTAGAATCGGGACTTCAAAGACGTTTTGAACGTCATGGACCATATGAGATGTTCCAGGAGTTGAAGTTAATATTTCAAACAAATACCCGAGTTGAGAGATATGAAGTCTCCAACAAGTTCTATAGCTAAAAGATGGAGGAGAATAGCTCAAGCAGTGAGCATGTGCTCAGATTGTCTCGGTACTACAATCGCTTGAATCAAGTGGGAGTTAATCTTCCAGATAAAATAGTGATTGATAGAATTCTCTAGTCACCATCACCAAGTTAGTAGAACTTCGTGATGAACTATAGTATGTAAGGGATGACGAAAGTAATTCCCGAGCGAGCTCTTCGCGATGCTGAAATCGACGAAGGTAGAAATCAAGAAAGAGCATCAAGTGTTGATGGTTAACAAGACCACTAGTTTCAAGAAAAGGGCAAAGGTATAGAAGGGGAACTTCAAGAAGAACGGCAAGCAAGTTGCTACTCAAGTGAAGAAGCCCAAGTCTGTACCTAAGCCTGAGACTAAGTGCTTCTACTGCAAAGGGACTGGTCACTGGAAGCGGAACTGCCCCAAGTATTTGGTGGATAAGAAGGATGGCAAAGTGAACAAAGGTATATTGGATATACATGTTATTGATGTGTACTTACTAGTGTTTATAGCAACCCCTCGGCATTTGATACTGGTTCAGTTGCTAAGAGTAGTAACTCGAAACGGGAGTTGCAGAATAAACAGAGACTAGCAAAAGGTGAGGTGACGATGTGTGTTGGAAGTAGTTCCAAGATGATATGATCATCATCGCACACTCCCTATACTTTCGGGATTAGTGTTGAAACTAAGTAAGTGTTATTTGGTGTTTGCGTTGAGCATGAATATGATTTGATCATGTTTGTTGCAATACGGTTATTCATTTAAATTAGAGAATAATTGTTGTTCTGTTTACATGAATAAAACCTTCTATGGTCATACACCCAATAAAATGGTTTGTTGGATCTCGATCGTAGTGATACACATATTCATAATAATGAAGCCAAAAGATGCAAAGTTAATAATGATAGTGCAACTTATTTGTGGCACTGCCGTTTAGGTCATATTGGTGTAAAGCGCATGAAGAAACTCCATACTGATGGGATTTTGGAATCACTTGATTATGAATCACTTGATGCTTGCGAACCGTGCCTCATGGGCAAGATGGCTAAAACACCGTTCTCCGGAACTATGGAGAGAGCAACAGATTTGTTGGAAATCATACATACAGATGTATGTGGTCCGATGAATATTGAGGCTCGTAGCAGGTATCATTATTTTCTGACCTTCACAGATGATTCGAGCAGATATGGGTATATCTACTTAATGAAACAGAAGTCTGAAACATTTGCAAAGTTCATATAATTTCAGAGTGAACTGGAAAATCATCGTAACAAGAAAATAAAGTTTCTACGATCTGATCGTGGAGAAGAGTATTTGAGTTACGAGTTTGGCCTTCAGTTAAAACAATGTGAAATAGTTTTACTACTCACGCCACCTGGAACACCACAGTGTAATGGTGTGTCCGAACATCGTAACCATACTTTATATTAGATATGGTGCGATATATGATGTCTCTTACCGTTCTACCACTATCGTTTTGGGGTTATGCATTAGAGACAGCTGCATTCACGTTAAATAGGCTACCATCTAAATCCGTTGAGACGACATCTTATGAACTGTGGTTTGGCAAGAAACCAAAGTTGTCGTTTCTTAAAGTTTGGGGTTGCGATGCTTATGTGAAAAAGTTTCATCCTAATAAGCTCAAACCCAAATCGGAGAAATGTGTCTTCATAGGATACCCAAAGGAGACAGTTGGGTACACCTTCTATCACAGATCCGAAGGCAAGACATTCGTTGCTAAGTATGGATCCTTTCTAGAGAAGGAGTTTCTCTCGAAAGAAGTGGGTGGGAGGAAAGTAGAACTTGATGAGGTAACTGTACCTGCTCCCTTATTGGAAAGTAGTTCATCACAGAAACCGGTTTCTGCGACGCCTACACCAATTAGTGAGGAAGTTAATGATGATGATCATAAAACTTCAGATCAAGTTATTACCAAACCTCGTAGGTCAACCAGAGTAAGATCCGCACCAGAGTGGTACGGTAATCCTGTTCTGGAGGTTATGTTACTAGACCATGACGAACCTACAAACTATGAAGAAGCGATGGTGAGCACAGATTCCGCAAAATGGCTTGAGGCCATGAAATCCGAGATGGGATCCATGTATGAGAACAAAGTATGGACTTTGGTTGACTTGCCCGATGATCGGCAAGCCATTGAAAATAAATGGATCTTAAAGAAGAAGACTGACGCTGACGGTAATGTTACTGTCTATAAAGCTCGACTTGTTGCGAAAGGTTTTCGACAAGTTCAAGGGATTGAGTATGATGAGACCTTCTCACCCGTAGCGATGCTTAAGTCTGTCTGAATCATGTTAGCAATTGCCGCATTTTATGATTATGAAATTTGGCAAATGGACTGCATTCCTGAATGGATCTCTGGAAGAAGAGTTGTGTATGATGCAACCGGAAGGTTTTGTCGATCCAAAGGGAGCTAACAAAATATGCAAGTTCCAGCGATCCATCTATGGACTGGTGCAAGCATCTCAGAGTTGGAATATACGTTTTGATAAGTTGATCAAAGCATATAGTTTTATACATACTTGCGGTGAAGCCTGTATTTACAAGAAAGTGAGTGGGAGCACTACAGCATTTCTGATAAGTATATGTGAATGACATATTGTTGATCGGAAATAATGTAGAATTATTCTGCAAAGCATAAAGGAGTGTTTGAAAGGAGTTTTTCAAAGAAAGACCTCGGTAAAGCTGCTTACATATTGAGCATCAAGATCTATAGAGATAGATCAAGACGCTTGATAAGTTTTTTCAAATGAGTACATACCTTAACAAAATTTTGAAGTGGTTCAAAATGGAACAGTCAAAGAAATAGTTTCTTGCCTGTGTTACAAGGTGTGAAATTGAGTAAGACTCAAAGCCCGACCACGGCAGAAGATAGAAAAAGAATGAAAGTCATTCCCTAGGTTCTATAAAGTATGTCATGCTGTGTACCAGATCTATTATGTACCCTACACTGATTTTGGCAAGGGAGTACAAGAGTGATCTAGGAGTAGATCACTGGACAGCGGTCAAAATTATCCTTAGTGGAATAAGGATATGTTTCTCGATTATGGAAGTGACAAAAGGTTCGTCGTAAAGGGTTATGTCGATGCAAGTTTTGACACTAATCTAGATGACTCTAAGTCTCGGTCTAGATACATATTGAAAGTGGGAGCAATTAGCTAGAGTAGCTCCGTGCAGAGCATTGTAGACATAGATATTTGCAAAATACATACGGATCTGAATGTGGCAGACCCGTTGACTAAACTTCTCTCACAAGCAAAACATGATCACACCTTAGTACTCTTTGGGTGTTAATCACATAACCGATGTGAACTAGATTACTAACTCTAGTAAACCCTTTGAGTGTTGGTCACATAGCGATGTGAACTATGGGTGTTAATCACATGGTGATGTGAACTATTAGTGTTAAATCACATGGCGATGTGAACTAGATTATTGACTCTAGTGCAAGTGGGAGACTGAAGGAAATATGCCCTAGAGGCAATAATAAAGTTATTATTTATTTCCTTATATCATGATAAATGTTTATTATTCATGCTAGAATTGTATTAACCGGAAACATGATACATGTGTGAATACATAGACAAACAGAGTGTCACTAGTATGCCTCTACTTGACTAGCTCATTAATCAAAGATGTTTATGTTTCCTAGCCATAGACATGAGTTGTCATTTGATTAACGGGATCACATCATTAGGAGAATAATGTGATTGACTTGACCCATTCCGTTAGCTTAGCACTCGATCGTTTAGTATGTTGCTATTGCTTTCTTCATGACTTATACATGTTCCTATGACTATGAGATTATGCAACTCCCGTTTACCAGAGGAACACTTTGTGTGCTACCAAACGTCACAACGTAACTGGGTGATTATAAAGGTGCTCTACAGGTGTCTCCGAAGGTACTTGTTGGGTTGGCGTATTTCGAGATTAGGATTTGTCACTCCGATTGTCGGAGAGGTATCTCTGGGCCCTCTCGGTAATGCACATCACTTAAGCCTTGCAAGCATTGTGACTAATGAGTTAGTTGCGGGATGATGTATTACGGAACGAGTAAAGAGACTTGCCGGTAACGAGATTGAACTAGGTATCGAGATACCGACGATCGAATCTCGGGCAAGTAACATACCGATGACAAAGGGAACAACGTATGTTGTTATGCGGTTTGACCGATAAAGATCTTCGTAGAATATGTGGGACCCAATATGGGCATCCAGGTCCCGCTATTGGTTATTGACCGTAGGGTCCGCACGCTTAATGTTACGATGACCGTTTTATTATGAGTTTATGAGTTTTGATGTACCGAAGGAGTTCGGAGTCCCGGATGAGATCAGGGACATGACGAGGAGTCTCGAAATGGTCGAGACATAAAGATCGATATATTGAACGACTATATTCGGACATCGGAAAGGTTCCGAGTGATTCGGGTATTTTTCGGAGTACCGAAGAGTTACGGGAATTCGTATTGGGCCTTAATGGGCCATACGGGAAAGGAGAGAAAGGCCCCAAAGGGTGGCCGCACCCCTCCCCATGGACTAGTCCGAATTGGACTAGGGAGAGGGGGCGCCCCCTTCCTTCCTTCTCCTTCTCCCTTCCCTTCTCCTACTCCAACAAGGAAAGGAGGAGTCCTACTCCCGGTGGGAGTAGGACTCCCCCTTTGGCGCGCCCTCCTCCTAGGCCGGCCGCCTTCCCCTTGCTCCTTTATATACGGGGGCAGGGGGCACCCCATAGACACAACAATTGATCTATTGATCTCTTAGCCGTGTGCGGTGCCCCCCTCCACCATATTACACCTCGATAATATCGTAGCGGTGCTTAGGCGAAGCCCTGCGTCGGTAGAACATCATCATCGTCACCACGCCGTCGTGCTGACGAAACTCTCCCTCAACACTCGGCTGGATCGGAGTTCGAGGGACATCATCGAGCTGAACGTGTGCTGAACTCGGAGGTGCCGTACGTTCGGTACTTGATCGGTCGGATCGTGAAGACGTACGACTACATCAACCGCGTTGTGTTAACGCTTCCGCTATCGGTCTACGAGGGTACGTGGACAACACTCTCCCCTCTCGTTGCTATGCATCACCATGATCTTGCGTGTGCGTAGGAATTTTTTTGAAATTACTACGTTCCCCAACACCTCCTTCCTCTTCTTCGCCGCGGGCTTTGGCCTAATTGTGCAACGGAGAAGCATCAAGAAACAACAACAAAGCAAGGACAAGACAGGGCAAGAGCACTTACTGGTCCACCGCAGCATAGTCCCTCCGCTGCTTAAGCTTAACCTGAAAGCCTCGCGGCCTGAGGCGCGGGCGCGCGCGCTCCAGGAGCAGAAAAGGTCAGAACGGATGGTCCAGGAGCAGCTCCAGGCGGCGTCAGAGCAGGGGCATCGTCACGGGAGATCAGCGACGACCTGCCATTCATCGGAACCTCAGCCGGCGACCTCCTCCGTGGACTGGCCTTGGACCTTGTGGAGCCCCTCACCATGGGAGGCACCCCACTCCTCAGGGGGACATCGGCGTCGTCATCGTCATCAGGCAGGGTGTGGAGGATGTCGGCCTTGCGCAAGGGAGAGGTCTCTCCCGCCCCTTCGCGGGTCGCTGCTGAGTCGAGCTCCTCCTCCTCTTCTTCCTCCTCTTCCTCCTCGCGAGACTCGCCGGAGGACACGTCCACTGGAGTCGTCGCCACCGGGCCGTTCAAGGGTGCAGGCGGCACGAGCCCACGCTCATCGAAGACGGGCATGGCGGCCGCAGCCTCCGCCCCGGCTGGGTGGCGGAACAAGGGAACAAAGGAGTCCGGCAGGTACCCTTGGTCGTCCCCAACCAAGGAACGGAGGGCCGAGCGCAACTCCTCGTCAGAAAGGGCCTCCGGGTGCAGGCGGAGGTCGTCCCCTTCATCTCTAAGCTTCCACAAGGGGCGCGGGCGCGACTGAAGGGGAGCCAAGTGCTGCATCATGAACTCCTTGATGATCATGGCCCCCGTCAGCTTCGCCGCCCTCGAATCGCCAGGCCTCAGGTCGGCGGTCATCCTCTCCAACACCGGCGCCGCCCGGGGGTCGGTGAGTTTCGCGCGAAGCCACCCCTCCTGGGACACGGGCATCCCCGTCGGCAGGACGAGCCGGGGGTGGGAGCACTTGGCGTCCATCAAGACCCACTTGCTCCTGAAGCCCTCGGCCTTCTTCCCGGCCATCGAGATGGCGTTGGTATTGTTGGCCGCGATGAAGCCAATGCACCCTGAGCAGGGGCCCTCCTTGAGCCGGAGGAAGAAGAAGTGGCGCGGCAGTGCCACGAACAGCATCACTGCAACATACGCCTTGCAGTAGAAGGTGAAGATCAACAGGAGGAGGGCGGAGTTGAGATGAAGATGGAGGGCGTGGATCTTGTAGTGGCTAAGGACGGAGTAGAAGAAGTCGGAGAAGGGAGGAACCAACCCGGCAACGATGCTACTCATGAAGAAGGGGTAGAAGGTGCTGTCCGAGGCCTCCGGCTCGGCAGAGCCAGCCCGGAGCGCAGTCTTCCTCTTCTCATCACCCTCCGCCGTCATCAGGAGCACGGCGGCGAGGTTCTTCTCCGAGACGCTCGGCGGGTCAAGAGCAGGCTCGTACCAGGATGGCAGAGAAGTGGCCCGAGCCTTCTTGGGCGACATTGACGGCAGGCCTGGAGAAGGATCTGGGTGGATCTGGAGTCTCTGGGAGCGAAGAGCAAGGAAGGGGATCTGGAGCGAGGCAAATGAAGCAATGAAGGCAAACGCGGTCGCGCCAGCCCTTTTGTCAGTCGGGCAGTTGCCGAGGCAGCATGGGGAAGCGGAGATGCCCACGTCTCGTCAGTCGCCACACGTCAACCGAGGCCACAAGCTGTTGGGGCCCGCGGCGGTCCGCACTTGCCCCTTGGCTTCGCCTCGAAGCCAAGTCCGAGCGCGCCTTGGGCCCGGGGGCTACTGTCGGCGTACTGGGAACGGCGATCCCCAGACTTGCCTGCCTGCGGCCCACGGAGTGGCTCCACCAGCAGCCTGGTACGGCCCATCTTCATCGGTAGACGCTCAAGACCCTTGCGAAGGGCCAAGCCTCGCGAGGCAGATGACGCAAGACCTCCTCAGGGGCGGCCTCACTAGGCCGGCTCGTGAGGGGCGGAGAGATCAAGGCAAGGGATACCTCGCGAGGTCCCTGTGACGTAAGCCATCACGACCAAGGCCAGCCAGGCGCCAGCGCGCGCAGCGTACTCGTTTCCTCTTTGGTGCTAAAGGGGCAAGCGCAGGCGCGGAGTCCCAAGGAATCAGGCAAAGGTTTCCATATCGGTGCAACAAGACCAAGACCGGCAGGACGGCAGGACGGAGGTCACCATGGAGCCCAGGACGGCGTCACCACCAGAGCCTTTGGCAGGCGAAGACCACCTTTAGTCAGGATAACTTGTACTGGTTGTCTCCCTTCAAATTTGGCCGTTGTGGGATCCCTTCCCGCCTAATATTTGGGAAGAGGACCCGGGCCTCTATAAATAGGACTAGCCACCACAGTAGGAGGGGTGGACGAACTGATCCCAGATCCGACCCATTCCACCCACACACACAAGCTCACCGAGCTCAAGAACACCTCTCCTCAAGAGGATGTTCTTCCCTTGTACTAGTTCATCCTCAGCCCAAGAGGCAATCCACCACACCACCATGGAGTAGGGTATTACACCACATTGGTGGCCCGAACCAGTATAAACCTTGTGTCCCCTGTTCTACGAGTTCGACGCGCTGAGCCTTGGGATCACGGGGAGTGGGTGAGCTAGGGAAGGGGGAGATCTTCGTGCACACCCCAGAGTTCAAACCTTAAGGGTTTTGCCGGAACCCGGAATCTCACATTACCATCACCATGATGATTGTTGTTCTTATGTGTGAGTTAACCCCTAGTTCTCGGGGATATGGATGAACCTTTGTGTGTGTAGGATCTGAAACATTTATTAAGAATATAGATCCTCTGTTCAATTCTTAGTTTGATAACTTCATGAATGTTGTGAAGGGGGCCTGCTCAACATTTGTGCCTTTATTGGCCACGAAGTATATCACTATCTTTGCATAGGTTTAGATGTGGAGGTAATTTGAGGTGATTGTAAAATCCTACTGCTCCTAACCTTTATAAGTGATTGGGATTTACGGAGAACCCTTAGTGAGGCCGCGTCCACGGGGAAACCATTAATTAGCATGAGTTGTAACCCTCAGGGGGAGACTATATGATGGTGGCGTGCGTGGCACGAAGTCTACCACGAGTAGAATGTGTTCAGTACCCGGCTCTACCCAGCATAATCATCAACAGTGGCTCAAGTATCCGCTCCATACTATGCTTATGCATAGTAGTACTAGAAACAAACCAATGGGGATTCCAGACTCCCTGAGAACGCTTTTTTAATTTTTTGCTGTTTCACCGTTATTTACCATCCTTGTGTTTAATTTACTTTTATGTTATTTAGTTACAATCCACCATTTTACTCAATCCTTATTTAAATCCGCCCTCACTCTACATCAAGTCTATAATTACCCGCATGCACAAAGTTACATAATTATCTACAAAGGGCAAAAGCCTGATTCCTGTGCTCCATGTGGGATCGATACTCTTACTTAGAAAAGGCTACAACTAAACCCTGCACTTGCAGGCTATCAAGCTTTTTCGGACGCCGTTGCCGGGGAGCTGAGCGCTTTTGGGCCTTGCCTTGACTTTTGAATTATTTTGTGATCTAACAGTTTTTGCAGACAAAGAGCATCCATGGCCTTTCAAGAACAGGTTTATCAAGTAGGTGCTGAGTTAGTAGCAAGACCAGCTCGAGGAGAGAACTTTATAACAATGGGTCCTGACTTGCATGGTAAACTATATGAGATAAAACCTCGGTTAATTGCTATGATAAAAGAAAATATATTACAAGGTGATGCAACTGAATGTCCTTATGAGCATATTGACAATTTTAATCTGGCATGCGGAACTCTTCAGTTGCATGCGTTAACCAATGACGAGATAAAAGCAAAAGTATTTCCCTAATCTCTTCAGGGAGAAGCTATAAGATGGCTAAGATGTCAAGATATAAATATGCTGAGTATAGCTGGCCAAAATTATTGGCTGCATTTTCTTATTATTATTTTCCTCAAGGGAAGCTATATACAATCAGGAGGAAGATAAGCAGCTTTGGGCAGCGGGCAGGTGAGAAGCTAGTGGATGCATATATCAGGTATCATGATATACTTCTTGCATGCCCTGAACATCATTATCCTGACTTTTTAATAGTCAACTTCTTTTATGGTGGGCTTAATTCACAAAGTAAACAAGCTTTAGATCTTGCCTCTAGAGGTTCCTTTTTGGGAACCTAGATATCAAATGCTGGAGTTTACTTGATAGGATGAGGCACAATGCTGAGAATTGGTACCTTTGTTCGAAGGAAAAGAGTAAAGTTGATCATGTTTACGATAGCCTTAAATCTTTCCATAGAACTTCAAAAGTAAAAGATTCACGCCGTGAGATAAATGTTGGAACTAACCCCATGATGCATGTTTTGAAAGATTTTTCTAAGTTTTTTAACTTGCCAGAGAAGTACTTAAAATTCAGCGGGGATTCTAAGGCTATTTGCATGGTGGAAGCTATAAAGAAAAAGACTACTCCACTTGAAAGGCAAAAAGAAGCCTATTGTAAGCCCAATGGTGAAAGGCTAGAAGGGCCACCCTTAGAAAAGGGGAAGAAGAATGTGCTACCTCTTGAGCATGCGTTGGTTTTCCCTTGAAGAGGAAAGGGTGATGCAACAAAGTAGCGTAAGTATTTCCCTCAGTTTTTGAGAACCAAGGTATCAATCAAGTAGGAGACTACACGCAAGTCCCTCGTACCTGCACAAACAAATAAGAACCTTGCAACCAACGCGATAAAGGGGTTGTCAATCCCTTCACGGCCACTTGCAAAAGTGAGATCTGATAAAGATAATAGGGACAATTGCATTTTTACCCCTAGTTGGTTCCTACCCACGGGTTTTGCCCTTACTTTTCGAGCTTGCTCAGTTTTGCCCTTACTTTTTCCGTCGAGGTCCCTCGAATGCCCTTTGACCGTTTGACCAAAACTTTGAAAATTCATAACTAATTCATATGAACTCAGAAAAATGCAAATAAGATTTCAGATAAACATTACCTTTATGTGCATATCATTTGCATTCAGTACAAAAGCACCCTTTAAACTACCTGGGGTAATTAATGTTATTAACATTATTAAAAAAAAGGTAAAAAAAATATTTTTCATGAATAAAAATTACATGCAAATGTAGGTGATGTTTTCTGAACATCCAGATATATTATTTGCATTTTTCTGAGTTCGTATCAACTTGTTATGAAGTTTCCAAATAACGGTCAAAGTCGTTAGAACATTCTTAACAAGATGATACGAACTCGGAAAAATGCAAATATGATATCTGGATGTTCAGAAAACATCACCTACATTTGCATCTAATTTTTATTCATGAAAAATATATTATTTATACCTTTTTATTTTTAATAAGTTAATAACATTAATTACCTCAGGTAGTTTAAACGGTGCTTTTGTCCTGAATGCAAATGATATGCACATAAAGGTAATGTTTATCTGAACATTTTGATATCTTATTTTCATTTTTCTGAGTTCATATGAATTAGTTATGAATTTTCAAAGTTTTGGTCAAACGGTCAAAGGGCATTCGAGGGACCACGACGGAAAAAGTAAGGGCAAAACTGAGTAAGCTCGAAAAGTAAGGGCAAAACCCGTGGGTAGGAACCAACTAGGGGTAAAATGCAATTGTCCCAAGATAATAAGATAAATATTTTTGGTATTTTTGTTGTATAGACTGAAAAGTAAAGATTGCAAAATAAATGGCGACGGAAATAGCTAGTTGACGCGAGATTAATATGATGGAAAATAGACCCGGGGGCCATAGGTTTCACTAGTGGCTTCTCTCAAGATAGCATGTATTACGGTGGGTGAACAAATTACTGTCGAGCAATTGATAGAAAAGCGCATAGTTATGAGAATATGTAGGCATGATCATGTATATAGGCATCACGTCCGTGACAAGTAGACTGAAACGATTCTACATCTACTACTATTACTCCACACATCAACCGCTATCTAGCATGCATCTAGAGTATTAAGTTCATAAGAACAGAGTAACGCATTAGGCAAGATGACATGATGTAGAGGGATAAACTCAAGCAATATGATATAAACCCCATCTTTTTATCCTCGATGGAAACAATACAATACGTGCCTTGCTACCCCTGCTGTCACTGGGAAAGGACACCGCAAGATTGAACCCAAAGCTAAGCACTTCTCCCATTGCAAGAAAGATCAATCTAGTAGGCCAAACCAAACTGATAATTCGAAGAGACTTGCAAAGATATTTAAATCATGCATATAAGAATTCAGAGAAGAATCAAATATTTTTCATAGATAATCTTGATCATAAACCCACAATTCATCGAGTCTCGGCAAACACACCGCAAAAAGAATTACATCAAATAGATCTCCAAGAAGATCGAGGAGAACTTTGTACTGAGATCCAAAGAGAGAGAAGAAGCCATCTAGCTAATAACTATGGACCCGAAGGTCTGTGGTAAACTACTCACGCATCATCAGAGAGGCCATGGTGTTGATGTAGAAGCCCTCCGTGATCGATTCCCCCTCCGGCGGAGCGCCGGAAAAGGCCCCAAGATGGGATCTCACGGGTACAGAAGGTTGCGGCGGTGGAAATAGGGTTTCGTGGTGCTCCTTGATGTTTTCAGGGTATATGAGTATATATAGGCGAAAGAAGTAGGTCGGTGGAGCCACGAGGGGCCCACGAGGGTGGGGGCACGCCTACCCCCCTGGGGGTGCCCTCCTACCTCGTGGCCGCCTCGTTGCTTCCTTGACGTCCACTACAAGTCTCCTGGATCGCGTTTGTTCCAAAAACGATCCTCGCGAAGGTTTCATTCCGTTTGGATTCCGTTTGATATTCCTTTTCTGCGAAACACTGAAATAGGCAAAAAAAACAGCAATTTGCACTGGGCTTTCGATTAATAGGTTAGTCCCAAAAATAATATAAAAAGGTATATTAAAGCCCATTAAACATCCAAAACAGATAATATAATAGCATGGAACAATCAAAAATTATAGATACATTGGAGACGTATCAGAATGTCAAGATGGAACAATGTGGGACTCCACCCTATGTCAACATAATTAAATAACTTGCTACACCTATACCGGTGGTGAATAAAGAGGTCTATTTGGATGGGGATACCACTTCTTATCTTAAAGGGTGTGCCAAAGATAAAAGTGCATGTAAGCAAATTTTATCTTGTTCCTTTGGATGCAAGATATGTTTTGGGTTGTGTGACCCTGGCCCACCGGTTAATATTATTCCTTATAGTCTTCATGCTAAAATTTATGATGAAAGCGCTCCTTGCACCCTTGAGCCTACTGACGTTATTATCAAGCTTGTAGATAAAACTAAAAGGAAACCCTGTGGCATCCTTAAAGATGTCAACATAATAATAGGCGCTCTCATTTATCCCATTGATATTTATGTACTAATGATCTCTGAGGATGAAGATTATCCTATTGTTTTTGGAACCTCGTTTTTGAATGTTGCACGAGCCTACATAAAGAAGAAATCTATCTCCATGAAGTGGGAGAAGAAATGATAAACTTCTCATTTTCCTCTATATTAAGTAAGTCGTATGAAGAGGAAGGTCAGGATAATGAGGAGCAGGAACTAAATCAACTAGCTGAAATCCATCTCCAAAGACCAGAGGATGAAGTTGAATGGGTATTGGTAAGTCCAGGATCCTTATATGAAGATGAATAGAAAGAGGAGATTGAGATGATAATGGATGCTACACCAATAGTATGTCCGCGCCTTAATGGGTACAAAAAGCAAAAGGGCTTCTCATAGCCCGGTGATGACCCACAAGTATAGGGGATCAATTGTAGCTCTTTCCAATAAGTAAGAGTGTCAAACCCAACGAGGAGCAGAAGGAAATGACAAGTGGTTTTCAGCAAGGTAATGTCTACAAGTACTGAAATTGTAAGTAGCAGAGTAGTTTGATAGCAAGATAAGTTGTAACGAGCAAGTAACGATAGTAGTAACAAAAGTGCAGCAAGGTAGCCCAATCCTTTTGAGGCAAAGGACATGCCAAAACGGTCTTTTATGATAAGCAAAGCATTCTTGAGGGTACACGGGAATTTCATCTAGTCACTTTCACCATGTTGGTTCGATTTGTGTTCGCTACTTTGATAATTTGATATGTGGGTGGACCGGTGCTTAGGTGTTGTTCTTAGTTGAACAAACCTCCTACTTATGATTAACCCTCCCGCAAGCATCCGCAACTAGGAGAAAAGTATTAAGAATAAATTCTAACCATAGCATTAAACTTTTGGATCCAATCGGTCCCTTATGGAATAGCACATAAACTGGGGTTTAAGCTTTTGTCACTCTCGCAACCCATCATCTAATTGCTACTCCACAATGCATTCCCTTAGGCCCAAGTATGGTGGAGTGTCATGTGGTCGACGTTCACATGACACCACTAAGGGAATCACAACATACATACTATCAAAATATCGAACACATATCAAGTTCACATGATTACTTGCAACATGATTTCTCCCGTGACCTCAAGAACAAATGTAACTACTTGATGACCCACAAGTATAGGGGATCTATCGTAGTCCTTTCGATAAGTAAGAGTGTCGAACCCAACGAGGAGCAGATGGAAATGATAAGCGGTGTTCAGCAAGGTATTCTCTGCAAGCACTGAAATTATCGGTAACAGATAGTTTTGTGATAAAGTAATTTGTAACGGGTAACAAGTAACAAGTGTAAATAAAGTGCAGCAAGATGGCCCAATCCTTTTTTTAGCAAAGGACAAGCCTGGACAATTTCTTATATGAAGGAAAACGCTCCCGAGGACACATGGGAATTATCGTCAAGCTAGTTTTCATCACGTTCATATGATTCGCGTTCGTTACTTTGATAATTTGGTATGTGGGTGGACCGGTGCTTGGGTGTTGTCCTTACTTGGACAAGCATCCCACTTATGATTAACTCCTATTGCAAGCATCCGCAACTACAAAAGAAGTATTAAGGTAAACCTAACCATAGCATGAAACATATGGATCCAAATCAGCCCCTTACGAAGCAACGCATAAACTAGGGTTTAAGCTTCTGTCACTCTAGCAACCCATCATCTACTTATTACTTCCCAATGCCTTCCTCTAGGCCCAAACAATGGTGAAGTGTCATGTAGTCGACGTTCACATAACACCACTAGAGGAGAGACAACATACATCTCATCAAAATATCGAACGAATACCAAATTCACATGACTACTAATAGCAAGACTTCTCCCATGTCCTCAGGAACAAACGTAACTACTCACAAATCATATTCATGTTCATAATCAGAGGGGTATTAATATGCATAATGGATCTGAACATATAATCTTCCACCAAATAAACCAACTAGCATCAGCTACAAGGAGTAATCAACACTACTAGCAACCTACAGGTACCAATCTGAGGCTTTGGGACAAAGATTGGACAGAAGATATGAACTAGGGTTTGAGAGGAGATGGTGCTGGTGAATATGTTGATGGAGATTGGGCCCCTCCCGATGAGAGGAGCGTTGGTGATGACATTGGCGATGATTTCCCCCTCCCGGAGGGAAGTTTCCCTGGCAGAACAGCTCTGCCGGAGCCCTAGATTGGTTCCGCCAAGGTTCCGCCTCATGGCGGCGGAGTTTCTTCCCGAAAGCTTGCTTATGATTTTTTCTCGGACGAAAGACTTCATATAGAAGAAGATGGGCACCGGAGGCCTGCCAGGGGGCCCACGAGGCAGCGGGGCGCGCCCAGGGGGGTAGGGCTCGCCGCCCACCCTCGTGGCCAGGGTGTGGGCCCCCTCTGGTATTTTCTTTACTCAGTATTTTTTATTATTTCCAAAAATAACTTCCGTGGAGTTTCAGGACTTTTGGAGTTGTGCAGAATAGGTCTCTAATATTTGCTCCTTTTCCAGCCCAGAATTCCAGCTGCCGGCATTCTCCCTCTTTATGTAAACCTTGTAAAATAAGAGAGAATAGGCATAAGTATTGTGACATAACGTGTAATAACAGCCCATAATGCAATAAATATCAATATAAAAGCATGATGCAAAATGGACGTATCAACTCCCCCAAGCTTAGACCTCGCTTGTCCTCAAGCGGAAGCCGATAACGATAAATATGTCCACATGTTTAGAGATGGAGGTGTCGATAAAATAAAATACGAACATGAGCGCATCATGATCATTCTTATAACAGCAACATATTTGAATATTGTCATATGATTTCTTATGCTCAAGTAATAATCTATTCACAACGTCAAGTATGAATCAGAAACTTCATTGAGAACCAACAAACTATAATCTCAATCATTGAGGCAATTGCAATTTATCATAACATTAGAAAGAGTCAGTATAAGAGCTTTTCAGCAAGTCCACATACTCAACTATCATTTAGTCTTTCTCAATTGCTAACACTCACACAATACTTGTGGTTACGGGGTTTTAATCGGACACAGAGAAAGATAGGGGCTTATAGTTTCGCCTCCCAACCTTTTACCTCAAGGGTAATGTCAACAATAATAGTTCATGCCAACTTAGGTCCAAATGGATATATGTATCAGGATTTTTCCAACACAATGTGCTTGCCAAAGGATAAAATGTAAAAAGGAAAGGTGAAGATCACCATGACTCTTGCATAAGGGTAAGAGATAAAAGTAAAAGATAGGCCCTTCGCAGAGGGAAGCAGAGGTTGTCATGCGCTTTCATGGTTGGATGCACGAAATCTTAATGTAAAAGAACGTCACTTTATATTGCCACTTGTGATATGGACCTTTATTATGCAGTCCGTCGCTTTTATTTCTTCCACATCACAAGATCGTATAAAGCTTATTTTCCCCACACTAATAAATCATACATATTTAGAGAGCAATTTTTATTGCTTGCACCGATGACAACTTACTTGAAGGATCTTACTCAATCCATAGGTAGATATGGTGGACTCTCATGGCAAAACTGGGTTTAAGGGTATTTGGAAGCACAAGTAGTATCTCTACTTGGTGCAAAGAATTGGCTAGCATGAGGGAGAAAGGCAAGCTCAACAATGTTGGATGATCCATGACAATATACTTTATTTCAGATGTAAGAAAACATAACCCATTACGTTGTCTTCCTTGTCCAACATCAACCCTTTAGCATGTCATATTTTGATGAGTGCTCACAATCATAAAAGATGTCCAAGATAGTATATTTATATGTGAATCCTCTCTTTCATTATTACTTCCTATTCATTGCAACGATGACCAAAGCTATGTTTGTCAACTCTCAACAACTTTTAATCATCATACTCTTTCTATGTGAAGTCATTACTCTCCATAAGATTAATATGATCTCTTTATTTCTTTTTATTCTTTCTCTTTGCTTTTATTCCCTCAAGATCATGGCAAAATAATCAAGCCCTTGACTCAACACTAATCTTTATTATATAGCTCACGGACTCGATTACATAAAGGGGTCATAAAGCAAAACTCAAAACTAAATCATACTAAAACTTTATTCTACTAGATCAAGATATTACTAAAAGGATCGAACTAAGAAAAACGGTAAAGATAGGAGTGTGATGGTGATACGATACTGGGGCACCTCCCCCAAGCTTGGCAGTTGCCAAGGGGAGTGCCCATACCCATGTGATTATATCTCTTTTGCTGGTGAAGGAGATGGAGGCGATGACGGATAGTCGCACATCGAGCGTAGGAGGTCCTCCAACTTGCGGATAATGCCCTTGAGTGCGGTGATATGGTCCTTCAACAAAATATTTTCACGTGTGAGATACTTGTTTTGTATACGAGCTAACTCAATCATCTTGAAAGCTTCGATCTCAGTTGGGGTAAGAAGATTGTGATCAAGTTGAAGGATGTCTTCTGCTGCCGGAACTTGGTCCTCCGTGGCCTCCTTGATCCCTTCATCCTTGTTGATCTCCATGGGTTCCTCCCTCTTCGGCTCTATCTTCATTAGCCAAGCATCGTTGTCACCATTGTTGGAGGAGGGGGACGACATGATGCCTGGTCTTGACAACCCTGACAGAAAACAACTCGAAACAAGAACAGAGGATAATTGCATGGTACGGTGGTCAAAACCTTCGGGAGATTATATAGTGAATTTTTACCGACCGAAAGAAGTATCGTGCAAGAAAACGGAGTCCGGAGAGCGCACGAGGTGCCCACGAGGCAGGGGGCGCGCCCAGGGGGTAGGGCGCACTTCCCACCCTCGTGGAAGCCTCGTGTCCTTCCCGGACTGCTTCTTATTTTCCTATTTTCTTAAATATTCCAAAACAGAGAAAAATTGCCATTAGAACTATTTTGGAGTCGGTTTACTTACCGTACCACGTACCTATTCCTTTTTGGAGTCTGAAACGTTCTGGAAAGTGTCTCTTATGTATTCCTCCGGGGTTACGGTTTCAATAACATTAGTTTCAACATTTATGGGATTACCTGAGATATAATGTTTGATTCTTTGACCGTTAACCACCTTCGGACTTGTGCCTTCGAAGTTGTTGATTTTTATGGCACCGCAACGATAGACCTCCTCGATAACATAAGGACCTTCCCATTTAGAGAGAAGCTTTCCTGCAAAAAATCTTAAACGAGAGTTGTATAGCAACACATAATCACCTACATTAAACTCACGCTTTTGTATCCTTTTGTCATGCCATCTTTTAACTTTTTCTTTAAACAACTTGGCATTCTCATAGGCCTGGGTTCTCCATTCATCAAGTGAGCTAATGTCAAATAACCTCTTCTCACCGGCAAGTTTGAAATCATAATTGAGCTCTTTAATAGCCCAATATGCCTTATGTTCTAATTCGAGAGGTAAGTGACATGCTTTTCCATAAACCATTTTATACGGAGACATACCCATAGGATTTTTATATGCAGTTCTATAGGCCCATAATGCATCATCAAGTTTCTTGGACCAATTATTTCTAGATCTATTAACAGTCTTTTGCAAAATTAATTTGAGCTCTCTGTTACTCAATTCTACTTGACCACTAGACTGTGGGTGATAAGGGGATGCAATTCTATGATTAACATCATACTTAGCAAGCATTTTACGAAAAGCACCATGAATAAAATGTGAACCACCATCAGTCATTAAATATCTAGGGACTCCAAACCTCAGAAAAATAATTTCTTTAAGCATCTTAATAGTAGTGTTATGATCAGCACTACTAGTTGGAATAACTTCTACCCACTTAGTAACGTAATCAACAGCAAATAAAATATGTGTATACCCATTAGAGGAAGGAAAAGGTCCCATATAATCAAAGCCCCAAACATCGAATGGTTCGATAACAAGTGAATAATTCATAGGCATTTCCTGACGTCTACTAATATTACCAATTCTTTGACATTCATCACAAGATAAGACAAACTTACGAGCATCCTTGAAGAGAGTAGGCCAATAAAAACCGGATTGCAATACCTTATGTGCAGTTCTATCTCCAGCGTGGTGTCCTCCATAAGCCTCGGAGTGACACTTGCGTAGGATCCGTTCATGTTCATGCTCAGGTACACAACATCTAATAACACCATCTACTCCTTCTTTATAAAGATGTGGGTCATCCCAAAGGTAATGTCTCAAATCATAGAAAAACTTTTTCTTTTGCTGGTATGTGAAACTAGGTGGTATAAATTTAGCAACAATGTAATTAGCATAATCAGCATACCATGGAGCAGTACGAGAAGTATTTATGACAGCTAATTGTTCATCAGGAAAGCTATCATCAATAGGTAGTGGGTCATCAAGAACATTCTCTAACCTAGACAAGTTGTCTGCAACGGGGTTCTCAACTCCCTTTCTATCAATAATATGCAAATCAAATTCTTGTAGCAAGAGAACCCATCTAATAAGTCTAGGTTTAGCATCTTTCTTTTCCATAAGGTATTTAATAGCAGCATGATCAGTGTGAATAGTTACTTTAGAATCAACAATATAAGGTCTAAACTTATCACAAGCAAATACAACTGCTAAGAATTCTTTTTCAGTAGTAGCATAATTTCTCTGGGCATTGTCTAGAGTTTTACTAGCATATTGAATAACATTTAATTTCTTATCAACTCTTTGCCCTAGAACAGCACCTACAACATAATCACTAGCATCACACATAATTTCAAAGGGTAAATTCCAATCAGGTGGCTTAACAATAGGTGCAGAAATTAATGCTTTCTTAAGTATTTCAAATGCTTCTACACAATCTTCATCAAATACAAAAGGGATATCTTTTTGTAATAGATTAGTCAGAGGCCGAGAAATTTTTGAGAAGTCCTTAATGAACCTCCTATAAAAACCGGCATGACCAAGGAAACTTCTTATACCTTTGATGTCCTTAGGACACGGCATCTTTTCAATAGCATCTACTTTAGCTTTGTCAACTTCATTACCTCTTTCAGAAATTTTATGCCCCAAGACAATACCTTCATTAACCATAAAGTGGCACTTCTCCC
The DNA here is from genome assembly GCF_018294505.1 of Triticum aestivum. Taxonomy (NCBI): domain Eukaryota; kingdom Viridiplantae; phylum Streptophyta; class Magnoliopsida; order Poales; family Poaceae; genus Triticum; species Triticum aestivum. The sequence goes on from NC_057796.1 coordinate 286,158,623, forward strand.
AATTCAAGACAAGGTTAGTTTCTTCGCATCTCTGCAAAACTCGATCAAGGTTGCTCAAGCAATCATCAAAAGAGGATCCATAAACGGAGAAATCATCCATGAAAACCTCACAAATCTTTTCACAAATATCAGAGAATATAGCCATCATGCATCTTTGAAAGGTAGCAGGTGCATTACATAAACCAAAAGGCATACGTCTATAAGCAAAAGTACCGAAAGGGCAAGTAAAAGTGGTCTTTGCTTGATCATCAGCTGACACAGGTATTTGAGAAAAACCAGAGTAACCATGTAGAAAGCAAAAATGTGTGTGTTTGGATAATATTTCTAGCATTTGATCAATGAATGGCAAGGGGTAATGATCTTTTTTAGTAGCTTTATTTAATTTGCGGAAATCAATTACCATCCTATAACCTGTAATAATTGTTTGCGGAATCAATTCATCTTTATCATTAGGAACGACAATAATACCTCCCTTCTTAGGGACACAATGGACAGGACTTACCCACTAACTATCAGCTACGGGATAAATTATACCTGCCTCAAGGAGCTTTAATATTTCCTTTCTTACCACTTCTTTCATCTTAGGATTCAGCCGTCTTTAGTGATCAATAATCGGTTTGGCATCTTTCTCCAAATTTATTTGTGTTGACATAGAGTGGGAATAATGCCCTTAAGATCATCAAGAGTATATCCAATAGCAGTGCGGTGCTTCTTCAGAGTTTTCAATAATTTTTCTTCTTCCTTCTCTGAAAGGTTAGCACTAATAATAACAGGATATATCTTCTTTTCATCAAGATAAGCATATTTAAGAGTATCAGGTAATGGTTTAAGCTCAAACACGGGATCACCCTTGGTTGGAGGAGGATCCCCTAGGATTTCAACAGGCAAATTGTGTTTCAGAATGGGTCCCTATTTAAAGAATACTTCATCTATTTCCCTTCTTTCATTCATAAACATATCCTTTTCATGGTCTAGCAAATATTGTTCTAAAGGATCACTAGGAGGCACGGCAATAGAAGCAAGACCAATAATTTCATCTTTACTAGGCAATTCCTCATCACGGGGTTGTCTACAAAATTTAGAAAAATTAAACTCATGAGACATATCATCCAAACCAATAGTAACAACATCCTTTTCGCAGTCTATCCTAGCATTGACAATATTCAAGAAGGGTCTACCAAATATAATGGGACAAAAGCTATCTTGTGGGGAACCAAGAACAAGAAAATCAGCAGGATATTTAACTTTCCCACACAAGACTTCAACATCTCTAACAATCCCAATCGGTGAAATAGTATCTCTATTGGCAAGTTTAATTGTAACGTCTATATCTTCTATCTCAGCAGGTGCAATATCATGCATAATTTCTTGATATAAAGAAATAGGTATTGCACTAGCACTAGCACCCATATCACACAAGTCATGATAACAATGATCTCCTATTTTAACAGAAATAACAGGCATGCCTACCACAGGTCTATGTTTATCTTTAGCACCAGGTTTAGCAATTCTAGCAGTCTCATCACAGAAGTAAATAACATGCCCATCAATATTATCAGCCAAGAGATCTTTAACCATAGCAATATTAGGTTCAACTTTAACTTGCTCAGGGGGTGCATAAGTTCTAATATTACTTTTACGAACCACAGTTGAAGCTTTAGCATGATCCTTTATTCTAATAGGAAAAGGTGGTTTCTCAGCATAAGCAGTAGGAACAATAGGATCATTATAAGTGATAGTCTTTTCTTCAACTTTAATAGGTTCAACTACTTTTACTTCTATGGGAGGATGATATTTAAACCACTTCTCCTTAGGGAGATCAACATCAGCAGCAAAAGATTCACAAAAAGAAGCTACTATCTCAGAGTCAAGTCCATATTTAGTGCTAAATGTACGGAAAACATCGGTATCCATAAAAGATTTAACACAATCAAACATAGGTGTTATACCTGACTCCTTACCTTCGTCGAGATCCCAATCTTTAGAGTTGTGTTTAATTCTTTCCAATAAATCCCATTTGAATTCAATAGTCTTCATCATAAAAGAATCAGTACAAGAAGTATTGAGCATGGAGCGATTGTTGTCAGAAAGCCGAGCATAAAATTTTTGAATAATCATTTCTCTTGAGAGCTCATGATTGGGGCATGAATATAACATTGACTTAAGCCTCCCCCAAGCTTGAGCGATGCTTTCTCCTTCGCAAGGCCAAAAATTATATATATAATTACGATCACGATGAACAAGATGCATAGGATAAAACTTCTGATGAAATTCCAATTTCAATCGCTTGTAGTCCCATGATCCCATATCATCACATAGCCTATACCATGTCAATGCATCTCCCTTCAAAGATAAAGGGAAGACCTTCTTTTTGATAACATCATCGGGCATACCTGCAAGCTTAAATAATCCACAAACTTCATCCACATAGATTAAGTGTAAATCGGGATGCAATGTTCCATCTCCTGCAAAAGGATTAGCTAGCAGTTTCTCTATCATACCCGAAGGAATTTCAAAGTAAACATTTTCAATAGGTTTTCAGTAGGCTGAGGAGCAACTATTTTCTCTACCGGTCGGGGTGAAGATACCCCGAACAAGCCCCTCAAAGGATTACTTTCCATAGTAACAAGTGACAGTAAATTTTAGCACACTATGTAAATTTTTCCTTACCAAATTCCACCTACCAAAGGCGCTTCACTTCCCGGCAACGGCGCCAGAAAAGAGTCTTGATGACCCACAAGTATAGGGGATCTATCGTAGTCCTTTCGATAAGTAAGAGTGTCGAACCCAACGAGGAGCTGAAGGAAATGATAAGCGGTGTTCAGCAAGGTATTCTCTGCAAGCACTGAAATTATCGGTAACAGATAGATTTGTGATAAAGTAATTTGTAACGGGTAACAAGTAACAAGTGTAAATAAAGTGCAGCAAGATGGCCTAATCCTTTTTGTAGCAAAGGACAAGCCTGGACAATTTCTTATATGAAGGAAAACGCTCCCGAGGACATATGGGAATTATCGTCAAGCTAGTTTTCATCATGTTCATATGATTCGCGTTCGTTACTTTGATAATTTGGCATGTGGGTGGACCGGTGCTTGGGTGCTGTCCTTACTTGTACAAGCATCCCACTTATGATTAACTCCTATTGCAAGCATCCGCAACTACAAAAGAAGTATTAAGGTAAACCTAACCATAGCATGAAACATATGGATCCAAATCAGCCCCTTACGAAGCAACGCATAAACTAGGGTTTACACTACAGGAATCAGCTATTTTGCCGTCTGCCGCGGCGGACGGCAAAGGCCTTTGCCGTCAGCCGCGGACGGCGAAAGGCTCCGGCAAAGTAGGCTACGGTAAACAACCTCTTTGCCGTCTGCTTCCTGGCGGCTGACGGCAAAGGCCCTTTGCCGTGTGCCGCGGACGGCAAAGAGAGCGGACGGCAATAATTACGCTGTCAGTCCGTTAAGTGGCTAACGGCAGGCCTTTGCCGTCCGCGGCAGACGGCAAACTTTCTAGTGTCTTTGCCGTCCGCCGTATGATGTCATCTACACGTCACTACATGGCAGGCCTTTGCCGTCCGCCGCTGACGGCAAAATTGTTTACTCTTTGCCGTCTGCCACTGTAGGAAAACTGACCAAATGGGTCAGCTCCCAGGAAGCACAGCAGGATGCCACGTGGCTTCTTTGCCGTCCGCGGCAGACGGCAAAGAGCCCGTTGCCGTCGGTGGCAGACGGCAAAGAGCCTGCATATTGGCTCTTTTTCTGTTTTTTATTAAATCCAACAATTTTCACAGCAAATATATATGACATATATAGATATATTTCACAAGGCAATTACAGAGCAAACATATAAGATATCCAACACATAACTTCATCATACATGCATAGTTCCATCCAACCATACCAAGTTCCATGCATAGTTCCATCATACATAGCAAGTTCAACATAGAGGCATCCAACCATATATATTACAATAGTTTCATCCAACGATACATGCATAGTTCAACGATACAAAAGAAACAGAGAAAGGGATAAGGAGCACTCCATCTATGCAAGCTTTCGTCAAGTGAATGAAATCTGCAAAATGAAAAATAAGAAAGTTAGAAATAGGTGACTAGAATAAGAAGACTAGAACAAGAAGAAGACTAGAACAAGAAGAGTAGAACAAGAAGAAGACTAGAACAAGAAGAGTAGAACAAGAAGAAGACTAGAACAAGAAGAGTATGTCATTTATGAGCTAACTTACGTGAAATGGATCATATATGAGCTAACTAAGTTGAAATGGGTCGTTTATGAGCTAGCTAAGGTGAAATGGATCATTTATGAGCTAACTTAGTTGAAATGGGTCGTTTATGAGCTAACTAAGGTCAAATGGATCGTTTTTGAGGTAACTAAGGTGAAATGGATTGTTTTTTAGCTAACTTAGGTGAAATGGATCATTTATGAGCTAACTTAGTTGAAATGGATCGTTTTTGAGCTAACTTAGGTGAAATGGATCATTTATGAGCTAATTTAGTTGAAATGGATCTTTTTGAGCTAACTTAGGTGAAATGGATCATTTAAGAGCTAATTTAGGTGAAATGGATCATTTTTTAGCTAACTTGGTGAAATGGATCGTTTATGAGCTAAATTAGTTGAAATGGATCGTTTATGAGATAACCTAGGTAAGATGGGTCATTTTGGAGTTAACCTAGGTGAAATGGGTCATTTTAAAGCTAACGTAGGTAAAATGGATCATTTAGGAGCTAATCTAGGTAAAATGGGTCATTTTTTAGCTAACTTGGATGATTTGGATCATTTATAAGCTAACCTAGGTAAAATGGGTCATTTTATAGCTAACTTAGGTAAAATGAATCGTTTATGAGCTAACTAAGCTAATTATGCAATTTTTGACATAAGTAAGCTAAGTACAAATCGTTTTAGAGCTAACTTAGGTAAAATGGATGGTTTTGGAGGTCAGTAGGCTTATTAAGTCATTTTGGAGGAGAAGAAGCTAAGTCTAGGTCATTATGGTAAGCATTGGAGGAAATAAAGCTAAGTCTAGGTCTTTATGCATGTGTTAAGCAAAACACTAGATAAACTTACCAAGATCCAGGAGGTGTAGGAGCGGGCTGGCTCGTGTCGGTAGCTGGAGAAGGATCGTGCGATGCTTGTCTGGAGTTACGCTGCACCAAAGATCATTTCCAATGTCTTCTTAGCATGATGACACTCAAATGTTAAGACTAGCAAGTAATGTCCATTCAAATTAAACTCACCGTGGTCCCAGGAGCAATCACTGGCATCGGCGGAGCGGTCTGACCGGTCTTCTCGCACACAGACTGCACATTTGGTTTTGACGACTCAGTCATACTAGTTAGTAATGAGACAAACACTACATGAATGTTTTGGCTAATCTGCAGAAGAAACTTACCACACGGAGCTCGTACATGGCCCTTGCCTGCATGTCATTCCGTGCCCTCTCCTCCTCCATCATCTTTGTCGTCCTCTCCTCCAACTCCCGCTGCCTCTCCGCCGCCTCCGCCAGAAGTTTCTCCGTTCTATCTCTCTCACTCTGTATAGCAGCCTGCAACACCACTCACATGACCATTTGTAATCATTGATGGAAGCGCACACAATGTAATGGAGAAAGATAGCTGAGTACGCATCACTAACCTTGATGGCGAGTTGCACTGGCCGTTCACGAGGCCTTATCTCAGGAGCGGAGCTCGACTGGCGCGCCTTGATCTCTGGGAGAGTGCTAGGACAACGGATAAGTCCATCTCCAATGGCTATGGAGCCATGGGACCTCCCGCCACCAGATATCATCACCAGCTCTGGATCAATGGGACCCTGGCTCGGGTTAAAGTCCTCCCCTTTCCTCGCCTTCCCCTCATCTCTATATCTCACGAGCTTGTTGTGGGAGGAGATGTTGGTGAAGTTGTTTGCATCATCGAGGTCAGACTGAGAGAAAGCCTTGACTTTCTTGTAAGAGCCAGTGTGGGCCATGGCATACAGGTCGTACACCTCTGGCACCTTATCCGCCTTATTGTGGCGTGCCTGAAAGAGAGAAGCAATGAAAGTTAGTAATTAAAGGGCTCAAGCTAGCATGATGAATGAATTGCATGAATCATGAAGCAAACCACATACCCAGTTGCGCCCGAACTGATATAAGTTGGAGCTGCCTTGATGGTGTGGCACACCTTCCATTTGGGCACATTTGTCCTTGGCCTGGTTGTGGAGGGCTAGCCATTCTTGTGAGCACCACTCATCGACCAACACCTCCCAACAATCCATCCGATCCGCACACCATCTCGGAGGCGCCTAAGTTAGCAAATAGAAACTTGAGCGCTACGGCTAAGAATTACTAAATGAAGGAACTTAAGTAGAAGGCCTTAAGAATTACCTTCATGTACTGCTCCTTACTCAGGAACTTATCGCGGCACGCCGGCTTGGTCTTCTTGATACCACGCAAGGCGTAGTAGTCTCGAACAGCCTGCACCCGAGCCTCGTGCCGTAAGTTCTGTAGTAGGCACTTGCAGACGTTCTCGATAACATGTGCCGCGTCCTCCTCGTATCCCTCCTCACACCTGTAGAATGTCTGCAATCAAATGAGACAATATTGATTAGTACAATTAATAACTAGCTAGTTGAAGATTTTTAAATGTGTAAAGGAGAAATTACCCAGAACTTTCTGATCACCATGTCTGCCCTCGTGTCGCACACGACACCGTCGATAATCTCATCCGGCGGGGCCGGGGCAGCCACGTAGTGCTCCCAGCTCAATCCAAGCTCTGGAAGCCGACCCTCGCCAGGCAACGTGACAAACCCCGGGAAGTTTTGCCGGCAAAGAACTCCAAGGACGGAGTTGGGCCGGCGGACACTATGATGGTGGTCCCAACCCCTGCAGCATGACAAGGCCAACGCATTAGTTATTTGAAGAAACGTGAATGCAGAAGGTACAAAAATATTAAATGCACTTACGTACCTCTCCCCATCAGGGAAAATCAACCACCTCTGCTCACGGGTCGCCGGCACGGACGGGAGCCGAGTAGCACCACGCTGGTAGACGGTGCCCCCCTCCTCCTCAAAATCAGTCGGCTCCCCGCCATCATCAGCATGGCCACTCGGCTCCTCGGGCTGATCCGGCCAGGTACCCCATCCGGACGTGTGCTCCTACGGGGTCTCGTGGGCCGAACTCTCATGGGCCGAAGGCCAGTCGACCCGAGGCTCGTGGGCCCAAGACCCATGGACCGGAGGCTCGTGGACCGGAGTCCGTGTAGCCTCCTCCTTAGACGAGTCCACCCTAGCAGTCACGTGCTCGGGTGAAACAGCTGGGGGTGGCGGCGAGGAAGGCGCCGTAGCAGTCACCCTACCTCCTCTCCCGCGACCACGTGCCCCACCTCCTCTCTTCCTACCTCGTCCCCTGCTGGGCACCGCGGTCGACGAAGAAGGGCCCGGCGGTGTGGCCATACTGTCCAGCAACGCTCGGCGGAGAGGTGCGTCTGGAATGGAAGACCTCAGACCACGCGCCGACGAAGAAGGGGCCTTGGCGCGCTCCCGACCAGCGCCCACCATCTTTCAACACCTGCCATGACAAACAGTAAACGAAATTAGTACAACATAAAAAAAGACCGACATGAATAATAATATGTGTATCACTTAAGTGTATCATCATCAAGTACAACATAAAAAAATTAATACCTGACACTACTAATAATCTCGATCAGTATCATCAATAAATGCATAATCATCATCATCACTATAATCAATGACGGGCTCATAGGGTTCAGTGGCATCAACATGTGGAAGGCCACCTTGACGTAATCGGTCAAGTAATGACAGGTCATCCGCAGCAGTAACCTCTTCTTGTTCCGGCTCTTCTTGTTCCTCCTCTGGGGTGATGTCGGATTCACTGTCGCTGTCTACTTCAATGTTTTGGGGTGAAGTATAGCGGTTCTTGAAACGCTTTTTGGAAAGACGTGTCTCTTGGAAGAATTCTCCTTCATATGTGTCTGGGTTAATGTGAGGTTCATAATCCTCTTCCTTTGGGGGAGATAATCTAGCACGTGGCGGCACTTCATAAACGACATCCCAACCTTTCAGATTTGGATTAGTTTGGCAGGCCCACGGTAGATAGAATACTTGGGTTGCCTGTTGAGCCGTAATATAGACATCAGGAACATCTAAATGGGTGCTTTGGTTGATTTCAACTAGCCCTATATGTTCATGAGTCCTTCTAGTCTCCTTGGCTGAAACCAATAACATTTGAAGACTACGACATTCGGTGGGTTTTCACCATAGAATAGAAGTTCATAAATTGCTTCAACTCTCCCATAATACTCGGTACCTCCTTCGCCGATAGCAGATACACAACAATTTGTAGACTTTCGGTCGGCCATAGATAGCTCTTTGCCATAGGTACGAAAGCGATACCCGTTGATGTCGTATTTGTCAAATGAACGGACCTTATAGTCAAAACCATTAGCGACTTGTCTCAATTCGGCGTCCATAGACTCTAAATTAGCCTACAAGTTTAATATGAAAGGATTGTTGCATTACGCACAAATTAGCGAATGAAATGAAATTGTCTAATAGAAATTACCGTTTGTTTGAACCAAGAGATGAAACCGGGATAGCCGCCTCCTTGCTTTGCGAGAAGCTCATACTCTTCGACAGAATCCTTTTGGATCACCGCTCCATACGAGAATAAGGCGACGTATCGACTGTATGAAATATCCAGAATAAGAGCAGTTGAAAGGAAATAGAAGTTGCGAAACTATGTACCGAGAACTTACTCGATGTACGGCCGCACTTCTATCAGGTTGTTGAAGATATACAACGAGGTCCACCATTGTTCGTTATCCAAAGATACTGGATTTGAAACACTGGCTGGTGCGAGATTCCCTTTGAATAGGCTGAGGTTGGATCCACCCTTTTTAGGGTCGTGAGCATTGTACCGAGGCTTCGGATTATGCAAATGACGATTTTGGCTTCGTAGTGTGCTGTCACGAAGTTTGCCGCCTCCTCAGTGATGAATGCCTCAGCCATCGATGCTTCAATTCTACGTTTATTTTTACATTTTTGTCGAAGCGTCTTCTGCATCCTCTCAGTTGGGTAGCACCAACGATTTTGCATGGGCCCCCCCAATCTTGCCTCGGTCGGGAGATGAAAAATCAAATGTTGCATTGGATTAAAGAAGCCCGGTGGAAAGATCTTCTCTAACTTGCAGATCAACTCCGGCGCCAACTCTTCCATTTCTTCTAGCACGCCAGGCGATAGTTCTTTCGCACAAAGAACACAGAAGAAATAGCTGAGTTCTGCCAGTACTAGCCATTCATCCTCAGGGATGAAGCCACGCAACATCACCGGCATTACCCGCTCAATCCATATGTGCCAATCATGACTCTTGAGACCAAATATCTTCAATTTATCAAGACTGGCCCCCCTCTGTAGATTCGCTGCATACCCATCGGGGAACATCAACTGCATTTTCACCCACAAGATAATTTCCCTCATAGCCGGCCTTCCAAGATTGAACCATGCCTTTGGCTTCGTCCAGTTCTGCTTTCCTTTCGGTTCTTTCATGTTTTGTAACGGCCTATCACATAGCGCCTCCAGATCGACTCTAGCCTTAGTATTATCCTTTGACTTCCCATCTATGCCGAACAATGTACCAAAAAGTGCCTCGGCGATATTCTTCTCAGTGTGCATCACGTCGATGTTGTGTGGGCAAAGGAGGTCTTTGAAGTAAGGCAGATCCCATAAGCATGTTTTGTGAGTCCAGGCGTGCTTAGAATTATACCCCTTGAAGTACCCTGGACGCTCTGGATTTAGCTCGAGAGCGTTTAACTGATCCAGGGTCTGTTGGCCTGTCAATGCAGGTGGTGCAGAGTTTTTGACAACTCTACCTCTGATGAAGTTCTTCTTGTCTTTCCTGAACTTATGGTGAGGATTCAGGAACTGTCTATGCATGTCGAAGCAAGAAAACTTGCGACCGGCCTGAAGCCAACGAAACTCAAGAGCTCCCTTGCATGTGGGGCACGGGAACCTTCCATGCACACACCAGCCAACGGATAGCGCATACGCCGGCAAGTCATGCGTCGAGTACATGTACCAGACACGCATTATGAAGTTCCGTTTGCTATAGGCGTCGTATGTCTTGAACCCATTATCCCAGGCTTCTTGCAATTCGTCCTTAAGCGGCTGCATGTACACATTCATATTTTTCCCCGGATAGTTGGGCCCTGGAATTATCAACGTCAGGAAAATGTTCTTTCTTTGCATAATCTCTCCGGGGGGGAGATTGAGTCGAAAGACAAATACGGGCCAACAACTGTATTGGGTTGCCGTCATACCAAACACACTGAACCCATCCGTGCTGATGCCGACTCGAGGATGCCTCGGATCTGCCGCTTTGTCACCATGTAATTCATCAAACTTTTTCCACGCAACACCATCCGATGTGTGTACAATCATCAGATTCCCATCTGCATCTAGTTCGGTTCTTTTGCCCGTTTTGTGCCATGTCATCTGTCTGGCCGTCTCTTCGACCATGAAAAGACGTTGAAGTCTTGGTACGATTGGCATATACCGAAGAACACTAACGGGGATTTTGGTCTGTGTCTTCTCACCCATACCGTTGTCTACCACAACATACCTGGAAGACTTGCAAATGGGACAATAGTTCAAGTCCGCATAGTCAAGCCTAAACAAGACACATCCTTTCTCACAGGCATGTATCTTATCATAGGGCATCTTCAGTGCACGGAGGATTTTGTCCGACTGGTACAGGTTTGCAGGCATTACATGGCCTTTGGGTAGAAAGCGTCCAAATACTGTCATCATTGCATTGTAGCATTCTCTGCCCAAGCTGAACTGAGCCTTCAGAGCCATTACTTGTGAGATGGCATCCAACTGACAAAGCTCAGTGTGCTCATGGAGCGGACGTTTTGAAGACTCCAACATTTCATTGAAGGCCTTTGCAGATTCCTCCATCTCCTCGTCCGAATCCCGAGCATCATCGAAGTCTTGCACCATGTTTTCCATCCTGGTACCATGCTCGTCGGTGCGACGACGATCCACCTCAGCTCGGTCACGTTGGGCAGACTCACCATGAAATGTCCACACCGTATAATCGGGCGTAAAACCACTCTTCTGCAGGTGTTTGCCCATTTCAGCCTCTGTCCTATTTTCCCAATTGCCGCACCGTAAACAGGGGCACCAGGTTTTCCTCTGGCCATTTGCAAATGCGGCTCGCACAAACCCCTTGGTTTTTGTGAACCATTCAGTGCTCCATTTGTTCTGACCAGTGTGACCGGTGTACATCCACGCACGATCACTCATCTTGACTTTCAGAGCTACTAGACACACAACAAATATATATATATATATAATTCACCATGTATATATTCATCAGTTGATCTACTTTGTCAATTTTATTACGTCCATGCAACCTACACTCTAATAGGTAATGATAGGTCCTAATCCCACCCGAGTATGTTTAGATTGGGTTCATTTTCCCAT